>NC_044303.2:113830115-114133146 GCF_007474595.2 Lynx canadensis | reverse complement strand
CAAGATCACATCGTAAGTGACAGTGCCAGGATTCATAGTGAGGCTGTCTGATGCGGGAGCCTGTGCTCTGAGCCCAAGTTATTTTCACATCCACCCAGTCCAGCCTCGCTGC
The DNA here is from genome assembly GCF_007474595.2 of Lynx canadensis. Classification (NCBI taxonomy): domain Eukaryota; kingdom Metazoa; phylum Chordata; class Mammalia; order Carnivora; family Felidae; genus Lynx; species Lynx canadensis. The sequence continues at coordinate 114,133,034 of NC_044303.2, read as the reverse complement.
CCATCACGCTTGTCTCACTCCTGCCTCCCCAATTTTCTGTGCTAACTTGAGGGGGGCAAATGAAGCAGTAGTGTAAGATGCAGGTGGTTTTTGTTGCTAGATGTCTCATTTTGGAGAACAAGTTTCTTTTAGGAAACTGTCCCTATCCTTCTATGCTCTGGGTAACAGGGAATTCTGATGTTGAATCAATAACACTGATAAATGGGCATTTTTCATGTAGCTTCTTGGTGTGTGTGTGTGTGTGTGTGTGTGTGTGTGTGTGTGTGTGTGTGTACATGCATATTAGAAAGGGGGAGTGATAACACATGTATCTAGAATGAAGTCAATGGGGAAAGGAGGGGAGAAGTAGTGATATTTAGAGTCTGAGGGCTGGTGGTCATGATCCTTGTGGGAGATGGTTAAGGTAGATCTCTTTCTTTTTTCACTATTTAAGGAATTTTTATTAATGCAAGAGTTTGATAATCCAAATTACATTTCCTTGCTCAGTTATCAATTCTGTTATTTAAAACAGAAGTGACATTCTGAGCTATTCCACCGTAAAGAATTACAAAAATTAAAGAAAGGAATGCTTTAAATTTTTGTACTTTGCTAAAACTGTGGGCCTTGAAAGCCAAATCTTGATTCAGGAAAGCTTACTTCTGCCTCCAAAAAATAGGGCAGTAGGGGAGAGAGAGATGTAAAGCAGTTCTGTTTTGTTGTTTTACCCTGATAAAATGTTTTGATCCTGTTTGTGTGTTCACCTGTGTCAACCAGTCTTTTCTTGGGGGGTGGGGATGGGAGGGTATGACCAGTGGTTCAGGTCAGAGTTACTCATGCCTGTTCCCTGGGGCTGCTGGGCCTGGAATAATGGGGTTCATTTCATCTCTGCAGGTCAGAGAAGTCGTAGATGGATTTTCAGTTCCATTTGTTCTGGGCTTGTAGTTTAGATGAACCTGATTAAAGGTTTATTTCATCCTATCAAAAGGTTGGAATGGGTTTGGAATTAACTTGGGAGGTTGCGCAAGCCCTAGGCAGTTGATCCTGAAGAATGGGTAGGGAAGCACAATATATGCAGATGTGCTTGACACTGAGAATTCAGTTTCAAACAAGGCAAACTCAAACAAGGTAGACCCTGCCCTCATGGGATGCACAGTCCCAGTATGAAAGAAAGACCTCAGACGATACAACGGGTCTATTAGGGGTATGATAATTTTTATTTTCTGTTTTGGGGGCTTTGGAAACACAGAAGACTCTCACTTCATCTAGCCTGGTGGTGGGTAGGCGGATTAGGGAAGAATCTCAATTCAAGGGTTAGGTCTGAGATTTGAATCCAGGAATGATGCCAGAATGTTCAGAACATGTCTCTTCTAAGGTTGTTTTTAAAGAAAGGTCTTTAGATTCATATTCTCTTTGTCTCTCTGCGGTAGTAACCCTAAGACAGATTATTAGGGTGCTCCAACGTCAATATTGAATGTTACTACAGCGGCCTGCTTAGGACAAATTATTACGATCGTGGGGACGAAGAATGTTTGCTGTTGTAATCATACAACCTTGGTTTCAAAACCTGGCTCTACTACTTACTGCTGCGTGATCGTAAGCATATAACTAAATAACTTCTTGAGCTTCTATCTCTTTATTTGTAAAATGTGAATATTGATACTTTGGCAGGGCTTTTGGGAGAAGTAAGTGCCACAATATATGTAAAATGCCTAGCACAATGTTAGCTACTATTAGGAAATGCCCTCAACTTTCTCCTGCTTCCTTGAAAAGATCCAACTTTGTGCCCAGAACAAGTCTTTTCTCATGCTTTCAGCTTTGGGAAGATATGTGTGTGTTGCTTGGTGGGGAAAGGAGTTGAAATTCTCTGGTGTCCCTTCACTTTTCCATAATTTCTCATCCAAATATACAGGAACAGGCATACTGTGTTTCATTAAATCAAACTTGCAACTTACAGTGTTTGTCACTTATGGTAAAGGCTGGTTAATTAGGAATGTTAACCAAAAGAACTTTTTTTTCCCCCTCTCTGTTTCCACTTCTCTTTAAGGAAACATAAGCAAAAAGACTAGAAGAGTTAGAGTTGATTATTGGAGAGTTCACCTTCAAGGGGCTAGCCCTCACTCCCTGCATACCCCACCTGTCCCCCAAGTTCTAGCCTGACTGCCTCTCTACTGCATCTCCTGGAGTCTGGCACAGTTTTTCATACTTTGTACTTGTTCTGTAAACATGTGTTAGATGAGTGAAGATATAGCCTCGGCTCTAGCTAGCCTGAGCTATTGCTGTTGTCTACACATGGTCTGAATTTTCCTGCTTCCATGCTGTTATTTGTATTTCGAGTGCTTCTCCCAGTCATGGCCGTATGGACTTGGGGTTGGAGTTACTGATGTCTTGTCTTACCCCTCTTAGAAGCCAGTAGGCTCCTTGTAGGCATCGGCTCCGCTTTCTTCATTTAAAAAAAAAAATTTTTTTTAATGTTTATTTATTTTTGAGACAGAGAGAGACAAAGCATGAACGGGGGAGGGTCAGAGAGAGAGGGAGACACAGAATCTGAAGCAGGCTCCAGGCCCTGAGCTGTCAGCACAGAGCCCGACGCGGGGCTCGAACTCACGGACCGTGAGATCATGACCTGAGCCGAAGTCGGATGCTTAACCGACTGAGCCACCCAGGCGCCCCCGCTTTCTTCATTTCTGAAGAAACACTGCATCTGGCACATTATACATTAACAGCTATGGAGCACTTGCAAGGATTTCAGTCAATGTGAGTTACCTATATTTGCTTATTTAACGCCCATATACCTTTGTGAGATAGGGAGTATTATTAGCCCCATTTAAAAGATGAGAAAACTGTAGGCTTAAAGAAATTGAATAACATATCAATAGAAAGTTTGTTGAACTTAATGGAATTAAAGTGGGTCTCTAAGGACTTTGGCGGTTCACAGACAGGACCTGCAGTCCCAAGGGATGTCTCCGATAATGGAGGAAAAAGCTTCTCTGTTGGAGAGCAGAGCTGCCCACAGAACTGGACTTTGCGAAGTAGAAATGTGGGCTGATATAATGTTTATCCTTCATCTCAAAAAGGATGGTTAAGAATTATTAACCATAGTAATAACCATATTATCGTCTCCTAGCTTCAAAACAACCTTGAGACGTAAGTCAGCTATTATAGTCCCATTTAATGGATGATGAAGCAAAAGCCTAGAAAGAAGTGATAATAAGAGGTGGAGTTAGGACTTATACCCAGGCCTTGTCATTCTTAGCCAAGATTCTTGACTATGTTCTCCTTTAATACAGCAAGGCAAAGCAAACAAAGAATCCACAAACAAACAAGTGTTAAAGGTAGAAGATTCTCATAGGAGGTACCTTCTGGGAGCAGAGGTGTTTCTTTCTGGGAAGCAGCTGGGGAGAGGGCTGAATACAAAGTCTGCTGGGGAGCTTCTGTCTCCCAGGAAGTCAAGTTGGACGGAGCACCCTGTTCCTGCTGTTCTATCTTATGGTTTCTTGTGTGTTGCTAACAGAAAGCGGGGGGTGGGTTCGATCCCCAGGCTCTGGGGACCCAACCCTGTCTCCTTAGACAGAAGGGGAAGGGAAGAAGTTTCCCTCTTTGCTTCCTTTCTCTGTGTTTTCCTGCTCATGCCCTGCAAGTCTCCTGGGTCCCAGGGTCCCAGCCTTGGGTGGGGAGCTGCTACCCTCTCCCTACCAGCTGCTGCTTCTGGTGGGAGGATTTCTGGAGGGGTTTCAGTGGGAGGTTCCAGATGGGCCAAGCAGCAGCCCACTTCAGAATGAAGGGACCTAGATTCAAATTCTGCAGTGCCCCAGAGGGTGACAGATGGGAAGTGTGGGGGCTGTTTGCTGCCTTGATTGATCTTTTAGAATTTCTGCATTGTTCACCAAGCCACCTAGAATACACATCGCTGCACTTCATCTTCTTCCTTTTCAAAATGCAGGCGCATCTACTTTCGGCTTTATGAGCTATGAGGAAGTACTTTTCACACCCCAGATTTTAACTTCTTACCTCCTCCTGTTCTCTTTCTTCTTTTCTCTCCTCCAAATGTCAGGGTTTTGGTCAGCCAAAGATAAAGGTAGAAAGGGTGTGTGTGGCTCTGGGCCACAGGGATGTGGTGCTGGTTTGCCTGAACTCTCCTGCTGAGCTCAGCCTTGGCTGGTCCACAGAGTCTGGATGTCCTGCATTTTATTTTAGTGTGGTGACTGCTTTTTCTCTCCACTATTTCTTGCTGTTGCCAACAGATGGAGGTCTCTGGTCCAAAGACTTCTTGGATCAGAAAGGGCCTGTAGGGAGAATCCTGTTGCTTTCTCAGGCCTCAAGGCCAAGAACTAATTCCCACCATCCAAAGGAGATTGTTCACTTGCTTTTATTTAAAAATCTTGAGGAATGAATGCTTTAAAAATAGTGCCATGTAGTCTTAAATATTCCCACAGTTAGGGAAGTCTTTTGAATGTCTAACCTAAAATCTAAGCTTTAACTAAAGGCTGTTTCCTGTTGACATATGGAGAAGGAAGACAAGATTCTTCTCACTTTATGGCATTTGCTTCTCTTCGTAAAGGATCTGCCTTTTAAATTTATTTTGTCATGTCCAAACATTCCTGAGCTTCATGATGGACGAGCTTTAACTATAGGCTCAGTGATACATTAGGCTGGTAGGGAACAAGTGGGGAGCCCCTTTGTCCAGTGAAAGATAGACAAGATGGTTTATAACTGGATGTCTGAGAGTAAAATATGGACATTTGGAGGCTCTGGATGAAGGGTATGTGGGAATTCTTTGGGTCCGAAAGTATTTCAACTTAAAGTTTAAAATGATTTTTGTAAGAAATTATGTAAATCTTCCTTGTTTGGCTTAAAAAATTTTTTTTAAGTTTATTTATTTTGACAGAGAGTGCTCAGGAAGGGGAGAGAGAGAGGGAGAAAGAGAGAGAGAGAAAGAGAGAGTCCCAAGAAGGCTCTGCACTGTCAGCATGGAGCCCCATGCAGGGCTCAAATCCATGAACCTTGAGACTGTGACCTGAGCTGAAATCAAGAGTTGGATGCTTAACTGACTGCACCACTCAGGTGCCCTTTCTTTGTTTGCTTTTGAGAAGGTGATGAATGTAAGAACAGAGCTTAGCATGCTCTGATTTCCTTTTCATTATATGGCTGCAGCAGGGTTGCTTCCCAGGGATGGAGGAACTCTGAACCTCACTAGAGGGGCTAGCGAAACCAAGGGTGGGTAGCCCTCTGTGGGAACAGGGAGGTATGGCCGTATAGATTTATCCAAGAAGCTACAAGGCTAGAGAGAGGCCAGCAGAGAAAGAAGAGGGGAGGCCTGGAGCCCGGAGGGCAGGGAGTGCAGATACTCCTTGGGGCAATGGGGTAGAACCCCTAGAGGACTGAGAATTGAGGCCAGCCTGGGGCAATTGCCAAAGGGCCCAATTCCAGAACCTGCTGCACCAGGAATTGTCAGCTCATGGGCCACTTTACCTTGGCAGAGCTTGCAAAAATACTTTGACACTTCCTTTCCCATCACAGCACAGGAGGGAGGCAAAACAAGCTGTCGTGTCCCCATTCTACAGAGGGATAGTGGGACCTAGCATGGTGATGCTGTTGGCTCAGGAACACAGTTTGCAAATGGAAAAGTCAGAATTCAAATCTAGGTTCCTTCCTTCTGAAGTGCACACTCTTATGCTGACATTTTACTGTCTCTCTAATAGCAGGATGGTAGCCTGGGCAAATTTCAGGGTAGGAATTGTCCTTGGCATTTTCCCTGCATGGACATCTGGCCTGTGTGTTTTGTCTCATTCTAGCTGTTCCCAAATTCTCCTCTATCTTAATGGTCTCCACTGGCCCGCCTGTCACAGACTGTTCCTCCTGGTGGTGGGGGGCAACATGTCAGGACAGATGCTGAGTCAGGCCTCCTTGTGAATCAGAGACTGTAGTAGGCTTGACTTGGGACATGAAGGATGATGCCTTCTGCCAGCCTTGAAATGTTGACTTCGTACCAGAACCTCCAGAGACTTCCAGCCACACAGCAGTTTTGACCCACTTTTGTTTGGCTGAGCTGCAGGGGGCACAGTGTGCAAATCTGCCAGCTTGCGCCTTGAGGGCAAATGAGCTCAATTAAGTAGGCAGGTCCCAGTGAAGCTTTTCTGCAACGCCATTATTAATCTCATGGAGCATGGAAGAAAATATAACCTAACGTCTCTCTGCCCCATTTTCATCTATGGCAATGTTTGGGAGGGAGGATCATACAGAGGGATGTCTTTGCTGCCACATTAAGAGGCTAGTTTCCCTTCAGCCAGGATGTACTGTCTTTCTCTGTGTGTCCTCATTCCTCATGCCCACCCCCAGAGTCCCCAGAATTCCACTCTGAATTTCACAGATTGCCATGGCCATGGTTCATGGAAGGGCAGGAAGAGTGTTGTAACTTTGTTTTCTGAACTTCTGTTTGTTTTTTTTTGTTGTTTTGTTTTGTGTGTGTGGTGTGTGTGTTTTGTTTTTTTGTTTTTTGTTTTTTGTTTTTTTTTTGGAACAGAGCAGCACTTTCCAGAGGTGATGCTGGGGGAAGAATTTCTTAGCCTCAGTCTGGACCAGGTGTGCAGCTTGATATCCAGTGACAAGCTGACCGTTTCTTCAGAGGAGAAGGTATGGCATGGGCCTTTGGTGAAACAGGAGCCTCACGCATGAGGCGGTTGTGGGAGGGAGTTGTGGTTTGGTGAGATATTTTTTTCGTCTTCAGTGGCAAAAAAGGATCTTATTTTTTGTCCTTTTAAATAATTAGAAAAGGGCCTTCTGGCCCATGACTACTACCTTTGGTGTCTGGACACTTTGAGAAAGAAATAACAGTGGTGATGATGATGGTGACAAATCTGCCTCCATTAACTTGATGTTTAGAGTTTCCTACGCACTCTGCTAAGTGCCTTATTCTCTGTAGTTCTCTCAGCCTTCACTACAACATATGAAGCAGGCATTGCTATAGCCCCCACATTACAGATGAGGAAGATTAACTTGGAGGAATTAATTAGCTTGTCTGAGTTCACTCAGCTGGTCACTGCAGAGTTGGGGTCTCCCAGTCACCTGGTCTTAACCACTGTCCCACCTGGCTTCTTGGGAGCATCATTGAGCATTTACGCCAGAGCAGGCCTTTGGGGAACATCTAATAGGGGATTGAAACTTTTACTGATGAGGAAACTGAGGCCCAGAGAGGGAATAGGATCTGCTGGGGATCATGCAGTCAGTGGCCATTGCAAAACTAGACCCTAAGTCTCTTGATACCTAGTTCCCTAACTCACCAACCATGCACCACTTCCTTTGTGCTGCAGGCTTAACTTCTGCCCACAGATTTAGCTGCACCGTGACTGCGGATCTCTTCTACCTCTAGGCCTTCTCTCTCACTGACCCTCTGCTTGGACTATTCTCCCCTTCCGTCTTCACCTGGGTGAATTCCAAACCAGTTCCCATTCTAGTTCTACCAGGAAGAGCTTTACTGCAGGAGATGTAGTCTACTGTACTGAAAATAACGTGAACTTTGGTGTTGGCCAGTAGGGTCCAAATCTCATTGCTAGTATTTACAAACTAGTTGGTGACCTTGGGTGAGATACTTTGCTTCTCCATCTGTTTACTCACATAGAGAGTGAGTGTAGAAATACAGCGTATTCCACAGGGTGATTGTGGGGATTAAGTGGGATCGGGTGTGTAAAATGTCTGGTATCATACCTGGGACCTAGTAGGTGCTCATTCACTGTTAGCTGATTTTATTATGGACCACGCATCTGGAATTAATTCCTTTCTCTTCTGTGTTCCTGGATAACACTCACCTTGTTCTGCTTTTAATTGTAATTAGTTCTGAGCCCATCTTACCTCCTTCATTCAACTGTAATTTTCTAGATGGTAGCAACCACATCTTATTCTCCTCTGCATCCTCAGAGATGCTCAATAAATGTTTCTTGGATTGTCTTAGTCCATTCATAGTATCCAAGCTTGAAATCCTTTTCTGAGGAAAATATTTAAGGAAAAGTTCTTGCAAAGGATTTTACACTGGAGATGAATATCCAAGGGGCATGTGTCCAGAGAATGGGGTGGAATCATAAGCCCCAGCCTGTTGTCCTGCAAAAGTTAGATCAAGAAGAAAAGCTGTTGTTTACTGAATCCATGGGCTGCCCGAAGACTTCAGAGAGATTTCCAGAAGGCACAACAAGCTGGACTCTCCCTTAGGCTCAGTGAGGCTTCTGTTTCCATTAACTGATGTAAAATATCACCTTCAGCATAAAGAATGCCTCTGGCCAGCCGGTGAGCACCTCTCGCCCCAGCCTCAGCAGCAAAGACTTCTTGCCAAGCCTGTTTAATGTCTTCTCTGGATTGTACTACTCAATTGGCACAATTTGATGGAATGAACTAGTTAGTTGACTGACCATGTGGTTGTCGGTGCAGTTGGTCAGTTTGGGCTCTGCTTGCGTATATCCTTAGGTATAGTCTGAGAAAATTTAAATAGCCATATAAGCAGCAGGATTTGAATCAACCTGGGAGTATTTGGCTTGAGAGGGGGGGTACCCTGCCACTTTAGCTCCGGCTGGCCCATCCATCCTGCTCTAGATCATAGTAAGCTTTCTTCAGGTGAGAGCTTATCTATCCTTGTTAAGTGCCAGGGTGGTGGTAGAGGTGGGTTGTCAGTGGGGCCAGGCTTTTTAGTGCCCTGGAAACCAGTTGGGCTTTGGACTTAGGCATACCTGGTTCTGTGTTCGACTTGATGCTTACTGGCTCTGTGATTTTCTGAAGTCACTGGTCTCTTTGAATTTTAATTTCCTTACATGTAAAATGGGAATAGTAAGAGTACCTCCCTTATAGAGTTATGAGGATCACAGATAAAAAAAAAATCAAGTATATTGTTTGACAGGTACATAAATGGTGGCTATCAGTGTAATTAGCATAGTCTTTTGTTTTGAGGCACCATTGACAATGGTAATGGTATCAGTTTTGCCACTGATTATGGTAAAATAAGCCATGGAGTTAAATGTATCTTTCCAGAAGCAAAGAAGCATGGCATTAAATGTACATACTTATAACATTGTCTGCAGTGGCTCTCATTCATTCATATGCCTACATATGATGAGTTGCTTGTTCTGTGTATTAGAGTTTGGAGTATGGGTATTATTTTTCACATTAATGAAGTTGTGTATTATATTTGGTTCTCAGAAGTTATATGTAACTTCAGAGTTATGTGCTGCTTTTCATAAAGTGGATTGCTGATGATCTTGATCCCTTTGGTACCTTTTATTTTTATTTTTTAAATGTTTGTTTATTTATTTTGAGAGAGAGGGAGAGAGAGAGATCGCATGCATGAGCAGGGAAGGGGCAGAGAGAGAATCCTCAGCAGGCTCTACGCTGTCCACCCCGACGGTGAGCTCGAACTCATGAACAGTGAAATCATGACCTGAGCCAAAATCAAGAGACGGATGCTTAACTGACTGAGCCACCCAGGTGCCCCCATTTGGTACATTTTAGGCTGGCAGTTTATTTATTTATTTTTTTATGTTTTATTTTTAAGTAATCTTTCCACCCAACATAGGCCTTGAACTCACCACCCCAATGTCAGGAGTTGCACACTCCACCAACTGAGCCAGCCAGGCACTCCCAAGGTTGACAGTATAATTTTGAGGCTTATCATAGAGCAGTGGGATTTGGCCTGAGATTTCTCTTTGGTGAAACCCATAGTTTCATTTTACCTTAATTGATTACATATTGTTAGAAGTTAAATAGCTGGAAGTTTTGACAATTAGATGTTTGTTGTTTGAATGTGAGCTCTTTAGGCTTTGAAAATTCTGTGATCTCCAGGAAATTTGGTGATTTCTACTTCCTGTAGTTACTTTTCATAATATGCAATGTCTTGCATGTGCAATAACTTTTTCTTTCAATATCAAATTATAGTGAACTTACTGGAATATATTTGAAATATTATCAGGGATCTTAATTTAAGCTAAAATTCAACTGTGTTTAATGTTAACACTTGCAGAAAACTGAATTGCACTGGTAACGAAAATAACCTGTATTCAGCTGAATCCGTGCTTGAACAGCAAATCAGCTATATTATGACTTCTTTGCCTACAGCCCACAGGGTTCTTTCAGCATATATTAAAAAAGGCAGCCGGATTTCAAATATTAAAATGCAAAAAAACTATCTTAAAATAGGGTGAATGTGGTGTTTTAATAATGATGATTATAAGGGACTGTGGCTAAATCTGGTCAGTTTGCTTGTCGGGAGTTTGAAAGTACAGGTTTTGCAGTCAGAGTGGCTGGGTTCCAATCCTGCTGCCATGGCTCTAACAAGCTGAGTGACTTTGGGCAAGTTATCTGCCTCCCACCAGGATGTATGTACCATTTACAGGTACGGATTTTCTGTCTTATGGTCACTGCCAGTGTAGTATCGGGTTCACTGTAGACACATAAACAAAAACATTTTGTTGGAGGAATGAGTAAAAGATCTTCTCTATGTCTTAGTCTTCTCACCTATAAGAGGGGGTAATGATAGTACAGTATCTTCTAGAGTTGTTCTGAGAATGAAATCAGATGCCACGTGAAAAGTTCTCAGGCCACAGGAAGTGTTCATTCCTGTAAGATATGATTATTGCTGCTATTATTATTGCCGCTATACTGTTACTCCTGCTACTACTGCTGCTGCTGCTCACTGTGGACTGGGGCCTTTCTCAAGGGGAGGCTCTTCCCAGGACCCATAATGGTCTGGGTGGTTGTGTGATCTGGAGCTTGGTACATAACAGGGGCTGAGAATGGAGTTGCCTCTTGCTTCCAGGCATTCCCAGGCCCCTTGGCCCTCTCTGGCCTTCTCCTAGGGCTCACATACCATTCTTCCTCCTACATCACTTGTGCCTGCTCATGCCTTTCTCCTCCTCTAGCCTCAAACTCCTTGAGGGCTGCGGGGCTACCTCAGCCATCTCTGTGTCACAGAGCCACCAGAGGCACTGTGGAGGTGCTAAGCAGACACTCCCTGAGGGAATGAAAAGGCAGACTGGAGCTGGACACTGCCCTGAGCCAGCCAAGGTTATAGGAATAATAATTTTTCCAGAGAAGAGGGACAAATGTGAGAACAAGAGAGGTCAGAGGATACATGGATCTTTGCCATTTTCTCTCCTGTTTTTCCTTCATGTAGTTTTGGAAATTCCTGTTATTTGAGGGAAGACAAAAGGATCTGGTAGGAGTTACAAAATCACAAGTTCTTTGGGTAGAACCCCTCCCACCTCCCTCCCTCCCCCCGACTCCCCACCAAGATAGCGTGAAGGCACCCAGGAGTACACCCCGCACAGTCACCTGTTGCTTCCACATGGCGGTGTCAGGGGTCAGAGCTAAGCCTGTGAGCAGATAGTCCGTTTATTGTATTCCCCGTTGAGACCCAGAGTCCGGCTGTCACCATGGGCAGCTTCTGTGACCCAGGTAAGCAACCTTCCAGGACAGACCCACTCTAAGGAGAAGAGAGATGACTTTGGAGTTCTAGCGCAGTTTTCCACCAAATTGCTAGTTAGTGGACTTTTCTGAATCTTTGCTTTCTTAGCTGGTAAATATATTTCTACTTCTCAAGAATTCCAGTGCCTTCTTAAGGAACGCTAGTGGAGTTTTCAGGGAAATGGCGCACAGTTTAGATACAAGTCAGGAAGAAATTGGTTAGGCCTCTTAAAGAATTAGTGTCAAGTATGTATTATGAGAACTATAGCTTAGGTTCTCTCCATGCGATCACATATTTAATGTGCTGTTGTGTCCTAAAACTGATCAGAAGTCAAATTCTGGTATCTTCTGAAAGTGATTGGGCCCATGTCTCCCAGGATCATTGCTGTTGCACACGCTCCTGCCTGAACACCTAGCCTCTCCAGCCAGTGGTAGGTGGAGGATGCAGGCTGGAGCTCCTTGGCCAGTAAGTTGGACTTGAATGCTTGCTGCCCAGATATTATCCAGTGATTGAGCAGGTGCATCCTGCTGCTGAGCCTGAGCTGTTGGAAGCCCCCCTTGCCCCGCCCCCGCCTTATTATGAGGTCAGCAGTTAAGAGTTGCCAGCTTCTCAGCCTGCATGCAACCATCTGGCCTGGTCCTGGCATTACTCCTTTTACTGTTCTCCTTTGGAAAGTGCAATTCAGTGAACACCTATGAGCAGAATACCACAGCACTATGGTCCCAAATCTACCTTGACTGCCCACTGTTCTCCAGGTGCATTTCACGCATTATTTTTTTTTTCAAAGTGACGTTTGTATTGAAGTAAGTTCACAGAGACATGACCAAATAAGAAGCACACAGCTCAACTTTTTACAAAAGTGAAATACCCACCTAACTAGCATGCAGATCAGGAAACACTGCCCCCCACCCCGAGAAACATAACTACTATTTTGACTTCTCATGGATCAGTTTTGCCAGTTTTTGAACTTTATATAAATGGAATGCTGGTGAATGTATGCTTTGCTTGTGACTTCTTTTGCCCGGCATAATGTTCAGCACATCATACCTGCTTTTCCCACTAACTCCCAAGGCAGAGACTATTGTCTCCATTTTGCAGAGGAGGAAACTAAGGCATGTTAACAATAAATAGTCTTGTGATTTGAGAGGCGCCTGGGTGGCTCAGTCAGTTGAGTGTCTGACTCTTGATTTTGGCTCAGATCACCATCTCATGGTTTGTGGGCTTGAGCCCTGTGTCAGGCTCTACACTGACAGTGTGGAGCCTGCCTGGGATTCTCTGACTCTCCCTCTCTCTCTCTGCTTCTTTCTCTCTCTTTCACAATAAATAAATAAACTTAAAAAAAATAGCTTTGTGATTTGAAGCTGACTGTGTCTGCCTCCCATGCCCCTGCTCTTTATTAATGCCTGTCTACCCCAACAGGAAGACAGAGGTGAGTGACACTTAGGACTGTTTAAGAGCTCGCAGTCTGGATACAAAACATGTATCCTTATGTGGCTGAGAGAAGTCGTTGCCTGAAATCAGAGTTCAAGGAAAGCACCCTGGAGTGTTTTATTCCACATTGTTAGGTGTGGAAAACATCATAAAAAAGACAATATTGGAGGTAAAACTTGGAGAATAAGAGTGGGATTTTAGGAAGCCATTCAGATTGAAGGGGTTACAGGAATACAGATGTGGAAGTTTGGAATGCTTTGTTCTTCTTGGGGGAAAAGTAACCTGTGTGGTGAGAATCTAGGGTCTTTGGGGGAGGTAGTGGGAGATGAGGCTGGAAATGGAAAGCTTAGGGGGTAATGACTTTGTTCTCTAGGTTACCACCTACGTGCTGTAAAACGGCAGTGTTGTGAGATGTTTGTAGGTATTTAGGTAAAAAAAAAAAGTTCTCAGGTCTGATAACATTTAGGAGACAGTGGCAAAACACAGGAACCAGGTTAAGAAAGTGAAGGACCTGTCAGAGCTTTAACATGTTAATGAGCTTTGTAAATCTCTGAAGGAGATTTGTAGGTGTGTATGATGTGTTCTCCAGGCTCATTTGGTCCCAGAACCTCCTTTACTGCAGAATGTCTCCTGCCCCTAGTATTCTGAGAACTGCATTGCATGGTCAGTCTTGAGGCCAGTTTTCTTTGGTTGCCCCAAATATCCAATGATTTATTATATCCGTTGATTTTCCTTTTTGCAGTTCTTCTCGTTAGTGATGTATAATTTTTTATTGTGAGGCTATCTTCAGAGGATGTTTTATCCATAGGAGTCTGGGTGTGAAGATTCCCCTCTAGGGCAGGTTAACTGGTTTGAAAACTCTTTTTTCTTTCTCTTTCTTTCTTTTCTTCTTTCTTCCTTCCTTCCTTCCTTTCTTTCTCTCTTTCTTTCTAAAAAAATTTTTTTAATGTTTATTTATTTTTGGAAGAGAGATAGAGCATCAGCGGAATAAGGGCAGAGAGAGAGAGGGAGACACAGAATCCAAAGCAGACTGAGTCGTCAGCACAGAGCCCAACACGGGGCTCAAACTCACGAACTGTGAGATCATGACCTGAGCGGAAGTTGGAGGCTTATCTGACTGAGCCACCCAGGTGCTCCTGGAAACTATTTCTGTATTCCTTTTTGTCTTGAGTATCCCCTGTACCATCTGGATAATATCACTTCAGACCCCATATCTGTATGCAGTGTGAGCTTGGGGTTCTCATTTCTTGAAGACATGGTTTTTAACTTCCCAGCTGACAGGAGATGGTGAGCTTCCTTCCCCCCTTGCCATAGCAGATGGGTGGAGTTCATCTAGTGCTGGTCCATGGGACTGCGGGTGGGGTGACACTGTCCATAAGGAGCCTGTGGCCTTGACAGTCTACCTGATAGAAACCAGTTCTGAACCATTCAAGTCCATGTCTGAATCAAACAGGCCTGTGAGCCATTTTGGCCTCAGCTTCCATTCAGCTGCTAGACTTGAATTCTTTCTGATTTAAGGCACTCAGGCAGCATTTCCCTCTTGCTTTTGACTTGCTATATTATTTTTGTAATATGTCACTTTTGTGTGTTTGGAGCTGTAGGGGAAGATTCCTTCCAACTCTGCTCTATCTACCATATTGACTGCAAGGCATTCTCCATCCCTCTGTCATGCTCCATTCATTTGTAAGATTAATGCCACAAAGTCGTCTTTCAGCTTGCAGGCGTTTCTGTCAAACCATTGTGCTTCAGTCTTTCTCCTTCTCCTGTGCAAAGTCAGACTGCATATCTTTATACTGGCTGTAGGCAGGAGTGGAAGGCTGAACAACTTCCCAGCAAAAGGTGATATCACTGTTTTAGTTTTACCATCATTTTTTGTTGTTTGTATGAAGTCAGATATTTTGCAGTGTGCTGCTACAGGAAGAGAACCATATGCCCAGCCATTCCTACTTTGGCTAATTCATTCTCTCAGTAAATATTTATTGAGTGCTTTCTATGTGGCACATAGTGCGTTACTCACACAAGAGACATTGGTGAACAGATCGGCATAAGGTCCCTGTCTTTGTGGAACTTAAAAATCACATGAGGGAGACAGATTTTATAAAAAATGTACAGAAATAGATTTTATCAAATATGTACAGAAATGAACATACAGGTACAAACTATGAAATGTGTTATGGACGAATGTGCTGTCAAAGTGTTGATTGAAAGCCAGTGGTTCTCATTGCTGCCCTATCACCAATTCACTGGGTAATGTTTGGGCAGACCACCTCCCCACTCTCTGCCTCATTTTTCTCTTTTATGAGTGACTCTAGCTGCCTCCCAGGGCCCTTGCAGGTCTGAAATGAAACAACCAGAAGGAGCTGTGAAGTGCCCTATAAAACCTGAAGATGATGGGACTGTCAGAAAGATGAGTGCAACTGAGTAGCTTTTCTAGAGTCTGGGGAGCCTTCCGACCAGGAAATCGCCCAGCCAGTGGTATGCTGGTAAATGTTTTAACAACTCGCTCTCAAAAAAAAAAAAAAAAAAAAAAAAAAAAAATCTGAAAGCCCTGATTTGTTTGCTGATTCATTTGCTAATTTCTATGGTGTAAATATTTCCCTCGAGGCTGATTTCAAACTACTGGTGTAATGTCACTAAACACCAAGATGGGAAGAAACATGCATGGTGAGCTCCAGCTCCATTGTACCACTGCTCCTGACTGTCCCTGGTGTGGCATGTGACAGCAAGGCCAGAGTATGGTTCACATTAAGTCCTGTTAAGCTTTAGTTTAAGAACCATCCAAAATCTGACAGAAATCATTCTTGTGTCTAGAAGTGCTGTCTTCTTGATTGAAAATCGTGACAGTGAATTCAGCAAATGCTATTGGCTCTATCTCTGAGAAAGAAAAGAGTATCTAGGGAGGAATGTCCTAGGAGCACGTGGCGGGTGTAATTACAATTATGGGTTGAGGAACATACTTCCCAACTCAGTGGTCTGCCCAGGTTTTCCAACTAATTGTGCCTCTGACATGCAATATTACATAATGTTAGACCTTGGGTTTTTGCATTTGGAGGTGAGTTCACATCCCAGATCCACTACTTCCTGGCACTGTGACCTTGGACACTAACCTTTCTGAGGCTGTTTCCTCATCTGTAAAATGTGAACAGTGATAACCTATTTCACAGGATTTGGGGTGGGTTAAATGAGATCATGCATGCAAAATGCGTAGCACTGTGCCTGTTGTTATTAGTTGTTATTAAAATTAGCCTCTCTTAAATCTTAAGTAGCAAATTAAGTCCATGTGAGGAAACCTGTTTTCTTCCCTGATCTTGTCAAAATTGGCTTCTTTTCCTCCATCCTATGCTTTGCTGTGAGTCACTCTCAACTGGACCTTTTTACTTGCCAAGTCACTGTCCTACCTATTTTTAACTTGAGTCCCCATTTCTTGACTCTCAGAACACATTTTGAAAATGGCTGTTAAGTGCCCCGGTGCTCCCCACTCACAGCGTGCAGGTCCAGTATGGCATGGCTGCCTGCATCACTGGGGGCGGAGATGGAGGGTCAGTTTCATCTGGTGTTCCGGCCAAGGCTTGTGCTTACGTTGGATGTGTGGGGAGCCAAGGACTATGAAATTTGACTTTTTACATCTTTTTTTGACCCAGCAACCTTGTAGCACTCAAGAGATTGGTTTTGGAATATGAAGCAGTGAGGAAATGATGCTCTTTTTGTTTTGTTTTTGTTTGTTTAAAAGTAAAACCCTAAGCCTGGCAGCTGATTATTTCATCCTGGGATCCATAAAAAATATTTTCATCTGTGTAGACATCACTCTGTCCTGTGTTTGAAGCCACAGGGTCTCTGCTTAGGTTTCCTAGACCAGGGATTGACACCATTTTCCTATAAAGCACCAGATAGTAAATATTTTAGGCTTTGTGGGCCATAGAGTCTCAACTCTGCTGTTACAGTGTGAAAGCAGCCACAGACAATATGTAAACGAGTGAGTGTGGCTGTGCTCCAGTAAAATTTTATTTATGAAAGCAGGTGGCAGGCTGAATGTGGCCTGTGGGCTGTAGTCTGCCAGCCACTGCAATAGGCCTGTGAGAGGCAACTGAGAACAGTAAGTAAGAGAACGAGCACTGGCATTGGGTTCGTGTGGACCCCAGCCCTGCTGCTTTGTGGCCCTGGACTTGGGCGAGTCATTTAATAAGTGGTAAGAGTGTCTGCCCTTTGGGCTCTCAGGAGAGTCCAGGGTCACGTTGTCCATGAAGAGTGTGGTACAGAGCCTCGCACATGGTAAATACTGACTCCTGCTGCTGTTTCCTGTTGCCAGTCCCTTGACAGGAGGGCCTGTTGGGAATGATTTTAGGCACATTAAAGGCTAAAGCTAATTGGAAGTTGATTTGCTTACTTATTTTCTAAGCATAAAGTCTCTTTGAAAAAAACACGTGGCCTTCTCTAGCCACCGAGAAGGTCACTGTTGTTGCCCAGTGCTGTGGCTTTCACAGCTGAGTAGGTAAACAGTGCAACTAAGTGGAACCAGTTAGACAAGTCAAGCCAAAAATAAAGATAAGGTTAATATCGACTCCATTAGACTCAGCTTGCTTTTTAGCTTTTATGACGAAGACTAAAGTGGTTGATAGGGAAGGGCATGGTGAGTAAATCCCACCCACTCTAAGACCGGCAGTGCATTCTTCCACTGAGCTTTGTCAGCTGGCCACCTGCTCTGTGCCTGGCATTGTGCTGGGCAGCAGGAGTTGCAGACTGAGCAGGGAGGGACATGTCTCACCTTGCAAGAGCTCACAGTCTAGTAAAGCGGAGTAGAAGAAAGTTGGATAACCACAACGCAAGGCAGAACGGAACTGTGGTTGCCTGCCACCTCATCGGCCAGACTTCTCCAGCTTTTTTTGGTCCCTGGCCTGGCTCTGTCATCCCTGCCCTGATTCCAGTCCCTTCTTACCCAGCCCTGCTCTCTGCTCCAGCCAGGACAGTTCCCACTGCCTTCTCACATGCTTATTCTAAACTCATGTGTCCATTCATTCATTAAAAAAATATTTGAGTGTGTATTATTTGCCATTGAAAAGACAAGGTCCGTCTTCTCATGGATTTAAAGGCTATTTGGAGTAATATAGAGTGATCTGTCACAAACTGATGCTATCAGGGTGGGGGATAAAACTCTCTCAGATTTAATTTTAAAAAATGAACCAGACAGGGAGGATTTCCAAGGTATGTGTGTTTATGTTTGTGCACATATAGGTTATATTTTACAGAAATGAGAGCAGACTGTATGCACATACTGTCCTTTTCTTTCTGTTCCATTTTCATTTAGCTTTCCTTCCGTTCCCTTTCTGATCGATTCTTTGCCTATTTTGAGTATACCCACCCTGACTTAAGTATATATTTAGGAAATAGGTTCAAAGCATCATTAACATATTAATACACAGAAATATTGTCAGAGTTAGAAATATTAGAGAATTTTTTTCTGTGAGTTAGTTTCCATTTCAACTTTATGCCACATTGTAAATTTTGTTGTCATATTTTTCCTTTTCCCTTAGAATTTCTTTTCCTTTCCCCTCCGCTTTTTATTTTGAAAAATTTCAGACCTATATTAAAGTTTGAAAGTGTGTACATTCATATACTCTTTACTTAGATTCACCAGTTAACTTTTTGCTTCATTTGTCTTTTCTCTCTACATATTTAATCTTTTATTCTGCTGAACCATTTGACAATAAATTGCAGACATTGTAGAATTTCCCCTCTGGTATTTGAGTATGCACCTCCTAAGAACAAGGAAATTGTCTTTTTTAGCCATAAAACCATTATCATACCAAAGAAATTCAACACTAATACAGTGATGTTAGCTAATACCTAGTCAGCATTCACATTTTCTAGCAGTCTCAAGACAGTCCTTTATAGATTGTTCCTTTTAAATCCATGATCCAATCAATGATCATGCATTACATTTAGTTTTCAAGACTTTAAATCCACTTAATCTAGAACTATCTTCCTGTCTTTTTTTTGTCTTTCATAATATTAATGGTTTTGAAGAATCCAGGCCAGCTGTATTGCAGAATGTTCCAAACATGGAATTATCTGATCTGATTGTTTCCTTGCTATTAAGATTCAGGTTAAACATTTTAGGAAGAGACTACTCTAGGGGATGCTGTATCTGCTGTATCCTTGCCATTAAATCACGATCAAGAATGTGATGTAAGTTCGTCCTGTTATTGTTGGTACTAACTTAGATCACTTATCTGTCAAATTTCCCCATTTGAGGCTGCCCCAACCCCATGTAATGAGTAAGTAATCAGCGAGGTGATACTTTGAAAACTGTGTCGTGTTCCCCAACAGTTTTTTGCACAGTGATTCGAGCATCTACTGATGAACTTTGCTCTATCAGTTATTAATTGGTGGTTGCAAAGTAATGTTTTTGTCATTCCTTCTACCTTTATTAGCTGGCATTTGTGAAGAAGAGCCCTTCCACATTTTTTAAAGTATCCTTATGGGATTCATGGATTCCTTTTTGTTCATTATGTTATGACCCATTACTGTCTTTCTCTTTAAATTTTTTTTTATTTTACATTTATTTATTTTTGAGAGACAGAGAGAGACAGAGCATGAGCAGGGGAGGGGCAGAGAGAGAGGAGACACAGAATCCAAAGCAGGTTCCAGTCTCTGAATTGTCAGTACAGAGCCCGACGTGGGGCTTGAACCCACAAACCATGAGATCATGACCTGAACTGAAGTCAGACACTCAACCAACTGAGCCACCCAGGTGCCCTGTCTTTTTGTTTTAACTGAGAATATTTTAAATTGAGTTATGACTTACAGTGAAATTTATAGGTATTAAGTATACAGTTTAATTAGTTTTCACAAATGCATATGTACATGTAACTCCCACCCTATCGAGATACAGAACGTATCCATTACCCTCCCTGCCAAATTTCCTTTGGCACCTTCCCAGGGATTCTCCCACACCACCTCAGCAAGAAGCATTAATCTGATTTCTTCATTATTCTCTTTGATGTTTATATTATCCCAAACATTGACAATGAAAGCCTCATCTGTTGGCTTTATGTCCATTTGACATGTCCATCGTAATCTTTGAGCACTTTCTTGGTTTCTGGCGTAAGAAGGTGTTTTGTTTTATTCTTTTTACCAGCTGAAAATATCCGATAGTATGTATACTAGTTAAATAATTTCTCCATTAGTGAGCTTTAGGTTGTTTCCTTTTTTATTTTATTACAGAAATGCCATGGCAAACATCCTGGAACACATATGCTTGCCCCACTTTTGTGGGTATTTTTGTAGGCTGGATCCCTAGAAGTGTTATTTCTAGGTCAAAGAGTGTGCACATTTAAGTCTTTGAGTGATATTGCCAAATTCTTCCTTCCCCTCTTAAAAAGCTGTGTTAATTAAGTTTCCAGAAATAGTGCCGGTTTCCCCGCAGCCTTATCAACATTGAATTTTATCTGTCTGTGTGTGTATGGTGGTGCAGGATTTGATTTTGGACTTATTTTTGAGGAAGGTGAACATCCAAATAGGAGAGCCTCCTGTTTGGTTCCAAGCCCAATTTTCATTTATATAAAAATGAAATCTCTCCTTAAGGGAGAGGTTAAACCAAGGAGAAATTTTTGACAGAAATTCTCTGTCATTCACTGTCATCCTCACCATTACAGCCAACTTTTGGCAAATGTATTCTTACTGTTTCTAGTCTGCATTAACTGAATATGGGAGATAAAGGAAGATAGGGTGTGAGGGGCATGGTGGCATTGCCCCCAAGGCTTCTGGTTTTCTTAAGCAGTCTTTATAAAATTTGGTCCAGAGTTACTATGGATTTCTATCTTTAAATAGCCATTGGAACTGGATTTTTATTTTGCAACGAACCTTGATGATTCTGTATTTGGGGTAGCAGGTTTATTATAACGTGTATGTGTGTGATATCACTTTGATGTCAGCTAGTAAACAAAATCTTTCCATTTTTGTTTTATTTTAAATAGTGAACCTTAGGTTAACCACTTTGTAGATGATTTGGACTTTTTTTTTTTCAAGTTGAAGAAATTGTTTGAGAGCTGTTGTCTCTGCTACAGTACTTGTGTTGATTATCTTCATAGGTATTTGAAGCAGTGATTTCATGGATCAATTATGAGAAGGAAACCCGTTTAGAGCACATGGCAAAACTGATGGAACATGTCCGTCTCCCTCTCTTACCTAGGGATTACCTGGTCCAGGTGAGTGCTGTGTGAAGCACCACATGCATTCCTTCAGTGGGCAACCCTGGATGTATGGGGTGGTTGGAGAGTTTATGGGTATTTTACACAGGCTGAAGGCACCAACCCACTGGCTTAAGTGTGAGACATGGTAATGTAAAGGTTTTTTTTGTTTTTAATTTTTATTATTGAGGTATATAGTTGACATACTGTGTTATATTAGATGGTAGTGTGAGGTCTAAAAGCGTAAGTTTGAGAATAAGATGCTTAGGTTTTAGTTCTTGCTCTACTAGTTGTTAGCTTTGTGTTTTTATTTTACCTCTTCAAGTCATAGTTTCTTCTTTGCTGGAAGGGATATTATGGTAGAGCCCAGCAGGATTATTGTGAGGACCAAAGGAGTTGTAAATATGTAAGTCAGGTGTTTAGCATGGAGCTGGTCCTAAAAAATGTTCACTAGAAGTTAGTTGCTTTTATTGTAGAGGACCTAAGCAAGAAGGGTCATTTCCACAATGTTTCTGTATTCTCTTTGCCTTCATGTTAGGCAAGTTGGAGCCCAATTCAGGACTGTAAAAACCGACCTTTCACAGGTGCCTAGGATATGTGTTGCTTTGACTTCCTCTAAGATGAAAGAAAAATTAAGAATGATGGGGTGCCCCTATGGTGCCACATATTTTCTTATTTAATCCTTATAACAACCCTGTGAGGCAAAGATAGATAACCCTCTTTTTACAAGTTTGGGCCTTGAGGTTTATAGAGGTTTAGATTTATTGGGGAATAGGTGGCAGGGTCAGGATTCAAATCCAAGTCAGTCGGCCCCGAAGCACCTGCCTTCCACTATGCAGGCTGCCACCTTTAATACTCTCTGTTCTGTTTATCCATTGGCATTAGATACACTTATAAGTGGGCAAAGAGTAAAACTTAAATATATGAGCAAAACAAAACACCGAGGCAGTAGGCCAGCCCTCATCTCTTTCCAGAAGTTTCTGGAGGGAATGGAAGGTGTGAAGCAAGGATAAGAGAGGAGGCTCAGCATCCCAGCAGCCTAGCTCTGTCACTTCCCAGCCATCTAACACTAGGCAAGTGCTCAACCTTTTTTTTCTTTAAGTTTAGTTATCTATTTTTTGAGAGAGCACAAGTAAGGGAGGGGCAGAAAGAAGGAGAGACAGAATCCAAAGCTGGCTCTGCACCATCAGCCCAGAGCCCAGTGCTGCACTCGAACTTAGGAACTGTGAGATCATGACCTCAGTTGAGACCAAGAGTCAGATGCTTAACTTACTGAGCCAGCGCAGAGCCCCACGCAGGGCTCCAACTTACAAAACCATGAGTTCATGACCTGAGCTGAAACCAGGAGTCAGACGCTTACCCGACTTGAGCCACCCAGGTGTCCCAGTACTCAACCTTTCTAAACCTCAGTCTTCTCATCTGATAAAAATAGCACCTGTCCTTATAGGATTGTTTGGGGGTATAATGAGATAATCCATATAAAGGCTGCATCTCTATGTGAGCGAATGCTAGCTGGTACTACAGCTGTTTTGACGGTCATGGATGCTCTTGGGAATAGCGGGAGAAGTTTCTATCCTCAAAAGCCCTTGTAAAGTCCTCAGCTTGTGACCCTGTTGACCACAGGTCGAAGGGGTCAGTGAAATGTTCTGTGAATCTCTGAACCTCAGTCCTTCTCAGGTGCTGAGGCATATACTTGCCAGCCCTTATGTGTGCCCTGCATTTTATACTTTGGATGGTACTACTGCCCCCTGGTGGCAGCATATCCTTCTTGAAGAAAAGGTTCCCCTAAGCAGAGGGACTGAAGGGGCCTGAGATCCCAGTCTCAGAATCCAACCTCCTACTGTCCTGTGGGAAACTGACCAAAGGTAGACATGGACATCTGGCCTCCAGCACAGGCTCACTTCCACAAGAAGGGCTATCTGTGGACCTGGGTTCCAGGGAAAATTAAAGAGGCCTTTGAGACCCCTGGTCACAACCTCAATCATGTGTCCACAACTCAAACTTAAAGATGTTAGAAAATAGTTCTTGGGTCATTATGGCAAAGTAGGGATTAGATCTGGAGAGGAAGGGGGTCAGAGGCAATGGGCATGAGCACTGTTGTGTGAGAATCCCCCTGCTGCTTTTAAAGGACTGTCTTTAGAACACCTCTGGAAGAGGTTGTCTCAGTAAACCTCAGTTGACCTTGAAACTTTGAAATAGTATAACCCTCTGGGGTTGGCTGATCTTGGTGGGGGAGGACGCAGGAAAGTCTTAGGCAGACCTGCACCAACAGTGACTTCTGGGGAAGGTGGTTTTGTTTG
This sequence comes from Lynx canadensis, assembly GCF_007474595.2. Classification (NCBI taxonomy): domain Eukaryota; kingdom Metazoa; phylum Chordata; class Mammalia; order Carnivora; family Felidae; genus Lynx; species Lynx canadensis. The sequence goes on along the minus strand of NC_044303.2, from coordinate 114,109,701 downwards.
TTTGTTTTTGATAGCTAACATTTATTAGTCTTTATTAAATACTTTGAAATGTTGTAGAGTGTAATATGTTAAAACTTTTTAGTTGTGATTATATATATATGTGTGTGTGTGTGTGTGTGTGTATAAAACATAAACTTCATCATTTTGACCAGTTTTAAGTGTACACTTCAGTGTGTTAATTGTATTCACCATGCTGTACAACCATCACATACCCATCCTTAAAACTTTCATATCACCCCAAATTGAAACTCTGTATGGTGAAGCATTAAATCTCTGGGAGAACTTCTCATTCAAGCTGAATGCACCTTTGGGAGAAGTAGCTGTTTATGCATTTCACCTTCCATCTGAGATTTGTAAGAGATCTTCTCTCTTCCTTTTTAATTTTTTTAACCGACCCTAAAAGCTTATGACTTGTCCCAACTTGGGTCAGTCCCTTAGTGTGGGTGGGGGGGATTAGGGAAACCTTCCCCCAAAATGGAGTGTTCCTGGGGATCACTTCTGGGGAAGGAGTGCCCATTGGTGAGAGAGGCCCTGTCATACCAGTCCTTCTTTTCCTGCCAGCTCCAATGCTACCCATTAGGTGATGGCCTGGCCACATTTCCATTGATAGCTACAGGTGAGACTCAGTCAGCCCTTGTGCATGACCAGCTTGAGGGCTGAGATAATTGAGATGGGGAGGCCATTCTCTTTCTTTGACTGGACTTGAGTGCCTCAGGGTCAGAACCCATTTCTTGTTCATCTTTTTCTTCCTGGAGTCCAGCACTGGGCTGTCCAACAATGAGACGTTCCATCATCGTTAGCTATTGAATCGAATTGATCTCTCCTGATAGCACCTAAATACTCCAGCAAAGAAAACATGAAGTGGCCTCTGAAGACCATACTACCCCTTACAGATAAGCCACATAGCAATTGACCCAGGCCACAGGACAGAGATTTGAGAATTGAGCACTTGCATGGTTTCACCCTTGGTGTTGCTCACGAAATATTTAGGCTTATACTTGCTGAGCATCTGCTTTGGCACATCGCTTTGGAGTATGTGAAGAAGCCATAGTTCCAGCTTGGATAGGGTCCAAGATGAGGTCTGTAGGTGGGACTTTGGTGCAGGACATTCTTTGTCCTCTAATATCACCATTCTTTATAGAGCACCTCATTGGCCAGTTTTGTCCCTGCAGCTTTCACTGTAAGAAAATGAATAGGAGTTTTCCTTGACTGTCACTTTGTCATACTCCATGCTGCCAAACGTTGACCAATGGATTCTGCTCTCTTCCTTTTTCCCTCTCTCTCCTCTCAAATGTCTGACCATTTGCCCTAAACATTATAAAGCATTCATATTAGGAGGAATGTGGGATGAAGACTTCAGCACAGCTAATTATCTTTGTTTTGCATAATTCCATTTAAGCCTGCAAACTAACATAACAAACACAACCACTGAGGTTGTATGTCTTTCTGTTTGATGCCAGAACTTAATAACTTCACCCCACTGTGTTCTTGAAATGCAGGAGGTGGGCACTAAGTTGTAAGTATGTGGTCTTTCTCTTGGGGTCTGAGATGATGTGGTGGGTGAATAAAAGAGTGTGGGAATACAAGAATGACTCAGGAGACAGTGTGGGAAATACAGCTGAAGTCTGCTCTTGGATCACCTGTGGGTTATTACCTCCAGACGGTTGAAGAAGAAGCTTTGATAAAGAATAACAACACCTGTAAGGACTTCCTCATTGAGGCCATGAAATACCACCTGCTCCCTCTGGATCAGAGGCTCTTGATTAAGAACCCAAGGACCAAGCCCAGGACTCCAGTCAGCCTGCCCAAGGTAAGCCCCAGCCCAGTCAGTGCCAGCTGTCAGGGATGTGTTCTGGGAAAGTGGCCTTCCATTGCTGGCTCCAAGTCTTTCCTCACCTGTGGCTGCCTTGCTTCTTGGTTGCATTTACCAGCTAAGAGATGGAGTCTGCTGGTTCATTTTGAATCTGCTGGTACCTCTCTCTTGCAGGGTCTTCCTGTCCTAAGAATTTCAAGGTAACCTCCAGAGGCACCAGAGAGTTTTGAGAATAACTCCTTCGTCTCCTCTCCTTATTTGGTCTGGGTTCTATTTGTGTTGGAAGCAGAGGAATGGCTTTGTGTTTCTTGACTTAGTGATTTCTAGGCCATTATTTGAATTTGAATGGTCCTAGTCTGGCCCTTTTCTCTCACCGCAGAGCCCTACAGAACAGTTAGGGCTGCCAGACCGGATATTGGCTGCTTTGGTTCCTTGCAAGGCCCTGCCTCTCTCTGGTCCTCAGGTCTTTCATCTACAGAATGAAAGGTCCTGCACTGGCTGGTGTCTAAAGTCCATTCCAGGTTGGCCTTCCAGTAGGCCGTCTAGGATCCTAAAACGCTGACGTCTCAGGAAAGGTCCCAGCCAACCCAGGAGGAAAGGTGAGCAGAGAGGAGTGAGTTGTGTTGACTCAGCTACCGCACAGCCGGCAGCCCCAGGGCATTGTGTAGGCCTTTGCTTTGTCCTCCTCCTCCTCCTCTTTCTGTCTGGCTTCCCTACTCCTTGTCTGCTGCTTCCAGGAAGGGTTTCAGAGTGCTGGAGAAGCATGTTGTCCAAGACCAGATGTTGAGATTCTCCAGGGTCTGTGCTTCCTCTCCACTCTGTGTTGTGACCCTGGGTGATGGAGAGTTTAGTGGGTGCAGTGTGGATGAAGGTTATAAATCTCCCAGATAATAATACGAGTCACTGGCATTTGCTGAGTGCTGCTTCAGGGGCAAACAGTAAGCTGAAAGGTATCACAGTAGAGCTTTCTTAATCCCCTCAATAGCCCTGTACGGTAGAGGCAGGTATCCTAGCTGTACACAGAGGAAACGGAAGGTCAGAGAGATTAAGTTACTTGCCCAAGGTCAACACAGCCAGTGTAGTAGAGCCAGTGTTTGAATGGTGTCTTTCTCACCCTCCAAACCTGTTCTGTGAACCCACACCATCCTGCACCTGGCTTCATCTTTGTAAACCTGAGTGTATGTACCTACTTGTCAGCTTCCTATCGCCCAGCGCATGTTAGAAGGTGCAGCCACCAGGCAAGGGCCTTGGTCTGGCTGGCCATTTGTCTTCCTGCGTGTTGATGCTTTGGTTTTATTTTATTGAAATATTGCACTGAAATGACTTCATATTTTTCAAAATGAAAATAACTTTGCTTTCTTCAATTATAGAAATATATGGTCATTGCAGACTGTTAAAAGGCTACTACATTTTTGAAATAAAGTAAAAATCACCTGAAATTCCTCCACTCAGGGGCAATCACTGCTGTTACCTTGGTGAATTTTCTCCCAGACATATCTCTGTGCACCTAGTCACAAATAGATAAAAAATGTATACTTTCAGATAAATGGAATCTTGTTTCACAGATTGAATATCATTTTTATCTCCTACTCAACAGACTACTTTCATCATTATCAGTATAAGTGAAACCAGCATTAAATTATAATAGGTACATGGAATTTAATTATGTTTATGTACCATTACTTATTTAACTGTCCTCTATTGATGGACCTTTTTATCATCTCCATTTTTTTTTATATTACAAACATTTCTATGTAATTTATGACCTCTTGTTTTAGTTTGCATTTCTTGTAAGTGAGACTCTAATGTTGGTTTCATACGATTATGGCTTTTGTATTTCTTTTTTAGGGGAATTTTCTGTTCATGTACTTTGCCCATTTTTCTATTGGACTGTATGTTTTTAATTAATGGTGTTTTTTTTTTTAATGTTAATTTATTTTGAAAGGGAGACAGAGTGCAATGAGCAGAGGAGGGACAGAGAGAGAGAGTCCCAAGCAGGCTCTGTGCTATCAGCACAGAGCCCAGCGTGGGGCTTGATCTCAGGAACCATGAAATCATGACCTGAACCAAAACCAAGAGTTGGACACTTAACTGAATGAGCCATCCAAGGGCTCCTATTAATGGTTTTTAAGGGCTGTTTTTAATTTAAAGGGATTAGGCTTTCATGTTTATTTCATATATTTTTTTCTTAGTTTGCAGTTTGCCTTTAAACTTAATTATAGCATTTTTTTGAATCCCCAAAAACAGTTTTAAGTAGTTAAATTGATATGTCTTTTGCTTTATAGCTTAGGTTTTACATCCTGCTTAGAAATGTTTTCTATACTCTCAGATTAAAGAAAAAAAGACTCCCATGTTTTCTCAAGTACTTTAACGATTTCTGTTTTACATTTGAATCTTTGATGCACTTAGAATTTATTTTAGTATAAGGAGAAAGGGTAGGAATCCAGCTTTATTCCTATTGCAAATGATGAGCCAGTTGTGCCAAGGTTGTTTTATTGAATAATCTCCCTTTCTCCCCATCAATCTGAATACCATCTTCATTATGATCTAAATTTACATAAGCTTGTCTATTGAGGTCTTGAGATTATTGATTCTAAGATGGACTGTTGTTTTACATGGAGGAGGCTTTCTGCATCCTGGGTTCCCAGCTGGCATTGTTGCATGTCTTTGTGGCTTTTCTCCTTGGAAAAGGAGGTTCTTATCCTATATGTTAACAAGTCACCAACATCTTTTGCTGGGGAGTGTGTTCTGGAACTAAGGCAATGGTGCAGAACTGGCCCAGTTTCTTTGTGTGGAAACCATACGTAGTTACCTTTCCTTTTCTAGACTCCACATCGAGTTTTTACCACACACACCCACAAGAAGACAGTTTTAAAAATCAAAGCCAAGTTTGTGTCTGAGTCCAAACTCCGCCTGCTGAGACCACCCCTCCCTTTTGACATAACGAATCTGTAATTGGTAACAGTCCACCCCTCTTTAATGAGACCACGGTTGTCCCACTGTCCTCTCTACTCCTTAGGAAACACTATTTTCAGAATGAAAATGTTTAGATTCTTGAGCACATAGAGTTCTGTGGGGAGCTAGAATCAAGACTTCTTGTGAATCTGTTGAAGGAATTTTAAAAAAGGCATTGCTGCTCTTAACTTCATTGTTCCCCTAACTTTAATCCTTGAATGATTTAAGGTTACATTGTCCAACCTGCTTCTCAAACTCTACTCTGTCACCATTGTTTGGACACTTAAATTAGTGAGGGGAACCCCACTGTAGGTTTGAGGAGTGGGGTGTGCTGAGGGAAACTATCACTTTGAGGATTATCAGAGGTAATTATCTCATTAAATCATCACAATATTAGGGCTGCACTACTGATATCCCTCCTTTACTGAGTTTACTCAGAGAGGTTAAGTAACTTGCCCAGTTACACAGCTAGTAAGTGCAGAGCTGGGGTTTGAACCAAGGTCTGTTCCACTCCAAAGTCTATGTTTGTTCTTTTATACTAGATTGCTTCCCAGAGACAGGTTTTCAGCTTTTGGTGACAAAGTAAAAGTAAAGTAAAGTCTTATACCATCCCACTCATCTTATTAAGAGATGCATTTCCAATACATTTACTACTTTTTATTTTCAAATTAAGACTTTATATTTTTAGAGCTATTTTAGGTTCACTACAAAATTGAGGGTAAGGTACAACAATTTTCCATATACCTTCTGCCCCTACACATGCATAGTTTCCCCCATCATCAACATCCCAGATTGTTTTCTTTTAAATTCAGTTTTACAGAGGTATTACAAATTATACACAATAAAATTCACTAGGGAGACAATTTGATGAATTTCGAGAAATGCATGTAGTCATTCACTAACATCCTAATCAAAATATGGAATATTTTAAGCACTCCACAAAGTTTCTTTGTGCTGCTCTCTAGTCAAGTCCCTTCTTGTACCCCCCCAGGCCTTGGCAACTAATGATGTGATTTCTGTCCCTCTAGCTTTGTCTTCTCTAGAATGTTATATAAATGACATCATGACATATGTAGCCTTTTGAGCTTTCCTTCTTTATCTTAGCATAATGCTTTTAAGATTTATCCACATTGTCGCATGTATAAAGAGTTTGCTCCTTTTTATTGCTGAGTAATATTCTATCACATGGACGTCCTATAATTTGTTTATCCATTCACCATTTGATGGACATTTGGATGTCTACTTTTGGCTTTTACAAATAAAGCTATTTGAACATTCACTTACAGATCCTTGTTTGGACTTACATTTTAATTTCTCTTGGGTAAATACCTAGGAATAGGATTGCTGGTAAGTATATGTTTAAATTGATAAGAAATTGCTTATATTTAAATTTACAAGAAACTGTTTCTCAAGACATTCGAGACAACTGTTTTTCAAGCTGTACCATTATGCATTCCCATCTGCAAGGTACGAGAGTTCCAGTTACTCCACAGTACTTAACGCTACTTATTATCTGTTTTAAACCATTTTAGCCACTGTAGTAGGTATGTGTGGTTTTAATTTGAATTTCTCTAAGGACTACTGATGTTGAGCATCTTTTCATGTGTTTATTTGCCGTCTATATATCTTCACTGGTGAAGTCTATTCACATTTTTCCCCTTAAAAGAATTGGGTTATTTTATTCTTATTGAATTGTAAGAATCCTGTATATATTGTGGATATGTCTTTTATCAAATCTACATTTTGCAAGTATTTTCTCCCAAACTGTGCTTTGTCTTTCTTATTTTCTTAGCAGTATCTTTGGGAGAGTAGAAGTTTTAAATTTTGTTAATTTTTTTTCTGTTAAGATTCATGTATTTTGTGTTTTATCTAAAAAAAAAATCTTTGCATAATCTATGATCACAGAGATTTTCTCCTATGATTTTTTTCCTAGAAATTTTAATGTTTTAGGTTTTACATTTGGGTCTATGATCTATTTTGAGATTGCTTTTTAATATGGTGTGTGAGATAAGGGTCAAGGTTCATTTATTTGTACATGAATGTCCACAGCATTTATTGGAAATACTCTCTTTTAACCATTGAGTAGGTTTGACATCTCTGTTGTAAATAATTGGCTATTTGTGTGTTGGTGTATATCTGGACCCTATTCTGTTCCTGTTATCTGTTTATCTGTTTTTACACCGATACCATGTTGCCTTGACCACTAACTTAGTAGTAAGTCTTGAAATCAGGTAGTGTGAGTCCTCCAGTTTTGTTTTTCAAAGTTGTGTTGTCTATTCTAGGTCCTTTGCATGTTCATTTATCATTTAGAATCAGCTTGACTGTTTCTACAAAAAAGACTTTGATAAAGATTGTGCTAAATTTTTAGAATCAATTAGGGGGAATTCACATATTAGCAATAAAGTAGTTCTCCCTTATCCCTGGGGGATACATTCCAAGTCCCTCCATGCATAGCTGAATCTGCAGATCAGATTATACCGAACCCTATATATACTATTTTCTTCCTATAGATACACACTTACAATAAAGTTTAATTTATAAATTAGGCACAGTAAGAGATTAACAGCAATAACTAGTGGTAAAATAGAAAAATGGTAACAATATCCTGTAATAAAAGTTATATAAATGTGGTTTCTTTGTCTCTCAAAATATCTTAATGTACGGACTCACCCTTCCTCTTGTGATGATGAGGGATGATAAAATGCCTACAAGATGAGATGAAGGGAGGGGAGTGATGTAGGCTACTATTGACCTTCTGACTATACATCTGAAGGAGGATCGTCTGCTTCTGGACCAAGGTTTATCATAGGTAACTGAAACTGCAGAAAGCAAAACTGTAGATGGTGGGAGAAGACTACTGTACTAAATCTTCTGACCCATGAACACAGTATATATCTCCACTTATTTTTGTCTTCTTAAAAAAAATTTTTTTAACGTTTATTTATTTTTGAGAGAGAAAGACAGAACATGAGCATGGGAGGGGCAGAGAGAGGGGGAGACACAGAATCTGAAGCAGGCTCCAGGCTCTGAGCTGTTAGCATGAGCCCGACATGGGGTTGGAACCCACAAACTGCAAGATCATGACCCAAGCTGAAGTTGGACGCCCAACCTCCTGAGCCATCTAAGTGCCCCTACTTTTGTCTTCTTTAATTTCTCTTAGCAACATTTTGTAGTTCTCAATGTATGATTCTTACAGATCTTTTGTCAGATTTATTCCTAGATATTTCATAGTTTTTGATGCTCTTATAAATGTTTTTTTAAGTCTAATTTCTAACAGTTTATTGCTACTATATAGAAATACAATTGATGAGAAAGGTTATTTAATGGAGGAGAGGTCCTTCGTTGGCTTCTGAAAAACAGGGGCAGTAATTGCAGAAGATAACCATGTTCCCTGGGTTCACACTTTAGGGAGGTATTCAGGGTTCTCTTTAAGACTGTTACTCCTTCATGAAACTATAGGTACCATGATAGCATGTGTTATTTATCTCTGTTCTTGGCACATAGCCTGGAGTCTAACAAAGGGTGGACAATAGTAAAACGTTTCATGAATGAAAGATACATATGTGTGTATGTGTGTGTGTATATATACATATATATAAAAGATTGTATTTTTAATTTTTTGAAGTTTATTTATTTTGAGAGAGAGAGAGAGCAGAAAAGTAAGTGCATGTGAGTGGGGAAGGGGCAAAGAGAGACAGAGAGGGAGAATCCCAAGTAGGCTCCACACTCAGTGCAGAGCCCAATGTGGGGCCCAATCCCATGACCGTGAAATCACGACCTAAGCCAGTATCAAGAGTCAGATGCATGGGATGTCTGGATGGCTCAGTTGGTTAAGTGTCTGACGTTGGCTGAGGTCATGATCTCTCAGTCCATGATTTCGAGCCTCGCATCAGGCTGTCTGCTGACAGCTTAGGATTCTGTGTCTCTCTTTCTGTTCCTCCTCTGCTCACGTGGTCTTTCCTCTCTCAAAAATAAATAAACATTAAAAAAAAAAAAAGAGATGCTTAACTGATTGAGCCACCCCAGTGTCCCAGGTTTTATTTTAGAGTAATCCCTACACCCAGCTTGGGGCTCGAACTTACAACCCTGAGATCAAGAGTTGCACACTCTACTGATTAAGCCAGGCAGGCATCCTGAAGGAGGTATATTTTTTAAAGAAATAACCTCATGGAGATTTAGTATTGACCATTTCTATCAACCCTAGTTGTTTTCCAATACTGTCCACATCCATACATGTGTTTTTGCATGAATGCAGTGAGGATTTTATCCCCTGCTTCATATTCTCCTTTGATCACTAATGAGATTGACTCTAGGACATGTGGTTCAGCCCACAGGTCCAGTATTGAATGAATCTGGTTGTTGTTCTGGGGGTTTAGATAGGTTTTGAAGTATTGAGATAAAAAATAGCACCGGTAATAAACTAATAAACCATCATGCATGCATTAACTCATTAATTTATTTATTCACTCATTCAACACACTTGCATTGAGAAGTCACTAACTGCCAGGCACAGGGCTTGGTGCTAGAGCCACAAAGCCTCAGATGAGTTGGTCCCTTCCTCATAGTGCTCCATATTCAGGGGAAGAGAGACAGATGTAAAAGGACAATTACAATGGACCATGTAAGTGCCACACTGGAGGTATGGGTAGGACAGTCTGGGAGCATGGAGAGGGGTGAGGGATTAGGGAAAACTTTCTTCAGGAGCTGACCCCTGAGCTGAGCCCAAGTCAAATGGATATAGTCTGTGAGAGGGAACATCCAGAAATTGGTTTAAATAACTGCAGGAGAGGACTGGCCCCCAGCCTCCGATGTGTTTTGTCCTTCCCTGGGTCATTGTCCTTATCACCAAAGGCATTCATGATGACACAAGAATGATTGTATAAATACACTTTCCTTATGTTTCAGGCAAAGCACTTTATGTACAGTATATTATCCTCATAACAACCCTGGAAGTTCTAATGTTGGAGAAGACTCCATGTTGGAGATTCAGTGAGATTGAATGACCCCAGGGTTTCACAGCCAAGTGGCAGCATGAAGGTTTGGATCTGGGTCTGGCCGACTCAAAACCTGTACTTTTTGACCAGTGTACAATACTAATTCCACAGTGATGATAATAGGAGATAATGATAACTTCCCTAATGTGAGCACTCAGAATGTGCCAATCACTGGGCTAAGTGATGTACATTTATTGTCTCCTAGGATTTACATCTTAATTATCCCCATTTTACACATGAGAAATTAGATTTTGGGTTATGTCACCTACTCATTATGTACTAAGTTATCCATTTCTGTGTTACAAATTACCTAATCTTGGTGGCTTAACACAATAAAGGTTTATTATCTTAATGTTTCCGTGGGTAGGAGTTCCAGAGTGTCTCTGCTGGGTCATCCTGGCCCAGGGCCTCTTGTAAATTTGTAGTGGAGCTCTCAGTTAGGGCAGCAGCCATCTCCAGGCTTATTTGGCAGGGGGAAGGTTGCAGGGTGGGGGGGATCTGATTCTAAGTTCACTGTCATGGTGAGTTTGTTTCATCAGGCAAGAAGCTTCTACAAGTTTCTACAAGCTTCTTTACCCTCTCAGCCTCTCCCTAAGTTGCCCAAGTGTCCTCATGATATGGCAACTAGTTTCCCCCAGGGTGAGTGATTCTACAGCAAGACAATGAGAGAACATGCTCAAGACAGAAACTGTAGTCTTTTTATAACCTGTTCTCCTAATGATATCCCATCACTTTGGCTGTATTTTATCTGCTGGGTGCAGGTCAGTAAGTCCAGCCCACGCTCAAGGGAAGGGGAATCAAATACCATCTCTTGAATGAAGGACTATTAAATAATTTGTTACACACCTTTAAATCCCAGCTAGCAAATAGTAGACCTGAGATTCAAACACAGGATGATTGGTACTAGACCCTGTGCTTTTAACTGTTCTATTATATGGCTTCCATATTTCATAAAAGCATTTTTGCTGGGTACTGTGTGGAAAGAAACTCGAGATAGAAATAGGTAAGTGGCCAAATAAGTGGAGGAAGAAAAATAAGGAGATAATTGGACTACAGGAACAGCTGCAGGAATTGCAAGGGCAGGCTGGTCTGGGCTTTCATGAATTCAGTCCAGATAGGCTTCCTGACAGAGCAGTCTTTGAGAAACAAAGTGGTAGAGAGAGATTTGCCCTGTTTTCATCAGTTCTCAACAGCAAACCTGTTTGCCAGTCAAGCTCCCTCCCTGAAAGAAATAGGGCTCTGCCTTGAGATAGCTGTAGAGGCGAATGAGGGTGTTTTTTCCTGGGCCACATATGCACAAATCATACTGACACATTCAAGCTGGAACAGCTAATAGCATCATCTGGGCTCCCACACATGCACCGCCCAGTCCTTCCCCAAGGCTGGGTTGCCATGGACAACCAGAGGCTGTCTCCCAGTTGCTCAAAACACTCCTACGTTACCCTGTTCCACAGATGGCAGCAGAGAAATGAGGTCCCAGCAAGATGCAAATGAGCCTTTGGAGATGTACTGAGCCTGGCACTTTGCACTGTCATTTCAGTTCAAGTGACATCTCTATTCAGCAATTTTAAAATGACACCGAAAAGCCATTTGGGCCAGAAGTAGGCAGCTTCCTCCCTAGTTGGGCTGTCCAGTAGATGGTGTTGGAGAAAAGGCTATTGGCAGGGTGGGTAGGATGACTTCTCACCTGGGCCAGGCTCCTGGATCGGCACTGCTCCTTTTCCATCTTGATCCTTCAGATGGACCCAGGCCACACCTAGAAAACACCCTGGGGCCCTCAAAAAGTCCCACCATCACCCTGGAATTAGTGGTGTTCACTCTTCTCTTTACAGATCATGTAAGTGTCCTTTTCTATCATTTATTGGGAGTCTGTTTTTTAACAACTGTTTTAAACAATAGTAATGATGCTGGTGTTGATCAAATACTAGAAGCTAACATTTAGTATATACGATTTACCAAGCTGTGTGCTAAGTGCTTTATGACATTTAAGGCTCCTGGCCTCCACGAGAGAAACATCCTATTATGTTGATGTTACAGGTAATGGCAGTGAGGTTTGGCAAGGTTAAATGTCTTGCCCACGGTCACACAGCTATTTAGTGACTGGGCTGCTATTTGAGCCCAGATGTGCCTGACTCCAAAGTCCATATTCTCACTCCTGTCTTCCCTGGGTCTTGCTCTCACATTCCTGGTTCTCCAACTCCCATTGTCTCTGCGCTTTGGCTGTCGGTCCTTGCCTAGAGCATCTGTTGCTCAGGAACCTGCGGGGACAAGTCTTCTGCCTCGACCTCGACATGCTCCTTGGAAGAATTGGTGTTAGCCCTGCGGCCCCACGCACCAGGGTAAGAGAGAGTCTCGCTTCCTGCCCTGGCCCGAGGGACCGACTGGCTGGGCCTGCCTTCTGCCCAGCTCACCGGTCATGGAAGAGAGTTTGGACACACACTCCACTCTTGCCTGATGACAACAGTGTACAGAGCCCACGTTGTTCCTATCACCCTACTGGAGAGTCTGATGACTTAGAGGTTAGGATCCTGACTCACAAGTGAGCCAGAAGTCTCTGCTCTGTTCACCTGCTGTACCTCTCCCTGGCTAGTCTTGGGTACCTCCTGGTTCTCACACAGAGTGGTTGTCATACTCTGTGAGGAGTGACTAACATGTCTTCGCTGCTCCAGTCATGCTGCTAGAGTCAGAATCCTCCGTGGGAGGAGATAGTCTTATATATTTATTTAAAAACCATCTCGCTAGGCTGGGAGTGAACTTTCCTTCCTAAGGAATCATCAGGTAGTCTTTCCATGGTCTCACTAAGCTCCCTAAAATAAATGGCCATTTGGACTTTCCACAATGACAGTGTTTTCCTTGGGAGTTATCCAACAGCCATGCCGTCCATGGTTGAGTCTGGCTTACCTGTATTCTGTCAACCAGAACTCTCCATCCACCAGAACTCCTGTAGCCTTCAACACGGTGGCAGATGAGACTTGGGGTTAGGACCCTGCAGTGCCCTGCAAGACTCCCGAGTACACTGCTGTCCTTCAACATGATTACATTTTATTTGGTCTAGCATAATTGTTAGCCTGGAACCAGTTCTTTATTGTGATTCCCATATGATCCCTGGTAGATCTTCCTCAGGGTTACCTTAAAAGATACATGTTAAAAATAGCAATTGTTAAATAAGCCGATTTGCTTCAGTAATTTCTATTATAGACATGACAAATCTTTTGGACTTAGAGGTGTTGGAGAAAGAAAGAAATATGTCCGTTGAGCATTGTGGGGCTGAGTTTTTCTGGAAATGTAAAATAAGGGCTTGTAGGAGAGAATCGTTTAAATGTCTTCATGCCCTGACATCTTATGATCTTCCTAAGTAGCTAGAGGTTTATAATTTTAGAGATGTAATGCATGTAGAATTGGGGAATACTCATTTTTGTCTAATTGGTTGCTAGGATCAGGTATCTATGGAAACAACCATCCATTAGTATTCACGATAGGAAATTTATTTCTTTTACTCAGCATGATCACACAACGGGTATAGTGTTCCTTGTATGGTGGCCTCTTGCAAAGCTTGCCATAGAAATTGGCTTTCTTAGGCCTGTGAAAGAAGCCGAAAGTGCATCTCCTCTCCTGCCTTGAGCCATCTCTGCATTTTCAGAAACCAGTGGTCCTGCTCCACACAAGCTCATAATTACTCTTCCCAAATTATTGTATGAGGTTTAACGTTCACAGTCGTCCCTCAACAGTGGCTTTATGAGCTCAAAGGGAAGTTCGTTTTGAAAACCTTGTCCTGTATTCCTGTTGTTTTTCTACTCAGGTTTTACCTTAGCATTGGAATTTTTGCGTTTGTATAGTAATGCTTCTGTGTAACTACGACAATTCTCAAGAGACAAGTGCTCGTTTTTTCTCCAATATGAATGTACCTCCCTACTTCTGGTGTAAGATTGTTTCTGGGGCATGGTGAGGTTCCTCGAAAGCTTCGCCTTTTTTTTTTTTTTTTTTAAACAGAGAAAGCCTGATAACTTGTACAAAGAATAAACTGTCTTTCTTCTGGTGGTTGAGTGAAAAGATGGAAAAAGCTCTCTCTTTCTCTCTTTATTTTTTGCTTCTCAAATTGTAATCTGGTGGCCAACATGTATTAACCCCAGCAAGTGACATTCTGGATTGTGTATTTTCTTTGATTTAACCGTGTATTTTTTTAAAATTTGGTTTGTTACGTATGCTCCTTGCCATTCATTCATTTCTTATCCCAAATAAATATCTGAGTCCTACTTTTACCTGACACCAGAAGGCCCTGAGGTTATCTTGGTGACTGAGGCAGATAGATTTTTTTCCCCACCAAGGCTCACCATCCAGGCAGGGAGACCAGGTCACTAGGAGGTTAGAACACAGTGTGGGCCAGTTTTAATGAGAGAACACAGGGCATGTGTGATCTCTGAGAAGGGACATTAACTCAGATTTGAGATCAGAGAGGTCCTTTTGAAGGAGGTGACATGTAAACTGAGACCTGAAAAATAAGCATGCGTTAGAGCAGAGGGATCAGGAATGGGGGAGAATGTTTCAAGGAGAGGGAATGGAAGGCGTTGAGTGCCTGAGGTCACTGTAAAAAGAAAATTAAAACCTGGTTTTATTCTAACCCAGTCCCCAGAACCAGATTTCATGGAAAATCGTTGCAGTATTGTGCCTTCATTTTAGCTTTACCAACTAAAAACTGGAAGGACGGTACATGTCCTAGGCATGTTTAAAAATGCACGGCGAGTCACTGGGCCCTGGAGGAATAAGGTGGACATTGTCTGAAGCTTGCCAAAAGGCTGTGTTCCTAACTGCCCCTTAAACTTGTCATGGATGCCTATCTAAGCAAAGAATTACAGATGGGAAGTAATGTCAAATTCAGGCTTTCTCTGAAGAGGGCTGCTCTTGATACAGAGCAGTGGACCCTTTGAGCTGTGTCATGGAGAGTCAAATGTAGAATGTTTATTTCCAGAAGCAGTAGCAGCAACTCTAATCTTGCACTGGGTGTCTTGGGTTCCTTTGGAATGTTCCAGAAGTCAGAACTGAGTTCTGAGTTTTTGAACATTGGTTACCCACATTTGACCACAGACAGCTGTGACCACCCACATGGGCAGTGGGTGGCCTGGATGTGGAATCTTGGGACATAAATGATTGATGAGCAATAGCAGTCAGCGCTGGTTCTGCCTCCTCGTATGATAGATGCTTTGGAACAGAAGTACCAGCATCAACCAGGAACTTGTTATGCACAGTCTCTGTCCTGCTCCAGACCTGCTGAATCAGCAATTCTGGCAGGGTTGAGGAGGGGGGCCTAGCATTTTGTGTTTTAACAACCCTCAAGGTGATTGAAGTTTGAGAACAACTGGAGTACATAATACAAGCTACAGGTAATGAGAATGTCCTGTGATTCCTATTGTTTGGCTGCCTGTGACTCCCACCCCTTCCACGCCATGTAAGAAGGCCTCTTAGAATAGCCGTGAGAGTGATGTTGTTATGGAGACAACCATGAACTTGTACCAGTTTATTAAAACATATATACGATTGTTAACTTTGCTACATGTGACCAAAGTCACAATAGGGATACCACAATTAAATGCTCCAGTTCTAATACTATAGCTGGAGCAGTGGCTTTTTTTTTTTTTTTCTTTCCTGACTATACCCCACACTAACAAATCTGTTTAAATTGTGATCCGGGAGACACATACACATGTGTATAAGCATACCAACTGTTTCATGAAATAACACCCTTCCTATATTTTCTGTGCTGCTCTATTAAAAGTATGTTGGTTGCAATCCATAAAATTCATCTCCTGACTCACCAATGAAATGTGACCTGCAGATGTAGTGAGCTGTCTTTGCGTGGACCTTGTGTCTGGAGCAGGAGAGGGGTGGGACTGCCTTCACCTCTCCATCAGGTAGACTTGGTTTTTGGTCTCTGTTCTTCCACTTGCAGCTGTGTGACCTTGGGCAATTTGTTTATGTTCTCTGAGCTTTAATTTCCTTATTTGTCAATACGGAAAACATCTACCTCACAGAGTTAACATGATGAGTAAATGACCAGGCATTTCACACAGTGACCAGCGGTGGTAGCTACTACCTTACTTGTGGAGATGGTATTGTTAGCACGATTTTTCAGAACATCATCAGTTAAATACATTTCTCTGGGAACTTCCCCAAAGCAGTCTTTCACAGTTTTGTCCCAGACTACAATGAATAAGT
This sequence comes from Lynx canadensis, assembly GCF_007474595.2. Lineage (NCBI taxonomy): Eukaryota > Metazoa > Chordata > Mammalia > Carnivora > Felidae > Lynx > Lynx canadensis. Next base: position 114,093,729 of record NC_044303.2, on the reverse strand, counting down.
GCCCTCCTGTAGTCTGTGTATTCAGAAATATTTTTGAAGTAATTTTACCTTAAACATGCATCCAAGTTCTGCCCTCTATTCCAAAAATATATTCAAGTTTATATATGTATTTTGGAATATTTTGTTTTGATAAAAGAATTGAGTCCCCTGGCTCAAATCCTTGAGGGCATTGAGATTGTAGATGTCCTGAGTGGCTACATGTACCACCAACGTAGCCCTGAGCACAAGTCTTTGGGAAGGGTAGACCTTACAATTTTGTTTGTTAGGACTGACTGTGCAAGGAAAGTCTATCTGTTGGTGATTCTGGGTAGCATCTTCATGTATGTAACTCTGTCATCAACGGGCATGGCAGATCATTCGTGAACCCTGGGCAGTTGGCATGTGGAAGTGCCAGGGATTGATCATTCATGAATCCACATGTTGTGGAGACCCAGCCAATGTCTGTTTGTCTTTCTGGAGGTCATGATTGTGGTTGGTGGCCAGGCACCCAAGGCGATCCGCAGTGTGGAATGCTATGATTTTGAAGAGGATCGGTGGGACCAGATAGCTGAGCTTCCCTCCAGGAGATGCAGAGCAGGTAAGCAGCCTGCCTTTCCCCAGTCTGTCTCTGCTTACTGCTGGCAATCCTGAATTGCTCCTTGTTTCCACAAACGTGTGCATTACAGACTCTCTTCCTTTCCATTCCCCACTTGCCCAATATCTGGCTACCCCTTCTGGGGTAGTTGCTATGTGCTTAGGGACTTGAAGCTAGTACCAGTATTTGCTTGAATCAAACACCCTTGGAAAAGCATATATGAATAGAAATCCAGTGAGTCCCTCAATGACTTCCTATTCTGTAAAGTTGGAGATCACTTTCTGTGGAGAATTATTCATGTGACTGCCTGGCCCCCGCACTGTCACTCATCAGCACGAGTGATCAGCCGCCTGAGATGACCTCGATGCCTTGGTTTCCTGTGCCTCAGGTGTGGTGTTCATGGCTGGTCATGTGTATGCTGTGGGTGGATTTAACGGCTCACTGCGCGTGCGGACGGTGGATGTGTATGATGGTGTGAAGGACCAGTGGACGTCCATCGCCAGCATGCAGGAGCGCCGGAGCACTCTGGGTGCAGCCGTGCTCAATGACCTGCTCTACGCCGTAGGGGGCTTTGATGGAAGCACTGGTAGGTCCGGGATGGGTCCCCACTCCTCCTAGACTGGGACATGCCCTCAGTGCAACCCTGGTTTGCTCAGCCAGTTCTTGGGTCAGCCTTCTGTCCATCCACAGCTACCTCAACAGCACACTCCTCCTTCTTCAGCTCCTACCTTGTTTGCCAGAGCCAGGCCTTTCTACACATGGAATATGTAACTGCCCACATGGGTGGTATCATTTCCAGGATTCTTGGAAGGCTCCTGCACTCAGATGAGGCCCTTTTCTCCTTTCTGTTGTTTGGGAACCCATTTTTGTAAAAAGATGAGACTTAGAAAGAGAGCATGCTCAGCTGGAGGGCATCTCAGGACTGTCAGAGCCCTCTTCTGGATGGACACGGAAGCCGTGGAAGAGACCTGGCTCAGGCCGTGCAGTCTTTATCCGTTGTCCTTTCTACTGCCCCACGAAGCTTTGTCAGACTGTGCCACCACAGGTGCGTTCCATTGCTCCTGGCTTCTGTGTTGCTTCAGAGCTCAAATCAGAAACTACTAGTAGACATGAACTTGGAGAGATTATCTCACCTTTCCTATACCTCCAGGTGGATGTCTCTATAGACAGTAACTCTGTTAACACTGAAATGCCCCCAGGGATGTGAAAAACAATATTTTTTACTTCTCTGAATTTTCATTTGTGTCCTTACCAATTGGTAACCTTTCCAATTCTTCTCTTTGCCTCTCTCATAATATTTTAGGGTCTATAGCCCCTTGAGAGGCTGCCTCTAGTGGGTAGGATCTGAGAATAAAGACAAAAAAAGAGAGTGGGGCATTGTTTCTTCTAGAAATTGCTTTTGGCTGTGAGTAGAAAAACCTCGCTAAACTGTGGCTTAAACAAATGAGAGATCTTGTTTTACCCATGAAGGAAGACGTCCCGGAGTTGTCAGTTGCTAACTTCATCTGCTTGCTCAAGAATATTGGGGCCAAGGTTCTTTAAACATCTCTTGGCTGTACCCTCCTGATCATAAGATGGCTGTGACAGCTCCAGCCGGCACATTTGTGTTCCAGGTAGCATCAAGCAGGTTGGTGTAGAAAAACAAAGGCTATTTCAGAAATGCCCATCAGACTTCTTCTTAGGCCTTCTTGACTGAGTCACCCCTAATGGTTGTGGGACGCTAAGTTCTCAGCTTTCTAGCTTCTTAGGTAGAGGAAGAAAAGAGAAAAGAACATGTTCAAGTGAGGCAATCTCAGGTTTTTTACTCCATTCAGTAGATGTAATGATTTACATTTGCAGGGCAGTTCTGTTGTATCCCCATGTCCACTTGTGACCCACCGCGAGTCAGGCCTTTGTGGTCCTCTCAGGTAGACACACTGAGGACATGCATCAGGGAGGTGCCCCAGGCTGCATGGCAAGGTAGAGGTGGTACTCAGCCATATCCCCAGGTTTCTGACCCTTCCCACCAGATGAGGCCTCACCTCTCCTCATGAGTAAAAATCTTACAAGTCTCTGGTCTCCCAGGCCTAGCATCGGTGGAAGCCTATAGCTACAAGACCAACGAGTGGTTCTTCGTGGCCCCAATGAACACACGGCGGAGCAGCGTGGGTGTGGGTGTCGTGGAGGGTAAGGAATACCAGTGGGCGGCGGCCCGTCCCTGCCCCAGCCCACAGGTCTTGTCCCAGCACCCTGGCTCTCTATTCCTCCCATCACTGCTCTGAGTCAGGTTCAGGGATCCTGATGGAACAGATGAAGAAAGTTAAGGCGCAGATGGGTGCAGCTATTGGCTCATGCTAGCAGGTGGCCAGGTGTATTGGGGGGAGTAAGTGGAGCCTGAGGGGAGACACCAGCCTGTTGCTTTGGCTACTTATCAACAGTTGTGTTATAGGTTGAGGAATCTAGAGTCAACATAGAATGTAGGAGTATAATGTGGTGGGGTGAGGGTTCATTTTATTTAATTAGTTTGGTCCTCCTATTTATATGGTGAACATTAACACATTAACAGAGCCTCGAGTGAGGTGGGCATGTTTTCCCAGGTCTGATTACTGTCACTGCAGGACAGGTTGGTGGCAGAGTCCTGCTCAAGTCAGGAAAGGTGTGTGGGGTGAGGCAGGTGAGAGTAGTGAGATCCGGGGCCCAGTGAGGGCTCTGTAGTTTATAAATGGCTCTTTTATATATAAATTTTGTTCCCAAAATCCTTTTGGAGGAGATAGACAGGGCTTAGATTTTCTCCATTCTCCACATGGGGAAATGAAGTGCCAGAGGGGCAAGTAATATGCCCAACGTTAGTAAATAGCACAGCTGGTCCTTGAGCCTGGGTCTTCTGACTCCTAACTCCGTGCTCTTTCCATTGTGCTACACTCTTTCAGACCATTAGCAAATGCTGATAGGGATTTTATAAATATGTGTGAATTCACTGTATTAAAGCATAGAGTATTATTTGGGAAAAAAAATGGTATACTTTATAGGATGACACTGATTCATTAATCTCTCCTGAAGTGGGAATGTAGCTGGAATATATGCATTTAGACATGTACGCAGGCATTCTCTCTCTCCCTCTCTCTCTGTCTCTGTCTCTGTCTTTCCCTGCTGCCCACCCCCCCCCCCCATCTCCTATGCATCCACAAGAACACACTTACTTGCTTTAGGGAGAGTGTAATGTGCAGTGATTAGACAGACATTAGTAGAAATATTTTCTCTCACTGCATTTCTTGGTTTGCACCAGTATTGCATAAATTTTCATTTAGAAGTATATTATTCTAACATACTAAATGAGTCATTTTGGTGAGTGCAAGGATTTTGTCCTCCTCTCAAGATAAATTGTTTCTTGCAATCTCATCCTCCTGGTGGAAACAGAAATTGATTTGTCTGCCAAATATAAGTGCTTTGTCTAGCCACCTTCCCATTTCCTCCCTTGTTCCTCAGCCAGGAATACTAAACAATAGTGTAGGGGTTAAAAATAGCAAGTCCCTGTTAATAGACTCAAGGAGAAACCTTGAGTCGGTATTTTTTCAGCTGATGCAAGGTTAGGATGGTTGATGGCAGGTTAGAGAAGTTGCCTTCGTGGTCGTGATTTGAAATACTCCCCTTGACAAGGGCTTGTGTGAGCATGTTCTGTGTGTGGAGGAAGTGCTGTCTTGTAGCGTGCCTGTTGAGACAGGGGACAGCCTGGGAATTTGTTGATCTTGTCCATTCTGAATTTGAAGCTCTTTGGCTGTGGGTCACCTTGGGGCTGCAGTGTGTCCTCCTCATAGCTTTGGTGAGAATGTTTCAGGAGGATTTTAAGGGGCCTCTGCTTCACCGTGGCCTTGGAGATAGGGCTCTCCACATGGTCACAGTCTTCCCTGCCCTCTCTCTGTCCTCTGTCATGGCTGTCTGGTCTGAATGACACTGGGGTTGTTCTCGGGAGCTCCGCATCTCCTCCACACCTGAATGACTTAGGTTTTGGCGAGCAGAGGGCAGCTGGTGGGCAGGTTGTTGCATCTTGGCCAGCCTGTGTCATGGGAGCAGCCTGGACCCTGGAAGAGTTGTTGGGTCAGGAATCTGTGCTCTGGCTTACGTAAGGGCAGAACTGGGGAGGACGTGTCCCTTTTTTCTTAGAAGGGTCCCTGGAAAGGACTCTGGGGCAGAAAACAAAACCAGCCTCAATGATAGAAGAATAAATAATTAAAAACATTTTTGTAAATGTTTATTTATTTTTGAGAGAGAGACAGAGTGTGAGCAGTGGAGGAACAGAGAGAGAGGGGGACACAGAATCCGAAGCAGGCTTCAGGCTCCGAGCTGTTAGCGCAGAGCCCGATGTGGGGCTCAAACTCACAAACCGTGAGATCATGACCTGAAGTCACACGCTTAACCGACTGAGCCAACCAGGTGCCCCAGTAATTTTATATTTGATATGACAGCAGTTTGAGCTTCTTTCTAATTTAAAAAAATGGCACACTTCCAGATAGTAGTTTTATTTTTGGTATTTCTCCCTCAGGAAAGCACATAATGACAAAAAAAAAAAAAGCACCTCATTTGGTTAGTAACTCTATTAAGTGGATTTGCATTTGGCAGTGTTTATTTAGTCTACAGTTAGTGTTTGAGATCCTTATTATAACTCCATTACTCCCCATAGGTCTGAGGCCTAGGCCTAGATGAGGTAGGACTGCCCCTACCACACACACACACACACACACACACACACACACACACACACAAACGGGGGGCGGGGAGAGAGAGAAGGGAGGGAGGAAGAGAAAGAAGAGACCCTTCAAGTTTGAATCTCTGCTCTAGCGGAGCTGAAATGCTGATTTCCTGCCCCTCGTCCAACCGCATATGTCCATCCCCAGGCAGAAATGATGCCTTTAGATAACAACTTACGGTATTTTTATTTATGCGTAATGGTGTTTCAGTGATCTTGCGCATGGCTTAAAGATCACAAGAGAGCCTATCGATGAATTCCAGCCACCCCAGCCCAGAGTGCACACACCATGCTGCGACCACATGTTCCCTTTGCTGGAATTGTGGATGGAGCACATGAAGTATGGTAAAGTCACGGTTTGGGTTCTCACTGAAGAATATCTTCTCATATTTGTTTTGTCTGCTGTTGTAAGCCATTAGCCAAAAGTCAATCTGCCTGCCTGTAGCTGGGCCCCACTAGCTTTTTATTTCTTGGGTGCCTTATTCTGGAGAAGATCTAATATAGTTCACTAGCAAGAATATGCTGAGCCACAGTGGTGCCAGGCCATAGCTTTGCATTGGGTATTTAGGGTGCTTATTTAGAAAGATGCTCTGAACTGCATTAAGGAGCCTCATGGCTTAAGAGGAAGTAGAAGGCAGAATTGTGAAGAATGCATAGTCTGGTTTGTGGTCCTCTGGAGGAAAGGGGCCCTGAACTCTCATGGCGATGAAGGTGCCCCAGTGGGTTAACAATGGAGTTTCAGCCAAGCTCCAGTTCTGTGCCACTGTCCCTGCCACCACCCTCAACCACTTTGTCTGTTCCAGGGAAGCTGTATGCTGTCGGGGGTTATGATGGGGCTTCCCGCCAGTGCCTGAGTACCGTGGAGCAGTACAACCCAGCAACCAATGAATGGACCTATGTGGCAGACATGAGCACCCGCCGCAGTGGCGCAGGTACGAGGAGCCTCAGGGCGCAGGCTATGTCTGATCCACTCCCAGGTGGGTCCGGAGACCAACAGTTGAACATTCTTCCTTACTTCACCTTCCCATTCTTTGCTTTTAACGTCTGTATTCCCACTGGCACCTTTCCAGCTCGACACAAGCACTTACATGTTAACCTCTCGCAGGGAATATTCTCTTCACCATCATCCCTTCCATCTCTGTGGAAATAACTGCATCCCTGAAAAGTGAAGGCTTGCTGCGTGTCAGGTGCCATCCTAATAAGCACCTTCAATTTATTTAGTCCTCACCAGTGCCCCTAAAAGGTAGACACAACATAAATTCCAGTTAACAGAAAGTAAGTTGACCAGGGGTGAGTAATTTGCTCAAGGTCATATAACTGGTAGAGTCAGGATTTCTACTGCTTTCACCCGTTTGGCCCTCCCCCTGGCAACTATCAATCTGTTCTCTGTATTGTGGGCTTTGATTTTTTTTTTTAAGACTCTACATATAAGTGGACATCATATGTTATTTGTGTTTCTCTGTCTTCTTTTACTTAGCATAATGTCCTCAAGGTCTTTTTTGTGTGTGCATTTTTTTTTCTTTATTGTATTTTTAAGACTGAATTGTGTTCTCACTTTACAGTTCCAAACACATGACTACTTGCTCAGCATTCCTTAATGCTATTTTAATATTATTCAAAAACTTTTGTGTGATCACTAGTTAGAAAACAAAAAGGTGTATGGTCCCATTTAAGAAGCATTTGTATGTGGAATACTACTTTTAGTGAGATTGTATTTGCTGATTCTGACCAGTTGGCCTTCCTTGAACATGGAGCAAATGCCTGGAAGTCAGGAGGCCTATGCTTTAGTGTTGAGTCTGCTAGAACTTGCCATGTGACTTTGAGCAAGTCCCTTCCCCCTTTCTGGCTTCTGATTCCTCAGATGTGAAATGAGTGGGCTGCAGTAGATGTTCCCAGGGGCCAGTTCAATGCACACATATCATGGTTCCTCTCCCTTCCTAGAGCTCTTTTAGTAATTTTGGTTTAGAGAGTCTTGGTAGAGTCTTGTTTGTACTTCCTAGGAATCTTCTGTGATTTTAGGCGTGAGAGCAAGTTCAAAGCTCAAGGATGTAGGGACAGCTGAGGAGGAGTGGAATGGCACCGAGACATGGGGCTGCTTCTAGGAGCATCTCAAGCAGCAAGTGTGGAGGGGCAGCCCCGTGTGGAGCCCCTAGCACAGACCGGCCCCATCTGCCATAGATCTGCCTCTGGAGGCGAACTGCTCTGTCTGTGCCAGACTGCCCAGGCCTTGTTACTGTGTGGAGTTCACTGGGGCTGCTCTGGCCGTGGATGGTGGCAACTCTACTGGCCGTGGCACTGGGTGACCTCAGTTTAGGGAATGCTCCCTCTCCCAGAGGTGGACTCTTGACTCAAGTTACTGTCAGAGCCCTGGCCTCAGGCTCCCAGGTCAGCTTTTGTTATACGCTTCACATCCCTAAGATTAGGGGAAGCCTCACCTCTGGAGTTGAGAACCTGCATGGTGGGTGTTCTTTGGTGGCTGAAGAACCAGACTCTGGCCTCTGGCTACTTCTGGCCCTTTGAAGTGCTGGAAGCCATGGTGGCTTTAGGTCCAGGAGACATCAGTGTGAACATTTGTGGAAGAGGCTGCAGAAGGGCAGGGGAGACCCTGAGGACCTGGAATGCTGCTTTCTTTTTCAATAGCGTGTGAGCAGTGCTCGCAGATGGTTGGAGGAGGGTAAAGAGGCCATGACTGGAACCCAGGCTCTGCTAGTTCTGGGAGAGGGGCAGATGAGGCTGCTTTGGAACACACTGAATTTCATTATACCCAAGTCCGTTGGATAGCCATTGTTGATACAACACCACCATCTGCTGTTAGTTTAGGGCAACTGTGAGGAACCACCAGCACAACCAGCATAATTGCTAGATGGTATTTTACATATTTTGGCATTCAAACAAGGACCTAGTACCATCAGGCACAGGGAAATAGTCTGAATAGTATAGGGTCCTTGTCCGTGTGAAGTTTATATCCTAGAAATTGAGTCTTTGGGTCTGACACGTGGCTGCACAACCCAATCACCTGAGGTACCTTTTCTGAGTCCCAGCCAGTGTCTCTGGGAGGGAGGCCCTGGGAATCTATATTTTCAAAATCTCTCCACCTGATTGTGATGCAGCCTGTTGTGGGGCGAGGTAGCCCGTGTGCCATGTTGCTTTGCAAATGGGAGAACTGAGGCCTAGAAAAGGGGAAGTTTCACCTGGCAGCAAGTTAGAGACACACGTCCAGACCTACGTGTCCCAGACACCAGGTCTGTTGCTGTTTCCACTCCCCTTCCTTCTGTGACCTGCACTGAAAGATTTTAAAAGATGACACTGAATCCTGTACACGATGCCATGCTAGAAGCAAGCTCGGGCCTATCAACATCGGGAGTGATGTAATGTCCCTCTACAAGCTAAGAGGAGAGTGTGTGGCAGAAAGGACGGGTTCTGCTTTGGGGCATGCAGGGAGGTCTGCGCAGTAATGATGGCAGTGCACCTGCTACGCGGCTAGTTGCCAGGTTTAACTCCTCTTACTCAACTAGTGTAACTGAAGGCTGAGGAATACGAGTAGGAAGACTTGGCAACACAGACAGGCCAACGGGAGGACAAATGTAATTTTACCGTCTGGAGATAACTTCTTCTAATATTTTGGAGGATTTCTTTCAGCCTTTTTTTTTTTTTTTTTTACTTTATTTCTTTGCATAGGAACCCTCTCTCCCCATTTTATACATACATGGTCACATACATGTTACATATGTATGTATATTTATGTTTCTCTAAATAGATACAGGGTCATTTTTGCTTTGTATTTAGGGAATTCTCAGATTGACAGTTGTAGGAGGCAGTCAGGGTGTCATATTTGTTTTACGGATGAGGACACTGAGGTCAAGGGGAACAGAGCAGGACTCCTCATGTCACCCTGCTGGTGACGGTTGCCCAGGACTGGACTCCAGGCCTCCTGGTTTCTGGTCGCGGTAGCCAGCTTGAAGCTGGGACACTGTACTCTGCCTTTCAGGGGTCGGGGTCCTCAGTGGACAGCTGTATGCCACAGGCGGGCATGACGGGCCCCTGGTGAGGAAAAGTGTTGAAGTTTACGATCCTGGAACAAACACCTGGAAGCAGGTGGCGGACATGAACATGTGCAGGCGCAACGCAGGTAATATGACCGCTCTTTCCTTCTGTCCTTGTGGGGTTTGGGAGTGAACACTAGCTCCAAAAGAAAAGCAGAAGGGAGAGACTCCCAGAACCTGGGCCCAAGCTTGTACCTCACACAGGAGTATCCCTTTGCCAGCTAGGCTCTGGGCTGGGAGAGGGGAGAGCCAGGGACCACAAAAGCTAGCCACAGGGTCCCCTATGTAGATGCAGGGGGTTCTTCCTCTTCCAACAAAGGGTGATGACTTTGTGCACACATGGACACAGACCCAGAAAAGCCCTCCGATTACCGTCAAAGCCCCCTGTCCAATGGCTCTGTTGGGTAGCTAAGCACAAGGCTGTGTGGACATGGTCAGGCAATGATGCTTGCTTCTATCTTTTCTTTGCCACTACCTGGTTCTGAGAACCCCTCACTTCCCACCTGAAACCCATCTCCTTCCTTTTAGGGGTAACCAGTCCCCTTATTCATTCTCTGGTGGGAACACTTCCCATTTTCCTTGCTTTGTGCTTCTGTCTCTCTGTCCCTTCCCATTTTCTTTCCTGTGGGAATGATTTATCTTAGAGGGTTTAGATTTTTATTCCGGGAGCCTGACATCCCTATTAAACTATTTCCTTTGACAACTTTGTCTTCTGGCTCGGGTCCTTTGTTATTATATCTTACTTTATCCTCTTTACTCTATGAAGGTGTTGACTTAGCTTAGCTTCCCAGGCTGGAAAGACAACTAGGTGACTTTCTGGCAGATTTATTTCCTTTATATCAAGTTACCAGTTTGCTAAATTCATTTGTGGCTCACATGTTGAAAGTGTAAACAGAGGAGAGTTATTAATTTGCCCATTGCCTAAGCCCGCCATGATGTAACTTGGCACTTGGCCTTAAACCACATGAGCGAGAGATTATAGACACTCGAGGGATTACCTAACACAGCTAGTGTGTCTTGAGTCCAAAAATAGATGTGCGTATATGTACACATTTACATACAGATATTTCTGTTTTTTAATAGCAAAAGTGGAATCACACTGTGATGCTATTTTATAATCTCCTTTTCCAATCCACTTTAAAATCTTCCATGAATAACTTATTATAACATGAAATATATTTACATGATATTTTAAATGGCTATATCATAATTTGAATAACTAATCTACTGTTGGACATTTATTTCCATCTTTTCTATCAGTAACACTTTTGTTATTACAAATGGTCCTTTGGCTAATCAGTGCACACATCTAAAATTATTTCTTTAGAATAAAAGTCTAGAAGTAAAATTTTTGAGCCTGAGTGAGCATACGTGCTTTCACTACCATCCAGGAAAGTGGTACATTTTATCTTCTCACCAGTGTTTGAGATATATCTTCATCAATACTTATAATTACAACTTTTTGAACATCACCAACCCCTTAGTCTCATTTTGAAAAAAGACATGTAGGACTATGGCCTCTTAATTAAAAAATTTTTTTTAAATATTTATTTTTGAGAGAGATACAGAGCATGAGCAGGGGAGGGGCAGAGAGAGAGGGAGACAAAAGAATCCGAAGCAGGCTCCAGGCTCCAAGCTTTCAGCGTAGAGCCTGACAATGGGCTCGAACTCCCAAACTGCGAGATTATGACCTGAGCCAAAGTTGGACACTTAACTGACTGAGCTCTTGATGAGCAAAATAACAGTTTCCTACCCTTGAGTCCCTGCTGCATGAGACCTTGCCCTCAAACCAGCCCTCGGTGAGATCAGAGCAGGAGGGATGCCTGGTCCCTGGGAGCTTTGTGTGGATTTAGACTTAAGTAGTGCAAAGGCATCACAGACGTAGCCATAACCACACAAGAGGGATCTAACAGCATTTATCAGGGAAAACTTAGAAGCAGAGCAGTAGTACTGTGGGTGAGGTTCCCTTAGTCTGGGCATGAGAGGTCTGCATGCACCAGTAGGCAATGCTCCAGTAGAGAGGGGCCCATCCTGGTAAGCTCTAAGTACTGATAGGGTCAGGGACCAGGAACTGTCCATGGGACATGTAGCAGTGATTCCCCCTTTTTAGAAAGGGGGATCCTCGGAGCCCAGTGGCTGTTGTCAGCATGTCCTTCGGTTGAACACAATGAGACCGAAGAACTAGCTCCTGGAGCTACCTTGAAGGGGAGGAGGAGCACCTCCAGGGCCATCCAGATCTGTCTCCCATCCATTCCCATCACTGGTGACTCCTGCTGTAATGTCTCCTCTGGCCTCTGGTTCACAGGGGTGTGTGCAGTGAATGGGCTCCTGTATGTGGTTGGAGGGGATGATGGATCCTGCAATTTGGCTTCGGTGGAGTACTACAACCCTGTCACCGACAAATGGACGCTGCTGCCAACCAACATGAGCACGGGGCGGAGCTATGCAGGTCAGTGCGCTTCACTCCGACTCCACCCTCATCTCACCCACCCCTGCACAGAGGGTGTGGGGTGGGGGTGGAGGTGAGTTTGCTGAACTTGGGACTAAGCGCCTTCTCCAGAGAGGGCAGATAATTGTCACATGTCACCCACCACTCTTCCATTCTGTGCCCATGACACATACCCATAATTAGCACTGTTTTCCCCCAGCGAACCTGAAGGTAGCCCCAGAATTCTCTTTGACACCTGTGTTCCAGGGAGCCGCTTCCAACTACTCTGATTTGTCATAAGAGGTTTTAGAATTTCATTGCCATTTCTGGGCTCCTAGATAGAGTAAGATACAGTTCTTGCCTTACACAAGTTTAATTGGAAAGATAAGGTCTGTCTACATGAAATAGGACATACAAGGTGATGTCCACATAACTTCTAAATGGAATGTGCTCTGCTGTACATATTTTAGGACACGACAGGTGACAACTTCCTGGAGGAAATGGGGCATGATTAAACTTTGGGGGGGGGCTCCCATCATACAGCTCGCTGCCCTTTGCCAGGTGCTCCCTCCCTGTACCACAGGGCAATGTGTTTGGTACAGCGTGTACATTTGCTGTCATCTTTTCAAGAACCTTCTGGATGAATGGGACTGTATCTTTCCATTTTATAGATGATGAAATTGAGGTTTGGAGAGTCTTAAGGAACCTGCCCAAGACCACATGGTTTTAAAAAAAATGGCGAAGTCAGAATTCAGACTCCAGTCTGACTCCTGAGCCCATGTCCTTTGTACTACCCCAGCTGAGGGGGAGAAACTATTCCGGGCATGAGGCTGGAGGGAGGAATAGGAATGAAGCCAATGTAGAGGCTCATTCCTAGGGAGTGTGTGATGGGTTTGGTGAGGTCTGGGAGGTCGGACCACAGTGGGTGCTGCTGATGGCAGGGGCATGTAGCCCTCCCTGCTCCTTGTATCTTGTCTTCCAGGAAGTGGAATAGTTAGGGCTAACAGTTATTTACTGAGCACAGACGAACATGCCAGGTATTACCCTACGTATTCTACAACCACTATCTCCTTTAGTCTACCCCACGACTCCAACAGCATTCTTATTCCCTTTTTATATTAGAAGGTCAATCACTCTGTCTTGTTTGGATTTCTGTGCAGAGGAAGATTGTACCATGCAGGCTTAAAGGGGCTCCTATCACATTTTGTCAAGACAGGTCCTCAATTGCAGCAAACTTAATTTATTTTTTTTCCTCGTGTAGGATTTTTCTCAACTAAATATAAAAGATGCTAGAGGTATTTTGGTCTTTGAGTGAATGATTCTTTTCTCAAGATTAATTATTAAAACCAGTACTTTCATTTTCTTTTCAAAGCTGTAGTGGCAAGACCAGGGCATTTTCGAGTACGAGGCAGCAAGGCCAGTGAGGGACCCTCCCTTGGCTCTTATTGGGCCTTAATGAGAGGGGAAGGTTTAGGTATAAGTGGTTAGAATTTCATATATGTGCTGAATATTTCATGTCCACTCCTTTATTGTCTGTTCCCTCTAGAAGCAGGTGAGAAGGATACAAGCAAACGTGCAATTTGTGTTAAAGTCCATTGACTGAGTGAATCCATTTTTTTTAAGAATCTAAAGAAATGGTCTGAAATGCAGAGATTTATGGATAGTTATTGTTTGGAGTATTATTTATGATAGCAGAGGGCAGAGAGCTACTTAGTGTCTGCCATCAGGAAGTAGTTAAACTGTGGAATATTTTTACAGTGGAAGTGTTTTTAATGTCATAAGAACATGTTTGTGGCAGGCTGTTAGGTTAAAAAGGGAGAATGCACAAAGTATGTACCACTTGAGCTCACTCAGGTAGTCCTGGGGTCACGGACGTTTGAAGAGCTACCACCTAAAAAAATGGATATTGGAATCAGATCTGAATTTGAGTTCCAGTTCTGCTACTTGCCCTGGAGACTCTGGGGTGGGTAATCGGTCTGAGTGAACCTCTTGTATTCTCATTTGTAAAATGAGAATAAAATCATACCACATCTCTTACAACTTGTGTGCGGTAATACGTGGAACACTTAGTACTGTGCCTTCCCTGGCACGTAACGTCCCCTTGGTAAATGATCAGGATTATTTTCAGAAGCCAGGAAATAGTCCAAAAAACATTAAAAAAACATAAAGAAAATTTTTTAAATGGTGATTCTCTTTGTATGAAGGGATTAGAAAATTTCTTTTCCTTGTGTTCTTCTGCATTTTCCAAATTTCCCAAAATGAGAATATTTTACTTTTATAATCAAAAGAAGTTTATATAAAAAAGCAATATAGGAACCTACTTTAAAAAAAAAAAACGCTGCATTATGAAAGAGATTCCTGAGGTGCATGCAAGATGTTCTCAGGGTCAGGCAGCCCATCTGGGTCTGGAGACTCTGCTGTTGCCCACCTCAGAGCTTTTCTGCCTTCACCTTTATCCAGAATTCATATGCAATGGATATCTTAGCACAATCTCACCACATGGGTATCCTGGCATTTCTTTTAGCATTGTTCTCTCAGTGTCATCTGCAACCAGATTTTATAGCCATGGAAATATGTTAAAGTGAGGCTCTAGTTACGCTGTACCAGTAGACCTTACCTGTAAATTAGGATTTTGTTCAGTTGCAGATATCAGAAAAACTGACAGGTTCTTGCTTAAATAAGGAAGGCGTGTTATTTGTCTTAGGCAGAAAGAAGTCTAGGGCTGGCCAAGGGGCTCAGACTGTCGTTGGAGAACCAGGTTTCTCCTCCCTTTTCTCTTTTGCCAGCTACACCAGTAGTTGCCGCTGCTGCCTTGGGCCCTATGTAAGCATCCTCTGAGGTGGGACAAGGGACAACAGGCACAGCTGCAGCACTGGCAGATGTGCATTGACAATGATCTTGGCCGGGACTGGGTCACATGGCACTTCCTGCTGCAAGGGAGTCTGGGAAGCTGAGTGTGTACGGTGCTATTCTCTACAATAGAGGACAGCATGGAGAAGGGAAGTTGGATGAATCAAGCGACGGTATCTGCCACATTACAGAGATTCTAGGGTCATCTGTGGATTCACAAAGTTAGCTGTGGAGGATGGTTCAACTTGGCTAAAACCGTTAACACACACAGACATGTCTGGTTTGGTTTTTTTTAAGTTTATTTATTTATTTTGAGAGAGATCATGTGTGAGAGTGGGGGAGGGGCAGAGAGAGAGAATTCCACGCAGGCTCCAAGCTGTCAGCAACAGAACCTGATGTGACACTTGATCCCAAGAACTGTGAGATCATGACCTGAGCCGAAATCAAGAGTTGGAAGCTTAACCGACTGAGCCCTGCTTTGAGGCACCCCTGGAGTGTTTTTCCAAGTAGAATTTAGCCTTAGAGGGGTCTTTCAGTTGGGTGGCCTTAAATAGTATGGGAGCTGAGCCTAAAGAGGTAAATGGACTTGCCTGAGGCCGGAGTACAGCTTGAGTGGTGGCAGAGCTACAAGTGGAATTCGGTTTATCTTACTTCCATGAAGTCAGTCCAGTGTTCTTTTCACTTCATATTCAGTGTCTCCTAAAAGTAGGCACGAATCACTGTCACTTCTCTTACAGTGATACAGATGTAGATCTGTGGAGCCGCCTCTGGGGGTCTGGTGAAGGTGCTGAGTGTTGGTCAGCTGAGTCCTGGGATCGGGAAAGGAGTTGTTACCATAGAAACTGTGTACATGTGATGATGCAGGGGCTGGGGGTGGGAGACCACTAACCTGTGGTGTTGAAGGACTGTGCTTGTGAGTTCAAGTATCTTGCTGGGAGTTGGCCATGAGAGTGGGAAAGTGCCAGCCACCGGCCGGCAGCCTGAGTCCACAGGCCCTTCCGTGTTTGGATACAAACATGCCCCTTTCCCTTGCCTGGGGCCCTTGGGATGGCTTGGACTCATGAACTCCTTGGGACTCTGAATAACTTTGGAGAAGCTAAGTTGCTAACTCTCTCTCCTCTTCATCTTAGGTGTTGCTGTGATTCACAAACCCTTGTGACCCCAACTCCCACTGCCAGGAGGTGTGGGAGGGGAGGGGTGCTGCCTGTGACTGACAATGGCAGCACCATGATGCTGGGGGGCCACTTGCTGCGAGAGTCTGCGGTGGAGCCTGAAGTGCCCTCCTCCCATGTGGCGATGTGGCAAAGTGCGTCCAGCGTGAAGGCTGGTGACCTGCCTCCTCCCTGAGCAGTGGGTTCCTGACAGCTCCAGCACCTTTGGGCTTTTTATGTGTGTTTCTATGGGAATACCTGAGAACCTGAAGTGTGTGTATATGTGCGTGTGTGTGTATGTGTATAGACCATGGTGTTTCACTAAGTTGGGGATGTGTGACAATCTACTGGATTTCTTTACTACTGATCCTTCTATGCTAAAAATCAAATCACAGAAACCTCTCTTCTGGATTTGCCCCGTGGGAACCCTGAGATGACTAAAGCTGCTGTCTTCTGGAGGCCAGAAATGTCCAGAAGCAACTAGTGAGAGGGGCATTGCCCTGACCATGCCCACATACTGGCCTTGACTACTGGCACTGTCTGCAAAAGAGCTGGTCATTCTTGAATCTGTACCATGCCCTCTTTGTGCTAGAACTGGGAACAGATGGGTTCCCCAGCTCCTCCCTGGGCTCTGCTCCAGGAAGCAGATGACAACTGCCTAATCCTTGGGCCACTGGTCTTTGATGTGTGGATTCAGGTTAAGGAGAGTTTGTGTCTCTTCAGCTGGGAAAACTAGCTCTTTGGAGAAGCCCTGAGTGACATTGGAGAAAAAAAAATCTATATATACATGAAAAACAAAAACAAAACAACAAACCAAAGTGGTAAGGTAGTGCCTGCCTAAAATGGTCTGAGTGGATCCTATTTCTGAGTTTTCCTGTGATAGGACAGACCCCCATATATACTGGTTATCTAGGCTTAATTATTCACAGCATCCCATTTTACTCTCAAAAGTGCTCTGGTTTGGAGGATAAATAAAGGGTCATCCTACCTCCAAACCCAAAGATAGTTTTGCCCCTGCTTTGGGTGGGGTCATGTGTGATTTAGGTGGACACGGATGACTTCAAAGGAGTATATATCAGCTGGGGCTGGCCCTCAGCACTTGATGCCAGTGGTCAATTGGCCAAGTCTGTCCAATGTCCTCATCTTCCTTTTCTTGTGCTCTCCCCCTGTTCCAGGGCCTGTACCCTTTCTCCATCCTTCGGAATCCTCCACTCCTTGTTTTTCCTGAGAGGGAGGAGATGGTGGTAAATGCCCTGGATGAGTGATCTCTCTCAGGGATATTTACATTTTAAAAGAGGAGCTTGATAAGAGCTTTGATAATTCACAAGTAAAAATTAATGGCAGGACTTCAAGCATCTGGAGGGGGCAGATATTTAAGGACATATGGAATCATTTTCATTGAAAGAAAGAAAAAGAAAAGAAGAAGGAAGGAAGGAAAGAAAGAGAAAGAAAGGAAAGAAAGAGAAAGAAAGAAAGAAAGAAAGAAAGAAAGAAAGAAAGAAAGAAAGAGAAAGAAAGAAAGAAAAAAGCCTTTCCTAAAGGAGCAAGTCGTTTATGTTGGAATTTGTGGCATCAGGAGGGAAGGCCTTGTGTCTGGGAAGTTGTGTCACACCGTGGGGGCTGGAGTTTAACCCTCCCTGATTTGGGGCCCACTTACAGGAGCCAAAGGGCTTTCTGAAACCTGATGTTAGACTTCTGATATACCTGGGGTACTTCCAAGCAGATACTGCAGGAGACTGGCTTCCCCCCAGCTCACCCCTGCAGTTAGAAAGCCACTAGCCTCCCTAGCTGGTTGGCTGCTTTGTGTATTTACTGTATATTTTTTGTGCACTAAACACTCAACTTTCCTGAAGAAGAAATGTCTTCCGATGTTGAGCGGATGTTATTTCAGTGAGACATTTGGAGAGCAGCACCAAGGCATCCAGAATGTTTAGCGGCTTTGGGAAGAGGCTAAACTACCAGTAGCTTTGTTGGGCCTGGAGGAAATGTCTCTAAAGCAATCAAAGCATGCCTTCAGTTGGGTGCTGTGTTCTCAGCTGGCCCTGGAGATGGCTGGTTTCAGAGCCCTGCCTGGCTCTGGCTTGGAAGCTGATGGAATGAGCGTTTGTTGCAATTGTTCTTCCTCTCTGTCAGAGGAAGGTTTGGGACTTTGTTATGGTTTGCGGTGGGGATGAGGTTGGGGGTTGGGGTCCGATATGTGCTATTCCTACAGCTCCCGACTTCAGATTAAAGGTGCACTTCCCACCCATTTCCCAATACCCAGGAGCTGGACTTCCATGCTTTTGTGGGGGCATTATGTTTTTCATCTTCCCTGACAGCTAGCCAGCCCTGTTTTCTGCTTTCGGAGTTTTGCTATTGGTTCCACCTCCCATCTCCCTTTCCGGAAGCACTGCCCCCTGCTGGTAGTACCGCTGAGGCCATGTTCATTTCATCCTCGCGTGTCCTTTCTCACGGGGACTAGAACACTGGTATGTCACCACCAAAAAGCCAGTCTGCTCTGGCTGCCCACAGATGCCATTTAAAACCTGCTGTCTCTTTATCACCAGGTACGATTCTCTCTCTAGTGGACACAACAAACTTGTTTTCAAGTCTGTGCTGGCCATGTGGTAGGCGAACCCTTCACCCCCGCATCAGGGTGGCTGCCAACTGCTTGTGAATGCAACTTTGCTGCTGGTAAATCTGAAAGCTGATCACAGTAATGAAATGGAATTGCAGCCCAAGGTTAGAAGCAGCTTAGACGCCACTTGGATACTGATTTGGACAACACGGAAGTCAGACTCTGAATTCCAAAGTTCTTTCTCCTAAGTACCTAATGGCATCTTTCTTTCTAAAAAGTTGCAGTATTATGCAAATGACAGTGACCTCATTTTCTGCTATGCAATAAGAATACTTAATTCTCTTTCATGACAAACCAGTTGCAATATCCCCCAGCATGCTTTTTGAGCTCTCTTACTTTGATATCTGTTGTGTAATGTTTGTATATTCCTGAGCCAGATCCTTTCAAAGATTGCCTTTTTATAAAATTGAAGCTAAAGCTTTCAGGCTAAAATTTTAATGTAGATATTTTTATAAGATAATTTTTTAGGATATTTGAATTGATTTTTATTATCCATGATGATGAAATGTTCTGTTCCATTAGTCATTCACTATCATAGTTCATGGCTGTAGCTATTTTCCCTTTGTTTCCCACTCTCCAAAAACTGATTTTTCAGTAGTATTCCAGAGATGAGTCTCTTTGACTTTGAGTCCTCTTTCTCAGACCATATTCAAGGTAGAGTGCCAGAAAACTCAGTCACTGGTGTTTCTTGAATTGCTTAGGGACTAACGTTTAGCCTGACTTGGCAATTAGCCATCTAGATTGCCTGTCCACTTTTTTTGGAGTTGGCTTTCTCTGCAGGGATGAGGCTGGTTGGCCCATCTCCTGGTGGCTGTCACTGCCTGGCACTAAGCTGGGCACACTGTGGCATGGAGACGCTCCAGAGAAAGCCCTGCCCTCCAGTACATACTCCCAAGGGTTTCCTAGGTCCAGCAATCCAGTCCTCATTCTTTTCGATCTCCTCGTTCTTCTGAAGCTTCTACCAGCTAAAGGCCTTTGTTGCTGGATGATGTCCCTTTTGGAAGTACCTTGTCTGTGAACATTAAATGAGGGGTCACTCTTCATGATCTTTAAGAATGTGTTTAGCATATGCTTTACAGATGCTCACACTACACCTAAAACTTGTTTCTTGAGCTGTGTCTGTACTCCCAGGCTCTACTTTGTGTATTTATCTGCCATTAGCCTCATTAAAAAAAATCTTTATTTTTATTATTATCGGGACAGGTGCCATTTGAATTGCCTCCATGCTCCCCATTTGCACCTTGTTGGATCAGGTTGGGAGGTTGAGCAAACTCGTATTCTAAGCTGGAGTTTTTAAGGCTTTGTTTGCCTGGAGAAGCAAGGAGGTTGGAATGTATTATTATTTTTTTAAGTGTTTGCACTATTTAGAGTCCTAAGCCCCTCATGTTTAGCTGTGCTGTGTGTGCTGTGTGACCAAGCAGGTGAGCCAGCAGCACTTTGGACATTTGGGAATGGAAGAGACCTCTTCCATAGTGGATAATCACAACCTCGTAGCCCCTGCACAGCTTTTGTCACGGGGCTGAGTGACGTGTGGGTGTGGCATCAACCCAGGCAGGAATGCATGTGACTGTGGCATTTGAAGAAACAAATTGCCCTAGTACTATGTTCTTGCCTCTGCTTGAGATTGAAAATTATTTCCCCCCCCTTTATGGTGGCAATAAAGGACCCTTGTTGGACTTCTTGTTTAATTTGTATATGACGTAGGAAATACTTCGAAAGAAGACTCAAGACACTGAATGTGTATGTCTGTGTGGGTGCTCTGTCCATGTGGTTGTCCATAGGCAGGCAGACTTGATGACTAACAGCCTGTTAACACATTGCATCCGTAAGGTCCTTGCTTTGGTATTCTCTGCTAGGATGTTAGAGACCATATATCTTGTAAAAGAACGCTCATCATGTGCTCCATCAATTACAGTGATAGCTGAAGAAACTGTTACTCAAATGTATTATTTTAACAGGAATCAAGTTCTAGTTTCCCATACTCTATGTGACTTTAATTTTAATAAAATCTGAACTGTGAAAACTTTTCTCAGTATTTAATTTCTATAGTCCGGACTGTCCACTGTATCTCAGACATGAAAAGGACAGACTTATTCCCATGTATCTTCAGATGAGGCCCTTCTTCAGTGAGGCTCAGAGAGGCCAGTCCCTTCAGTAGGTGTTGGGTGGTGTGGGCAACTGTCCAGTGATATGTCAGGTGGGTGGGCTGGTCTCAGGCACAGGAAAGAGGAAACAGAGATTTGGCTACAAATAAACATCTATTTTTTAAAGTTTGTTATAAGACCTGGAGATTTTACAGGTGTTATGTTTTGATTATCAAGTATACGAATGTTAGTTATATTTTATTAAATTTGTACAACTTTTGAATGTTTATAAAATATCAACATATATGAAATAACAAAATTTATTTATTGAGTATTTATTATGTGCCAGGCACTTTTCTTAGTGCTTGGCTTCTCTCAACGCATTTAATCCTCCTCATGGTCTTCTGAGTTACTATTATTGTCTTCATTTCACCAATGAAAATATGAAATGCAGAGTGGTTAGGTAACTTGCATGAGGTAGCAGTGGTACAGAGGGATGGAGCAAGGATACTGGTTGCTGTCTGAGGTCGTGTCCTTAGTCCTCTGTTGCTACAGCCTTGAGGAGGTAATGAGGGGAAGAGGAGGTGCTAAGGAGCACCTAGGCGTCCTTGTGAAGTGCAAACATGGCTCGAGAAGAATACCGAAGCCCAACTTTTCTGGCCAGTTGGACCAACGATGTCCCCGTTTTCTATTAATGGTAAATAATCATATTTGTTAGTGTGATGATAGTAGCAGTAGCCACATCTGATGATGTACTTATTTTACACCAGACACTCTGCTAAATGCTTTAGAACTTGATCTTTAATCCCCGTGACAACCTCTGAGGGAGGTGGCGTTGCCTTTTGGAGGCTGGACATTTTCTGTCGGCTGCTCTGCCTTGCCCCTTTTCCAGCTCCTCTTGAGTAACTGTGGTCACCAGGAGTCCAATCTGAAGAGTGAAAGAACCTGCTGAGCTGGGCTTCACCATATGGGAGGTGAGCCTGTTAGTAAGTGTGCCTAGAGGCTTGCCTTGGCTGCAGTTCTTAAATCCACCTCCTCAGGGACCTGGGCTCCCCTCTGGTTAACAAACTGTACAGTTGCAAGATCCTTCAGCATGTGAGTGGTTCTGCCCAGTTCCAGGTGACTGATGGACAGCTCAGAGGGGTCAGGTTCATCTTGAAGCTAGAGAGACCCAAGGGACAAGTGGCGGCCTCTTGGCCAGATCCCTCCCCAAATTTGGAAAAGTGGATTTTTAGCCCCCAGAGGACACGGCGTGCTAGACTTTGTCTGCATCTCCAGTGCCTGTCTCAGCACTCGGGAAATAGTCACAGGAGAGGAAGAAAGGCATGTGGGAGTACTCAAATGGTGGCAAACAGCAGGTAGAGTATGGGGTGCCAATGGGAGCTGGGGTGGGGGAGGAGAGAGAAACATGGGCACCCAGAGAGAACGGGGGACAGACTCATAGACACTTGGGAAAGGGGTGTGAGATTCCCACCAAGCAAGAAGAGAATGAGACACACAAAGAGACAGGGAGAGAAACATCATGAGAAAGATGCCTGTATGGGCCCATGCACACGCACACGTGCACGCACACAGCCAGAGATGCCACTCATACAGAAATCCAGACGCAGAGACCCAGAGGGAGATGGAGTGAGAGGGAACCATTTCTTAAATCGGCAGAAGACAAGTCAGCCTAGTGGTTCAGACCAGAAGCGTTAGAGGAGACACGGATTCACATGCAGCCTCCGGAAAGGTGATGCTGTGGCCTCGAGCCAGTGTCTACCTCTCAGCATCAGTGCCTCCAACGGTAAAATACGGATGCTGACATCACTTTTGTGAGCTTGTGGAGAAGATTACTTGGCAAAGCCCAAAAACATGGAAGGCAGACACTCGAGGCCCCAGGGAGCCTGCGCCTAGCAGAACAGCTTCTTGAATAAGAGACCCCGTCTCCTGCAGTGACTGCAGAGGACATCCTGACAGCACGCAGGTCACTACGAGCTAGGAGTGCAAGTGGAGGGAGGAAAGACACAAGAAGAGAGCTGGGCTCTCTGTCCCAGGGTTTTGTCTGGTCTGGGGGTATCCCTGGGGTTCACCTTCTGAAGGAGGCCCCTATGCAAACCAGCGCAGAAGGGGCTTGGTCTACCCGCAGCTCCTGGGCTGCTTTCTATTTGGCACAACTGTGTTTAAGTCCCTTTTGTTTCCTCCCTCCTCCCTCCCCCTGCGTGGGGTTGAGGGCATGTGTCCCCAGTTTACTTCTGGCTCTAGGAGTACATAATCTTCCTGGCTTTGATCCCACTGACTCCACAGAATGTGGGATTTAGTAGCACTTGTGTAACTGTTTATGTTCCTAAGGAATTTCAAGGAATTTTTGATTCTCAAAAAAGCCCAGTGAGGTGTCCAGGTCAGGTACTGTTTTTTGTACAGTAGGTTTCTACCTATTGTATACAATGGGCCCTTTCTCAGTGCAATGGCTGGTGCATGTGTAACATGCAGAGTGGGTAATTTATTAATGGTAGTGATTATTCCTCTTAACATTCCCATTCTACAGACAGAGAAAGAGGCTAGAAAGAGATTCAGATTCCCAGAATCAGAGCTTGGACTCTATCACTTAAGATTGTGTTTTGCTCCACACAACACCAGTGGCTTAACCAAAGGGTGGCTTATTTTGCTCACATAACCATGAGTCCAGAGGTAAGCGATCCAGGGCTGGCACAGCAGTTCCATGATTCTGTCGGGATCCTAGGTCTTTCTGTCCTTTTGCTCTTCCACCCTTAACATGTTGCAAGATGGATGCTCCACAGGTATTACCGCTTCTGCAAAAAGGCTTGACAAGAAAAAGAAGAAGGCAAAAGGGGTGGTGCCTGTTACAGGAAAGAAAGAGCTTTCCAGAAATCCCTAGTAGAGTACCACTTAGATTCCTTTCAGTGCCCTCAGCTGCAAGGGAGTCAGAGGAGGTGAATGCTTTTAACTGGGCACATTGCTGTTCCAAACAAACTCGAGAGTTGCACCTGGGAGAAAGAAGGGGAGCAGGGATATTGGGTAGGCAGTGAGCAGTATTGGCTACAAAGCTCTTATTAGCTTTCTGTTTCAAATGCCATGTGGTTCCCTCTCCTCCAGTCCCTCTCCTCCAGCGTGTCCATCCTCTTGCTTCTGCCCTTGAAATTACCTTAGCTGAGCACTAACCATATGCAAGGCTCCTTATCATCGAGGGCTGATGGTGCTCCCTGTGCACTTGGCACTGCTGAGGGGATAGGGAGTGGGCACCCTGGGACAGGACCGGGCAGGGAAGGCTCCTTCCGGAGCCTCACTCTGCTGTCTTCTTTGCAATATTGGCATTAGGGGTGGATGTCTCTCCTGCGGGATGAATGAGAAATCCTAAGCAATGCAAGACCTTTAGGAGCCTGTCACTGAGGCTTTAGAGACAGCTCATTTATCAGCTGTGGAAGTTTTCCTGAAGCGCTGATTGAGGAGGCCTGTCAGCTGCAAGATCTATAACCTTGATCTCAAGAGTGACCCATGTATGCAGCACCATAAATCTTTCTGAGCCACCAACTGGAAGGCAGAGGCAGGTGAGATTCAACGTTGGTCTCTTAGAGGTAATTTTCCCAACTCGCTTGTCCTCCTGTCCTCCAGGATGTCCTCACATTTGATGGTGGCCCACTGGGTGGTGTTCAGAGCTGTGCTGAGCTGCAGGAGGTCATGAAAATGATGTGCACAGTCGGGCTGCCAAGCAGCTGTCCTAGGTCTGTTCTTGCTGGGTGTGGCTTCCACCCAAGCCCTGGCTGCAGAGCAGTAGGAGGAAGTATCTGAGCTGCAGAGGCCTCCACCTTCTCTGTACCTGGTGAAGAGGGTATGTGGCAGTGTGGAGAGGGTGGAGGGAGAACCCGGAGACCGGGTCTCAAAGTGTCATTTGACAACACAGCGTGATGGTTAAGAGCTTTGAATCTGAGTTAGCGTACATTTAGCCCCCTATCCACCCATTCCCAGGTCCTCTTTCAGACCCTCTGAGGACAGACAGGTCAACACAGGCATCATACTCCAGGTATGAGGGAGCCCACACTCTCGGGGAGCTAACAGCCCCCTCAAGTGCCTTCCCCTGGATCTGAACCTCACTTCTACCTTTAAGCAGCAGGCTGGATCTGAGGTGAGGGGATTGAGGGGAGAAAGGTTGGGACCATAGAGGGCATCCAAATGTATTTTTCCGCCCCAGATCCATCATTTTAATGTAACCTGACCTCCTATTTGAATGATTAACTAAGAAAGTGTCTGTCTTGGTGCCTGCGGTTTCTGCACAGCCCTGATAAGGAAGCCCATAAAATCATCTTCAGTCTCCCAGAGGAGATTTTATGTATGTCCCAGAAAAGGTGGTTTGATTTCTAGCAGCTTCTAGCAGGAACTTTCTGCCTGAATCTGGGAGGCTGCTAGGTACCAGGATCCTGGGAAGGCAGGAAGGCTGACCCCAGGTGGACTCAGGAAGGCCCAAGTGGACACAGGTGGGATGAGTAACAGAGCTGGTCATGCTGACTGCATGACCCAGAGGTGCCCTCTCACTGGGCTCTTGTGTACCCCTTCCTGAGTCAGTCTCTAGTTAGTCACTGCCTTCCCTGCCTGCTTCTGTACTTTGTGTGTATTCAATATATATTAACTCATTCAATACATATTTATCCAGCTCTTCCTGGATGTCAGTCTCTGAGCCAGCTCCATAGATGTGGTGCAAATGAGAGGGTCCCTATCCTGGTAAGGTTCCTATAGAGTTGTGCAGCCAAAGTAATAAAGAGGGAATCACAGTACATTATGGTAAGCATAATGGTAAGTAAAGGGGCCTGTGAACACGTACAGAAGGGTCAGGAAAAGTGTCCCAGTGGAAGTGGTGGTAAGCTAAGACCTTACTTTGGATGGATGATGGGTGTTGGCCTGGAAAACGGATAGGTGGAGGCGCTGGGGAGAGACAAAGAAGGAATATAACAAGTGCAGAGTCCCAGAGGCTAGAGAAGTGGCCTTGTTGAGAAAGCACAAGTACCTCAGTGTGGCTGGATCATAGAGTGTAAGGGGAAAGTACAAAGAGATTCTGGGGAGTGGGGCAGGAGCCTTGTCACAAAAGGACTTGAAACCTTGGTGAGTGCTGCTAGCAGTAACACCTGTGAGGGGGTGAGGGCAGCAGGATGAAGCAGGGGGAAGAAGTTAAACCACAATGCAGTTGCAACCGAGGCCTCACCCAGCTCCGAGCTCTGGAGCTAGGATGGCCTTTCATTGCTGTCCTGAGTTCACACAAGGGGGATGAACTTTTGTATCTCTGCAAAAATCAGTCACTGACCAAAAAAGAGATAAATTGGACTTCATCACAATTAAAAACCTCTGCACTTCAAATGATACTATGAAGAAAGTAAAAAGACAATCCACAGATGAAAGAGAATATTTGCAAATCATATCTGGTAAGGATCTAGTATCGAGAATATATAAAGAATTCTTACAACTCAACAATAAGAAGATAACCCAGTTAAAAAATGGGCCAAGGATTTTAATAGTTCTCCCGAAAGATTTACAAATGGCCAGTAAGCACGTGAGAAGATGCTCAACATCATTAGCCATCAGGGAAAAGTAAATCAAAACCACAATGAGATACCATTTCATGTTCACTAGGATGGACGCAATCAAAAAGACAATAACAAGTATTATTCAAGAAGAGGAGAAATTGGAACTCTCATACCTTGCTTGGGGAATGGAAAATGGTGCAGCCTCTTTGGGAAACAGTCTGGCAGTTTCTCAAAAAGTTAAACACAGGTTTAGCATATGACCTAGGTAACTCCCCTTCTTGACACGTATCCAAGAGAAGTGAAAACACATATCCACACAAAAACCTGTACATGAACATTCATAGTAACACTATTCTTAAGAGCCAAAAAGTGGAAACTCGTCATCAGCTGATGAATGAAATAAAAAGGAGTGAATTACTGATGTATGTTCCAACATGGATAAACCTTGAAGACATTATGCTAAGTGAAAGAAGCCAGAGACAGAAGGCTACCTATTGTATGGTTCCATTTATATGAAATATGCAGAATAGGCAGATTCGTAGAGACAGAACACAGATTAGCGGTTGCAAAGGCCTGAGGGGAGGGAGAAAAGAGAGTGACTAGAACAGGGTATCTGAGGTATTTGGAGGGGGGGGGTGATGAGATATTCTGATATTAGATAGTGACTGTGGTGTTATAATTTTGTGACTATACTAAGCTCCACTGAATTGCACTTTAAAAGGGTGAGTTTTTAGGGTATGTGAGTTATAACTCTATAAAAAAGGTCATTTTATATGCATACCCCCCAACTCCCACACGTCATATAACCTTGAGTGACACAGCTCCCTTAGGCAGAGAGCACTGTCCGTGGCAGGTCTCAGCTGTGAGCCATTAGCAGACCACACTGTAAGGGCCTGGGGAATGAGTGCCTCCCGGGGGATCTGAGTTACGTACCACAGCATCCCCTGCGGAAAGCTTCCAGGGTGGAAGTGGCGCTGCTAGAGTTTTCCTTTTAATTTTTTTTAATGTTTATTTATTTTTGAGAGAGACAGAGACAGAATGCGAGTGGGTTGGGGCAGAGAGAGAGGGAGACACAAAATCTGAAGCAGGCTCCAGGCTCTGAGCTGTCAGCACAGAGCCTGACACAAGGGCTCCAACTCACAAGCTGCGAGATCATGACCTGAGCCGAAGTCGGACGCTCGAGTGACTGAGCCACCCAGGCGCCCCGCTAGAGTTTTCCTTTAGCATGTAACCTTCATGACAACTCTTAAAAGGTAGGCATTATCATCCCCTTTTGAGATGAATGGTCTGAAGGTCAGAGAGGTTAAGCGACTTGCACAGTCTCCATAGCTAGTGGAAATTTGAACAGGAGTGTGAACTCATGTCTACCCAGAGCTGAAAGTCAGCTTCTTCACTGTGATTCTGTGCTATTTTGTGCTCAGTCATTCATAGATTTGTTGTCCCTGAAAAATTAATTAGTTTGAAATCAGGGACCATGTCTGAAGGTATCTTCAGCACCCAGAACGGAACATAAAAATATACTCAAAAATGTCTGCTGGGGAGAGGGGGGTCACCTGGGTGGCTGAATCGGTTAAGTGTCCGAACTTCAGCTTCAGGTCATGATCTCATTGTTTGTGGGTTCGAGCCCAGCATCAGGCCCTGTGCTGACAGCTCAGAGCCTGGAGCCTGCTTCCAATTCCATGTCTTCCTCTCTCTCTGCCCCTCCCCTGCTCGCTCTCTGTCTCTGTTTTTGTCTCTCTCTCAAAAGTAAATAAACTTAAAAAATGTCTGCTAGGGGAGCCTGGGTGGCTCAGTTGGTTGAGCATCCAACTCTTGGTGTCATCTCAGGTCCTGATCTCACAGTTGGTGGCATTGAGCCAGGTGACAGCATGGAGCCTCCTTGGGACTCTCTCTCTCACTGTCTCTGCCCCTCCCCTACTTGCACTCTTCCTCTCTCTGTCAAAATAAATAAATAAACTTAAAAAAAATATTTAAAAAAATGTCTGCTAAGCTGAAGTAAGGAGTTCCTTTTTCTTTAAAAAAAAGTTTTTTTTTTTTTTACATTTATTTATTTTTTGAGAGACAGAGAGAGACAGCATGAGCAGGGAGGAACTGAAAGAGAGGGAGACACAGAATCAGAAACAGGCTCCAGGCTCTGAGCTGTTAGCACAGAGCCTGATGTGGGGCTCGAGCCCACGAACTGTGAGATCATGACCTGAGCTGAAGTCGGATGCTTTAACCGACTGAGCCACCCAGGAGCCCCAGGGAGTTCCTTTTTCAACTACTAAAGAAACTTCACCATGGGGCGCCTGGGTGGCGCAGTCGGTTAAGCGTCCGACTTCAGCCAGGTCACGATCTCGCGGTCCGGGAGTTCGAGCCCCGCGTCAGGCTCTGGGCTGATGGCTCGGAGCCTGGAGCCTGTTTCCGATTCTGTGTCTCCCTCTCTCTCTGCCCCTCCCCCGTTCATGCTCTGTCTCTCTCTGTCCCAAAAATAAATAAACGTTGAAAAAAAAAATTTAAAAAAAAAAAAAAAAAAAAAAAAAAAAAAAACTTCACCACTGCTAATATTCAGCAAAGGCAGTTTTCTCTAAGTCACAGGAAAAAATTAATGGGATGAGCAGAATTTCCTGATTTTTAATCCTTTTTTGGGGGAGAACTTTTGCTTTTACTCAGACAACTTTTTGTACTAACACCTAGTATCAGAAAGCATCTTATTTATCAAAAAATTGGTAGACTTATTTTCTTTTTTTTTTTTAATTTTTTTTTTCAACGTTTATTATTTATTTTTGGGACAGAGAGAGACAGAGCATGAACGGGGGAGGGGCAGAGAGAGAGGGAGACACAGAATCGGAAACAGGCTCCAGGCTCCGAGCCATCAGCCCAGAGCTTGACGCGGGGCTCGAACTCACGGACCGCGAGATCGTGACCTGGCTGAAGTCGGACGCTTAACCGACTGCGCCACCCAGGCGCCCCAGACTTATTTTCATCAATATTTCAGTTTCCTGTCAGATGCTCTCACACATTCCCTTGAAGAGATGAGAGAGTTATGGATTTCAGTTAATTGAAGTCAGCATTGAGGGAGGTGCATTTGGCTGCTATTTTCCCCTAGGCTTTTCCATGAAGCTTCTCCCTTGTGGCTGATGGAGAATCAGAGGCATTATCCTCAACATATATGCCACCTACTCCCCCTGGCTAGGCATGGAGTGGGGCGTCCATAGGTGCATCTGGGCTGTCTTTGGTAGGGTTTTCTTCCTAAGGGGGAGATTGGGAGGAGAGGCATGGGTGGGGGTTGCTTAGCTGGGAGACAGTATCCGGAAAGGCAGTGGATCATTTTCCAGAACGTGGGAAGGACCACATATGTCACTGTGCTTACTTTAATATGAAGTTTCATCCTTGGAACTCAAAGATCATCTTGACTCTATTAAAGTGATAACACCCCTGTCTGTCCAAGTTGACGGCCTTAACAGTTGTTCCTATCTGCATGTGAATGCCTAAGCAATCTTGTAAGGGGAGGAAGCAAAGGGCACTGGGCACCTGAGTGGTGGCCAAGAGGGCTGGGAGCAAAAAACTGGGCCAGAATAGCATCGTGGTGAATAGTGAGGATCCAGGGACATGCTTTGTAGCCCTACTTCCTGACTCTACTGTTACACACTCTTTCCAGGTTGTTACCTCATCATGTTTTTTTACTTTTAATTTTTTTAATGTTTATTTATTCTTGGAAGAGAGAGAGAGATAGACAGAACATGAGTGGGGGAGGGGCAGAGAGAGAGACGGAGACACAGAATCTGAAGCAGGCTCCAGGCTCTGAGCTGTTGGCACAGAGCCTGATGCAAGGCTCAAACTCAGGAACAGCTAGATCATGACCTAGGCTGAAGTCAGATGCTTAACCAACTGAGCCACCCAGGTGCCCCTGGTTTTTTTTTTTTTAATTTACTTTTTTATTAAAATTTTTTCAAAATTTTATAGTTTGGGGAAGGGCAGAGAGAGGGAAAGGAAGAATCCTAAGCAGGCTACACTGTCATCACAGAGCCTGATGTGGGGCTTGATCCCATGACCCTGGGATCATGACCTAAGCCGAAATCAAGAGTCAGATGTTTAACTGACTGAGCCACCCAGACACCCCATTACATCTTTGAAATGGGGTAATAATAGTCCTCAATGCACAGGGTTGTTGGAGGGATCAAATGAAATGGTAACTATATGGCAGACATAAATGGAAATATAGTCACATGAACAGAGAAAATGCAGTCTCACTTTCTCTCATAGTGCTCTGAGTTTTCCTCATGAGATTTCCACTTGCTGGCTAAGGTGGAGGGAAAACACTTCCATTTTATTCTTATCTCATAAATTTAGTTTTATTAAAAAATGTAAACAATCCCTCTAGTTATCAGCCTTTCACATTTATCTGGTTCCCTTTCCTCTTACCCTGGCTGGTGTCTGTGAACGGGAAGGGTTAGGTCCTTGTGCCAGAGGAAGAGAATCAGTTCTTGTCTAGTCAGGGTTCAGGTGCAGGAGAGGGACATACAGCAGGATTATTTCACGGCTTGTGAAATTGTTGCGAGAGGTCAAGGAACAGACTTGAGACTACTATGGCTCTCTAAGCTGTGTTGCAGAGCTAGTCTGCCTGAGCAGTGAGGAAGTAAGCTGCACAATCAGAAACAGCCATCACAGCTCCAGCCAGGTGCTTGCTGCCTTTGCCATGATCCACACCTAGAACATGGATGCCCTCCCTCTCTCCCCATGTCCTTAGAGCCTGGTCCCTGTTTTGTTTCAGTTCATCTTATTAGCAGAACCTAAATCACGTACAAAAACCCTAGCTGCAAATCAGTCTGGGCAATGTAGTTTTCAGCTTCCCAGCCTGTGCTTTATATGAGGAGCTGGAATGTCTGTTGAGCTAATATTACCTGCTACATTCCTTCCATTCGGTCACTTAACATCCATACATGTCCTTTTCACCAAATGTCTAAACAACCTTGGCAACAAGTTGCTTTTTTTTTTTTTTTTTTTTAAAGTAGGCTTCATGCCCAACATGGGGCTTGAACTCATGACCCTGAGATCAAGAGTCACATGCTGTACTGGAGCACATGGGTGGCTCAGTTGGTTAAGCCTCCAACTCTTGGTTTTGGCTTAGGTCATGATCTCACAGTTTGTGAGATCGAGCCCCACATCGGGCTGGGCTCAGACGGTGGGAAGCCTGCTTGGGATTCTTTCTCTCTCTCCCTCTCCGCCCTTGCCCCACTTGTGCTCTCTCTCTCTCACACAATAAATAAATAAATTTAAATGAATAAACTTAAAAACAAAAAGAGTAGCACGTTCTACTGATTGAGCCAGTGAACTGCCCCACAAGTTGCTCTTTTATAACCTAATGTAACTATCCTCTGCAAAAATTAAAATGTCCTTACCTTTTTTCCATAAAAGGGAAGACCCAAATTTCGTCAGTCACTGATGACATTATTCCTCTTAGTTCAGTGACAATTCTGCCCTTATATCATATAACCTGAAGCCTAAATATATACTTAATAACCACAACATATATTAGAACCTATAAAAGTAGAGGAAAGAAGAGGATCACACACAGGAAAGGGACCTATGTGCTTATGTGCATGTATAAGTATATATAGTGTGTATGTAACATGTGTGTATATATATATACATATATCAGTTTTTGTTGCATAACCAAGCACTTCAAACTTAATGGCTTAAAACAATCACCATTTATTATTTCTTACCATTCTGTGGATTGGCTAGAAAGTTCTGGCCTGATATGGTTTGGCTGATCTTTGTTGGGGTTACAGGTCAGCTAGTGGCTGGGTAATCTAGAACAGCCTCGCTCAAATATCTGGTGGTTGGGAGGTTGTTGGAGGGGGCTCAGGTTTGTTCACTTGGTAGTCCCAGAATTTCAGGCACGGCAAGAGATCAAATCCCAAGGGACAAAACATCTCCGGTCTTTGTTTACGTCACATCTGTTGCTGACCCATTGGCCCAAACAAGCCACACAGCCAACCCTCAATCAAGAGGAGGAGAAATAGACACCACCTTTGGTTGGTTGGAGAAGAATCTATGGCCATTTTGCCATCTGTCACAATATATACATACACCACGACAGACTATATGCAAGTCATAAAACAAGTCTCTGTAAACTGAAAAGGATTGAAATCACACAGAGCCCATTTTCTGGATACAACAGAATTAAGCTGGAAATCAGTAACACTTGATACTAGGGGGAAAAATCCCAAAGATGTGGAAATTAAACCACAGTCCTTATCAGGTTTGGAGGAGGCTGACTGGAGTCTGTCTTTACTTTTCTTCATCCCTTTCTAGTCTTAATTTTTCCACAAGGATGGCAAAAATTAGGGAAATTTGTCAGCTAATGGTTGTTTATTCTCTTGTGCACAAACTTTTGCCACACTTGCTCTTTTTTCCTCCAGATTTTCTAAGGATCGCTACTGTGGTCAAGCAACAATTTGTTAAAATGTATATTAGGATTCTCTGAGAAATAGAACCAAAAGGATATGTAAGATACATATATATAATTTCATAGGACTTGGCTCATGTGGTTATGGAGGCCAAATTGTCCCACAGTTTGCCATCTGCCAACTGGAGAACCAGGAAAACTGATAGTTTTCGGTTTTGGTCAGAAGGTGTGAGCACTGGGGGTCAATTGTGTAAGCCCGGGTCTGAACCTGAAAATCTGAAAAACCAAGAGTGCCAAAGGCCAAGAACAGAAGATGGATGTCTCATTTTAAGCAAAGAGTGGGAATTCCCCCTTTTTGTCCTATTCAGGCCTCCCAAGAATTGGAGGGCACCTACTCATATCTGGTGAAGGTCATCTTTCCTCATTCCACCAATTCAAATGCTAGTTCCAGGGACACCCTCACAGGCACAGCCAGAAATAATGTTTACCAGCTATCTGGGCATCCCTTAGCCCAGCCAAGTTGGAACATAAAATTAACCATCACAGATGCCTCTCTCATCATGTCCCACTTGTCCAAGTTTGGTTCTTCCAGCCCTCCAAAATGGCACATTTTCGCCAAGCACTAAGCATTGGACCATGATTCTACTGCCAGCAGTGCCTCTCCTTAGGCTATCCCTTCCTGCTTTAGCTACTGTTAACAGCATCTGGTCATTATTACTGGTCTTCCTGAGTAGCTGGTGAATTAGCATAGAATCTGTTGATATCAAAAAACATATCATGAGAGCCATAGGTACCCTATTCTGAGCCCAAGGCGCGCATCACTGATCAGGTAGGACATTGTCTCACTGACCTCTGGAAGACAAGGCACAGGCCAGTCAACTGGAGTTGGCATCAGAGATGAATTGTCATCTCTGAGTTGTCATCTCAATTTTAAGTACTTGCCCTTGTGTTCCTTTGCCCACTGTAACCCTACTATATTGTTCTGATGTTCTGGGGATGGGCAAGTACGGGCAGAAAATCACACATCTTAGAAATATGCTATAATTGTCGAAAGTACAGGAAACTGGTTATACAAAAGTAGTGAATCAAGTCATGGCTTCCCCCTCACCCCCTGTAATGTAAAAATTGTAATGTTTTTAAGTTTTAAAAAATGTTTAAATACCATTAGCTGTGTTATGTGGAGAGACTTAATATCAAGCTGTTTGTGCTCTTCCCCAAGCATTTTTCTCTTTAGAAAGCTGTCTTCTGCCCTTATTTCCAGAGATCCTAGAGGCTTTTCTCTTTGTGTCTGAAGAGGGTCTACAGATTTTAAAAGTTAATGCTGTTCCATAACTTCAGAAAATACCTTATTTGCACACCAGAGGCCCCTCTTTGATTTAGAAATACAAATTGTGTACCAGCTCCTAGCTCTCAAATTTCTTCTGTGTGCCAGGCATTCCCCTGAATGATTTATCTACCTCAGCTTCCACATTCCTCACAGAGCCTTGTATTAGCATCCCCTTTCTCCTGATGATGAAATGGCTCAGAGTTGTCAAGTGATTTGTCCAAAATTGCACAACTGGAAAGTGGTAGAGTTAGAATTTGAATCCAGGTCTGTGTGGCATCAAAGCCTTAACTAATGCCCTTCCCAACCTCTTTCCTAGGGGTCATGGTGCTCTTGCTTTTGGGGGTCTTATGAAGCTTCTCTGCCTTTTTTTCTGCTTTTCCCCTACCTTCTTTAACTTGCACTAAGTCAAACCCTTTTTTTTATTTATTTTTATTTTGAGAGAGAGAGTGAGAGAAGAGTGGGGGGAGGGGCAGAGAGAGAGGGAGAGAGAGAACTCCAAGCAGGTTCCACACTGTCAGCGTGGAGCCTGAGATGGGGCTCAGACCCATGAACCGTGAGAACATGACCTAAGCTAAAACCAAGAGTCAGATGCATACTGACTGAGCCACCCAGGTGCCCCAAGGGCTCAAACACTTTTCAATCTCTCTCTCTCTCCTCCTCCTCCTCCCTTCCCTCCCTCCTATTAGTCTGCAGAGACTTGGACATTCCTCAGATAGAAACCCCTTTCATCCTAGGGACCCAGCTTAAAATGCCAGAGTCCCAGGGCAGAGAAAACGGCCTAAGAGTTAACGAAGTGCTGGCATCAGGTCCTTCTGGGAGAGCAGGACTTGAGAGAGGTGGGGAGGAAACTCAGGAGGGGAGGGAAAGAATGGGAAAGTAAGAGATGGAGCATGCTTAATCAAGTTGCTCTTAACCTCACAGACCTCAGGCCTTAGACCTAGAGAGTTATCCATTGTGTATCCACTTCCCAAACCCTCTTGAGCACCCACTGTTGGCCAAGCTCTGTGCTGGACTTTGCGCATCCTCAGATAGCTAAGCCCCACCCCTGGGAAGTCAGAGTGGGGAAAAGGAAGGAAGCCTGCTGCTGCTGGAGAGGTGCATTTGGGGTAGGAAGGGCAGAGAGGGGGCACGGGAGGAAAGAACCTCTCTTTGGCACTGGATACTTTGGGCACTGGTTGTAGTAGATTTTCAGGCCACGCTCTGCATTTTTTCTTTCTGCCCCCTGGCTAGTTGGAAGACTGAGAAGCCTTTTGAAGGCCAGACAATTATTAACATCATGAAGTTAGTGCTTTCTTGGAGCCCCTCACTGTCCAGTAAGCAGCTGCTCTATCACAAACCTCATTGTGCATGCCAGGCAGTCTCTTGGTGTCTTCAGGTTTAGGGTCCACACTGAACACCCTCATTTGTTTTCTCTGCATGTAGTGTCTAAATATTTTACCTGAGAGGCTGCTCCTTGGATGTCAACCTGTGCACTTCATTTCCAACTGCTTTGGTGCCCCTTCTCAGTGCTTCCAAAATGACTAATGTGTGTCCCTGTGTTTTAAGTCAGACTGTCGCAAACATACCCCTAAATATAAGGGGAAATACCTCCCGTCTTCTTGGTGTGCTGTGCTACAATAGACACTTAATTTTCTTTATGCAGATACTTAAAGACAGTTTCTTTCATACTAGCCTTTGGAAGGGCTTTGCACATGGTTTGCTCGAATCCCTGGTCTGACAGAGCTTGACTGTAGAAGCACCCAGTGGGCTGCCTCTCCCCCTCCTGTGCAAGCCCCACCTCTTGCCTTTATTTGCAATCATATGTAGATTTGCCTTTGGGCCTACTCCCTGTTTAGACCCCAAACAAAATGGGAAAGCTTCAGCCCACCAAACTGGACCGAACCAGAAAGACAAAAGCAGTGGCTGCCATTCTTCCGACTCTGGTTGTTCTGATTTCCTTGATGCCTGGCCTATCTTGCTTTGACCTCCTTGGTATTAGCCATGTTCTGTCTGTTCTCCTGTTGTCTGCTCAATCGCTTGGTAC
Source organism: Lynx canadensis (assembly GCF_007474595.2). Lineage (NCBI taxonomy): Eukaryota > Metazoa > Chordata > Mammalia > Carnivora > Felidae > Lynx > Lynx canadensis. The sequence continues at coordinate 114,058,002 of NC_044303.2, read as the reverse complement.
TTAATGTTAGACCTGGTTTCTGTTATCCCTTGGAGAAAACGAATGGCCTGACCAGGCAGTGTGGACATCTGCATTCCCTCAGTCTCTGCCTCTGATATGAGCCCTGTGCTGACAGTTCCAGCCCTGGTTTTTGCAGAAGCGCTGTCTTGAAATGGCAGGAGAGAGGCAGAGTGCTCCCAAGGTTTCAGCATAATTTGGTTTTATTACAAGGGTTTTCATTTTGATGACAACATTATTCTTTTCCTGGAAGAAATTATCTTCAAATTATTTAATCTTACTCTTCTATCTTTGGGGATACTTTGGGGTATATTGCTGCAGTCTTACAGATTGCTAGAAAATAGTGGGCCTCTTATTTGAATCATTTTCACAGACCCACATTTGGAAAGGGAGAACGGATCTTGTTATCACAGAGACATTTGGTCCCTGAAATAATCCTAAAATATCTGCGCTTTCTGGGGTAGAAGCACTCAGATTCTTTCATCACTCCAGAGGAAAATATTATCAGCCTAGAAAGAGCTGAAAGGTTCCTGTCAAGGAAGGTTCTGAAGGACAAAGACTCAAGGATCTTTCTTGGGGTAGCATGTTTTCCTGTGAATTGCAGATCCTGGGCAGAATATTCGTTTCAATTAAAAAGATTTCTTTGGCCTGGAATATAGTAAGCATTAAAAAGATACTAGGTTTTTTAAAAAAAAATTTTTAATGTTTACTTTTGAGAGAGAGAGAGAGAGAGCGTGCCAGAGAGAACCAGAGAGGGAGGGGCAGAGAGAGAGAAGGAGACAGGAGACACAGAATCCAAAGCAGGCTCCAGGCTCTGAGCTGTCGGCCCAGAGCCTGACGTGGGGCTCAAACTCGTGAGCTGTGGGATCATGACCTGAGCCGAAGTCAGACACGCAACTGACTGAGCCACCCAGGCACCCCCCAAATAGTAGTTTTTGATAGTAATAAAGCAGCTGAATAAGCAGGCTCAGTGAAGCCTGGGGGTAGGGGGGGATCCTGGAGCTGGGAGCAAGAGAAGGCTCTTGAGGGGTGAGTGGCATGACTCAGCCTGGCCTCACCAGCACAGGTGGCACCGTGGTCCCCAGATCCCGGCCCAGAAGCAGCCCTGAAGGAAAGTACAAGGTGAACGCTTCATGTATCTGCAACTAAGGCTGCCTGGGTCTCATTGGCTTCTCCGGCCAGTGTCAGGAGCCAAACACAACCAGACCGCTGTGGCCTCCAAGAGGACAGCACTTGTTGGGATATCGTGCCTGTGGGTTGGGGGAGTATGAAGTGACCTGAGGAAAGAGCTGGGACAGCTGCTGGGGATTAAACAGGGGAATCCTAGGAAAGTGGACTAAGGCATCACAAAGAGACGAAGTGACAGGAGCACAAGTGTAGGTGGCCACTCCAGCCACAGGTCCTGGAAGTGCCTCTCAAATGCCTGGGTCTGGATCACCTTCTCCAGCCCCGCCTGTCTACCTGGTTGTGTGGTCTCTCCTCCCAGCAGACTTTGCTCTCCACCTTCCTCTCTCTAGCAGGGTTGATTACTACCTCTTTTGTGTCCCCAAGGGAACTTGGCAGACGCTCCAGGCCCCCTTCCCTGGAATTGCAGTCTTCTGTTTATGTCGGCATGTTCATCTCTGAGGGCAGGGCCTAACACGGTTTCTGGCCTGGAATATGGTCTCATTAAATGAATGGTAAAATACTTATTGGCATGCTTTAGACAGGAGGGCACAAAGGGAGGGTGTGAAATAATGGAGCAGGCACTGGATCAGGGTTCACTTCTTCCTAGAGCCATCCTCACTGGCTGTGTAGCCTTGGCTGAGTCACTTTGCCCCCTCTGAGTCTGTGTTTCCACATCAGTTGCACAGGAAAGGTGATTTCAAAGGTGTCTGGTGAGGCTCCAGTGAGTTCGTGATTGTGAGAGCTGGTGCTTAACCCAGTTTTCCTACACGTGGATGTGGGCACACCCACATCCAGGAAGTCTCAGCAGGGCTCACATGGTCAATGTCGTTCTTGCAGGATGGATGGACCCTTTTCCAGGGTGGAAGGTGTGGTGACAGCCAACACAGTCTGTCATGGGCTACCTTAACCTGTGCTGTCTTAACCTTAATTACCATAACCAGCTAGTTCTTGCAGCAACCCTGTGCATTGAGTGTTATTACTGTCCTTCCCGTTTTGTAGATGGGGGAAATTCTGGTTAGAAAGTAAAGTGATTTTGTCAAGGTTCCCAAGGTTGGAATCCCAGTGGTCTGACTCCAGGGCCTTGCTTTTTTTTTTTTAATGTTTATTTTTGAGAGAGAGAGAGAGAGAGGCAGAGACAAAAGGAGACGGAATCCCAAGGCAGGCTTCAGGCCCTGAGCTGTCAGCACAGAGCCCAATGTGGGGCTCGAACCCAGAAACTGCAAAACCCTGACCTGAGCTGAAGCTGGACTCTTAACCGACTAAGCCACCCAGGTGGCTTTGCTCTGGGTCCTTGCTCTTAACCACCATGCTCACCTGCTTCTGTGTTCCTTAGAGGAACCCGCAAGAGGTGGGACAATGTCAGCTTACACCTGGCAGGGGGATAATGCTGTCAGCCCTGGAGACAGTCAGGAGGTCAGGAAGAGCTGACTTGGGGTTCCAGGCCATCCCTTTCTGAGAGCTGTGCTCCAATGACATACTTCCCAGCTCCTGGGCCCTTGACTTTTTAGCTCTGAGCCATCTCTCCTTATTTCAGTCTGGTAGGCACCTAGGGGCTCGCTGGCAGGTGAGGGCAGAATAATAACTGTTCCTCTCCTTCTCATTGCAGAACAGGACGCTGCCAGCCCTTCCCCCACTCCCTTGGCCACAGCTGATTTAGGCAAAATACTCTGAGGAATGGCCAAAGGGGCCCAGGGGGAGGTTTAGCAAAATGGTTAAGGGTGGCTCAGATGTCAGGTCTGGGGTTTGAGTCCTAGTTAAGTTGCTTACAACTTGTTTCACCCCTCTGAGTCTCTGATTCATCGTAAGTATAAATGGGATGACTCCACTTACCTGAATTATTGGTCTGGCTCCCAGTAGATGCGCCATATATTGTAGCTTTTATCATCATTACTAGGGTTATGGTGGAACCAACAGTCTTGGGGCAGGTGCAGGGCTGCCTTGAGGCATCCCCTTGAGGGATCAGGGGCTGCTCTGTGAAATGTTGGTGCAGGTGAGCTTGTGGAGGGCTCAGGGCTGCCATGAGGGGCTCAGCCAGGCGTGGTGCCTCCTCGGGTGGAGTCATCATCCCCTTTCCCATTTTCTGGATTCAGCCATTTGATTAGAACAAATGTGTCTATTGAAACTCTCTAGAATAGTTGGTTTGCAGTGAGATAAAGGATGCCATTTAAAAATGATGGTATATATTTCTGTTGGTATTGGGCTTTGTCTTCAGTTAGAAAGAATTTATTTAGAGTTTGAGCTGGATTTGAATTGTTTCCCTTGTTTCTCCCTTTTGTGGAGCATAGTGTCCACAGACTTCCCCTCTGCAAAAAGGGAAGTTTACTTCTCCTCTGTCTTCTTCTCAGGAGTGCCACCTCTTCCCCTGCCCCAGGGAGCACCTGTTGGGGACTGCCACATACTTTCACTGGGGAGGGGTCCCACATGAGGGAGAAAGCTGAGGAAGCAAGTACCCAGAGCTGCCCTTGGCTTTCTCCAAATGGGGAAACAGGTGCTTAGGAAGGCTGAGACCTCAGGTGAGACCTCAGGTAACCCCATTTCTGGTACTCATCCTAGTGCCCATCACTTCTGGAGCTGCTGCAAAGTCTGAGTGGAAGGTATTAATTGAGTGCCAGCTCTTCCCAGTCTTGTTTATAATGCCCCCCATCCTAATCCCTGCCACGAATGTCCCCTGACTCAATGCACATCTTGCCATCTCAATCTGTTACCCTCCTGGGGCCACTCTTTGTGCTTGTCTGGATGAAAGGATTCGCCTCGTAACTAATCTCTGTGCTTCCAGCTTCCCTAAGCCACCACCCATTCTCTGCGCAACAACCAGTGTGGTCTTTCCAAAAACAGCAAACTGTTCTTGTCTCTTTCCAGTTTGGTGACTTCCCATGGTGCTTGCAACATAATGAAACACCCTAAGCACAGCCCTAGAGCACTCCAGGCCCATCTATTCGTACTCACCTCATCATAATCTTCTACCCCAGCCTTCCTTTGGCACCCAAACTGCAGGACTTTGCATATGCTGTTCCCTCACTATTTAATGCTTTTCCCACTGCCACCCTCCTTTGCCTTGATGAACTCCTATTCATCTTTCATGCTTCTGCTTCAATGTCTTTGCTTAGGCCTGCCATGATCTCGTCAAACTAAATCAAATTACCCCAATAAGTACTCTCATAATTCACTTTTCTTTGTCAGATCCACCTCAGTGGTTAACGCCATATCATTCGAAGTTGCTTTATCCAGGTCTCTCCCCTGTAGTCTTTGTAAGGATGGAGACTGGTGCACAGTATATTTGCTACGTGAATAAATGGAAGTTTCTACTTTGTCTCTATGTTGGGTTTACTGCATCCCCTTCCCCATCAAGACCTGGAGATGATTCCACTTTATTTTTTGAAACTTGTGAATTTTGACTGTGCAGTGAATCAACCCTCAGGAAGAAGAAGCTCACATAAGTGTAAACACAAAGTACCACCCACCCCACATCCCTATTCACTTCTAGTTTTTGGTGAGGGCCGTGGCTCATTTCCCCAGAGTTGTATGCAAGGCGTCCCTGCTGTTTTGAGAACTGCTTTTTTTGTAGCATGTTTGTAGGCATGTGTGAGTTTCCTCCCAGAGCTCAGGCACTCTTCCCTTGAAGGGCTCCCTGTCCTTTTACCATATGGACATGCTTGCTTTTCGACACGCACTTGGTGAACACCAGGCATGGTGCCAGACCCTGGGGGAGGCTGCTAAGAGTCCAAGCTGCCAGGTCAGAAGACCTACGTTTGACTCCTGAGGTCCTTCCCTTTCTAGTGGTGTGACTATAGGCCATTTACTTAACCTCTGATCCTCAGTTTCTTTACCTGCAAAACAGGGGTAACATCAGTGTCCACAGCACAGAATTATGGGAAGGACTAAATATTGCATGTTGTGGAAAGAACTTGGAGCCCTGCTTGGCACTCGGTAAGGGTGCACAGATGGCAGCAGCTGCTGCTATTATTAATATCAGGGAAGGGAAATCAACCTTGGTTGAGTCAGACACTTCCATAACTCCCCTCCCCAGTGTGGCTTGGTCTCTGGCCTATGGGTTCCTGCTCTAAGGAATGCAGGTCCAAGGCAGGTGGGTTCTGGGGAGGTACACAGAAGGCTGGTGGCTCTCTTGGGCTTTCAGGAAGTTTATTCTGGTTTTGTGTACGGGGTCCTCCCACTCAGCATATGGGGCTGCCTGGCCATAGGCTGTATTTCCCTGGGAATCCTCAGGCTAGTGCATCTGGGCTGTGCTCTGAGAACCATAGGGATCTTTTACCTGGAGAGGGACAAAAGAAAATTCCACTGGGTTTCTTGCTTCTCAGGAAACAGCTGCTCCTCTTTGGCCTGGGACAGTTTCAGAGAGTGGGGGCCGGCCTTTGCACACCCGGGAGAGAGCTGATGAGTATGGAAAACAAGACCCCAGCATTCCTTTCCGTTGCATGGTGGAGCAGCTCCTTTGCTTTTCTTAGAATCACAGATTCTTAGATATGGAAGAGACCTTAGAGATCATCAAGTCCAATCCTACAATGTCATAGATGACGAAACTGAAGCCCCAGCAAGTCATTTTACTTTTCTGTGACCCAGTGTCCTCATCTGTGAAATGAAGACAGTAACATATCCTTTGCAGAGCTAGTGTGAGGCTATGGTGAATGTAGTTGGCCCAGCAGAGTGGTTGGCTTTTAATAGGTGCTCAGCAAATTTAAATTCCCTCCTGTGTGCATGCTACTCCCTTGTTCTGCTAGTTTGCTTTTACTGAATTGAGGTGATAGGGGATTTTTTGGGAGTATTTTGAATTGTGTTGGTGTGAGTGTGTGTGTGTGTGTGTGAGACTAGGAGCATTATACTGAAACCACTAGAACCTGAATTTGAATCCTTGCCTGATTACTACTGGAGAAAAAACCTCCATAACTCAAATTTGGGCAAGTCACAGAACTTCTTGGGAACTCAGGCTCCTCATCTATAATGTGGGAATGTCTGCCTGCTGACCTCACAGCGCTGGTAGGAAGCTTGAGTAGAATCATGCATACTAAAGAGCTTCAAAATGCACAAAATGCCCAGCAAGTGGCAAACACCATCCTTCCCTCTTAACTGTGTCGTCGATTTTTCTGCTAGAGGAATGAGCAATGAGTGGAAATATGAATTGGAATTTGATCTTTTCCTTTGAGTGAGTCTTAAGAGTGTGCAAAGGCCATGAGCTGGCCTAATTGATTTTTGCCTGCAGGTTTTCTCCCTCTTTCCCTCTCCTCTCCCCTGATTTGTGTGAAAGCTGGGGCTCCTTTCCTATATTTTAATTCTGGTAATGAACAGTATAACCAAGAGTGAGCAGCTTCTGAATTGGCTAGAAATAATTCTAGTCTTATCAGGCAAGAATGTTACAATCTGATCCTGATTCATAAGAGCCAAGGGTTGAATTCCATTAAAGAAGAGACAAGTCTCTGGTTTATTTGCAGGAAAAAGGGGCAATTTAATCTGATGCATGTGATGAAGTTCTTTCTGAAAACAGTAATGCTAATTGCATCTTTCTCATGTACAGTTAATCACATCTTTTAATATTTTCTAACAGCTTTCATTCTTTTATCTGCCAGGCATCCTTGGTAAATTCATCTCTTCTTTCTTATTAACATGTTCATTAATCCTCAAACATTTATTGTGCTTCATTAAACAGGTTAGAGGATTAACAAAAATTCGGATTTGGAGCAATTGAAGGTATAGGCAGGTCAGAATCTGAAATCTAGAATTTCAGTCTGCTGATGGCTTCATTGACCAGACTGGATTTTGTGGATAAGGAAGCTGAAAGTAAAGGACAACCTGTGTTGCATTTTCTTCCTGGGTGTTGAGGATCTTAGTTCAGCCTGTGAGGCATTATGGGTGTGAGGTGCATTTCTTGCTGGTTCAAAACATGTTTGTCTTAAGAGGCATGATCCTAAGAGTAATCATCTCAGGGTTCATAACACATTAGGGTTTACAGTTGAAAAGCAAATTTTTTTTCTTTTTGAGGTTACAATATATATTTAATTTATCTTCTTCCATATTTTCTTTTTCTGGCAAATATATATTTTTTAATTTACATCCAAGTTAGTTAGCATATAGTGGAACAATGATTTCAGGAGTAGGTTCCTTAATGCCCCTTACGCATTTAGCCCATCTCCCATCCCACTATCCCTCCTGTAACCCTCTGTTCTTCATCTTTAAGATTCTCTTATGTTTTGTTCCCCTCCCTGTTTTTATATTATTCTTGCTTCCCTTCCCTTGTGTTCATCTGTTCTGTGTCTTAAAGTCCTCACATGAGTGAAGCCATATGATAGTTGTCTTTCTCTGACTGACCATTTTCGCTTAGAACAATAACCTCCAGTTCCGTCCATGTAGGTGCAAATGGCAAGATTTCATTCTTTTTGATTACCGAGTAATACTCCATCATATAGATATGCCACATCTTCTTTATCCATTCATCCATCAGTGGATATTTGGGCTCTTTCCATCCTTTGGCTATTGTTGATAGTGCTGCTATAAACATGGGGGTGCATGTGTCCCTTCAAAACAGCACACCTGTATCCTGTGGATAAATGCCTAGTAGTGCAATTGCTGGGTCATAGGGTAGTTCTATTTTTAATTTTTTGACGAACCTCCATACTGTTTTCCAGAGTGGCTGCACCAGCTTGCATTGCCACCAACAGTGCAAAAGAGATCCTCTTTATCTGCCTCCTCGCCAACATCTGTTGTTGCCGGAGTTGTTAATGTTAGCCACTCTGACAGGTGTGAGGTGGTATCTCAGTGTGGTTTTGATTTGTATTTCCCTGATGATGAGTGATGTTGAGCATTTTTTCATGTGTCAGTTGGCCATCTGGATGTCTTCTTTGGAGAAGTGTCTATTCATGTCTTTTGCCCATTTTTTCACTGGATTATTTGTATTTGGGGTGTTAAGTTTGAGAAGTTCTTTATAGATTTTGGATACTAACCCTTTATCTGATATGTCATTTGCAAATATCTTCTCCCATTCTGTCGGTTGCCTTTTAGTTTTACTGATTGTTTCCTTCACTGTGCAGAAGCTTTTTATTTTGATGAGGTCCCAGTAGTTCATTTTTGCCTTTGTTTCCCTTGCCTCCAGAGACATGTTGAGTAAGAAGTTGCTGCAGCCAAGATCAAAGAGGTTTTTGCCTGATTTCTCCTTTTCTCCTCAAGGATTTTGATGGCTTCCTGTCTTATATTTAGGTCTTTCATCCATTTTGAGTTTATTTTTGTGTGTGGTGTAAGAAAGTGGTCCAGGTTCATTCTTCTGCATGTCACTGTCCAGTTTTCCCAGCACCACTTGCTGAAGAACTATCTTTATTTCATTGGATATTCTTTCGTGCTTTGTCAAAGATGAGTTGGCCATACATTTGTGGGTCCATTTCTGCGTTCTCTATTCTGTTCCATTGACCCGAGTGTCTGTCTTGATGGTGACAGCTTTGTAATACATCATGAAGTCTGGGATTATGATGCCTCCTGCTTTGGTTTTCTTTTTAAAGATTTCTTTGGCTATTTGGGGTCTTTTCCAGTTCCATACAAATTTTAGGATTGTTTGTTCTAGATCTGTGAAGAAGCTGGCCTGGTGTTATTTTGATAGGGATTGCATTGATTATGTAGATTGTTTTGGGTAGCATTGGCATTTTAACAATATTTGTTCTTCCTATCCAGGATCATGGAATATATTTCCATTTCTTTGTGTCTTCTTCAATTTCTTCCATAGGCTGTCTATAGTTTTCAGTGTATAGATTTTCTACCTCTTTGGTTAGATTTATTCCTAGGTATTTTATGGTTTTTGGTGCATTTGTAAATGGGATCGATTCCTTGATTGCTCTTTCTGTTGCTTCATTGTTGGTGTATAGGAATGCAACCAATTCTGTGCATTGATTTTATATCTTGTGACTTTGCTGAATTCATGGATCAGTTACAATAGTTTTTTGGTGGAATCTTTTGGGCATTCCATATAGAATATCATGTCATCTTTGAAGAGTGAAATTTTGACCTCCTCCTGGATGATTTGGATGCCTTTTATTTCTTTGTGTTGTCTGATTGCTGAGTCTAAGACTTCCAATACTATATTGAATAATGGTGGCAACAGTGGACATTCCTGTCTTGTTCCTGACTTTAGGGGGAAAGCTCTCAGTTTTTCCCCATTGATGATGATATTAGTGTTGGGTCTTTCATATTATGGCTTTTATGATCTTGAGGTATGGTCCTTCTATACCTACTTCTTTGAGGGTTTTTATCAAGAAAGGGTGCTGTATTTTGTCAAATGCTTTCTCTGCATCTATTGAGAGGATCATGTAGTTCTTGTCCTTTCTTTTATTGATGTGATGTATCACATTGATTGTTTTGTGGATATTGAACTATCCCTGCACCCTAGGTATAAATCTCACTTGGTCGTGGTGAATAATTTTTTAAAAGTATTGTTGGATCCAGTTGGCTAATATCTTGTTGAGGATTTTTGCATCCATGTTCATCAGGGAAATTGGTGTATCATTCTCCTTTTTAGTGGGTACTTTGGTTTTAGAATCAAGGTAATTCTGGCTTCATAGAAAGAGTTTGGAAGTTTTCCTTCCATTTCTATTTTTTGAAACAGCTTCATGAAAATAGGTGTTAACTCTTCCTTAAATATTGGTAGATTTCCCCCTGGAAACCCATCTGGCCCTGGACTCTTGTTTTTTGGGAGATTTTTGATTATTAATTCCATTTCTTTACTGGTTATGGGTCTGTTCAAATTTTCTATTTCTTCTTGTGTCAGTTTTGGTAGTGTATGTGTTTCTAGTAATTTGTATGTTTCTTCAAGATTACCCATTTTATTGGCTCAAAATATTCTCTTATTATTATTTTTATTTCTGTTTTGCTGGTTGTGATCTCTCTTCTTTCATTCTTGATTTTATTTCGGTCCTTTCCTTCTTCTTTTTGATCAAACTGGCTAGTGGTTTATCAATTTTGTTAATTCTTTCAAAGAATCAGCTTCTGGTTTCATTGACCTGTTGTGTTTTTTTTTGGTTTGGATAGCATTGATTTCTGCTCTAATCTTTATTATTTCCTGTCTTCTGCTGGTTTTGGGTTTTATTTGCTGTTCTTTTTCCAGCTCTTTAAGGTGTAAGGTTAGGTTATGTGTCTGAGACCTTTCTTGCTTCTTTAGGAAGGCCTGGATTGCTATACACTTTTCTCTTATGACCACCTTTGCTGTGTCCCAGAGGTTTTGGGCTGTAGTATTATCATTTTCATTGGCTTCTATGTACGTTCTAATTTCCTCTTTTACTTCTTGGTTAGCCCATTCATTCTTTAGTAGGATGTCCTTTAGTCTCCAAGTACTTTTTACCTTTACAAATTTTTTCTCATGGTTGATTTTGAGTTTCATAGTGTTGTGGTCTGAAAATATGCATAGTATGATCTTGATTTTTTTGTACTTGTTGAGGGCTTGTGTGTGTCCCAGTATGTGGTCTACTCTGGAGAACTTTCCATGTGCACTGGAGAAGAATGTATATTCTGCTGTTTTAGAATGAAATGTTCTGAATGTATCTGTTAAGTCCATCTGGTCCAGTGTGTCATTCAAAGCCATTTTTCCCTTGTTGATTTTCTGTTTAGATTATCTGTCTCTTGCTGTAAGTGGGGTGTTGAAGTCCCCTACTATTATGGTATTATTATCAATGAGCTTCTGTATGTTTGTGATTAATTGATTTATATATTTGGGTACTTTCATGATGGGGCATAAATGCTTACAGTTGTTAGATCTTGGTGGACAGACCCTTAATTATGATATAATGCCTTTCTTCATCTCTTGTTACAGTCCTTATTTTAAAATCAGATTGTCTGATATAAGTGTGGCCACTCCAGCTTTCTTTTGGCAACCATTAACATGACAGATGGTTCTCTATCCCCTTACTTTCAATCTGAAGGTGACTTTAGGTCTAAAATGGGTCTCTTGAAAACAGCATATAGATGGGTCTTGTTTTCTTATCCATTCTTTGTCTTTTGATTTGAGCGTTTACTCCACTGACATTTAGAGTGAGTACCGAAAGATATGAATTTATTGCCTTTGTGTTGCCTGCAGAGTTTCTGGTGGTCTCCGGTCCCTTCTAGTGTTTGTTGCTTTTGGTCTTTTTTGTTTAGTTTTGTCTTTTCTCCTCTCAGAGAGTCCCCTTTAGAATTTCTTTCAGGACTGGTTTAGTGGTCACAGACTCCGTTAGTTTTTGTTTGTCTGGGAAACTCTTTATTGCTCCTTTTATTTTGAATGACAGCTTTGCTGGATAAAGAATTCTTGTCTGCATATCTTTCCAATTCAGCACATTGAATATATCCTGCCACTCCTTTCTGGCCTGCCAAGTTTCTGTGGATAGGTCTGCTCAAAACCTGATCTGTCTTCCCTTGTAGGTTAAGGACTTTTCTCCCTTGCTGCTTTATGATTCTATCCTTGCCTGAGTGTTTTGTGAATTTGACTATGATATGACTTGCTGGTGGTTGGTTTTTGTTGAATCTACTGGGAATCCTCTGTGCTTCCTGGATTTTGATGTCTGTGTCTTTCCCCAGGTTAGGAAAGTTTTCTGCTATGATTTCCTCACATAATGCTTCTACCCCTTTTTCTCTCTCTTCATCTTCTGAGACCCCTATGATTCTGATGTTCCTTTTTAATGAGTCACTAATTTCTCTAATTCTTAAATTGTGCTCTTTTGCTTCAGTCTCCCTCTTTCTTTTTGCTTCATTATTCTCCCTAGTTTGTCCTCTATATCTCTGATTCACTGCTCTGCCTTATCCATCCTTGCCACCGTGGCATCCGCTTGAGATTGCAGCTCAGTTATAGCATTTTTTATTTCATTCTAATCAGCTTTTACTTCTTTTATCTCTGCAGAAAGGGATTCTAATCTGTTTTCAACTCCAGCTAATATTGTTATTATCCTGATTCTAAATTCTGGTTCAGACATCTTGCTTGTATCTGTGTTGGTAAAGTCCCTGGCTGTCATTTCTTCCTGCTCTTTCTTTTGGGGTGAATTCCTTTGTTTCATCATTTTGAAGGAAGAAAAAGAATTAATGAGGTAAAAAAATTAAAATTAAAAAGTTAAAACAACACACACACACACAAATCAAATAAATAATGCCATATTCTAGGTGTGTTTTGGTCTGAGTGTTGAAAGGGGCTTGATAGATTAGAATAAAATGAGGAAAAAGAAAAAAAGGAAAACGTTTGAAAATTAAAAAAAATGAATACAATGAAATAGAATAAAATGAAATGACAGAAGTAAAATAGAATTTGAAAAATTTTTAAAAAGGTAAGAAATACAGTAGAAAAAAATTAAAGAAAAATATTTTCAATAAAAATTGAAAATAAAATAATTTTTTCTCTCTCTGTATTCAAGAAAAAGAAAAGAAATAAAAAAGAAAAAAAAGAAAATTTAATAGATGGACCAGTGAACAGTCTGAAATACGATTGAAATTACATTGTTTTCCCCTAGAAGTCAACTACAGACTTATTGTCTGTAAACTAAACAGGCAGAAAGACTTGTGGTCTTCCTGAAGAGTGAAGTTGGCCCAGTTGGGCAGAGCTTAGTGTAACAGCTCCATTCTCCACTAGATGGTGCTGCTCAGCTTACTGGGGTAGATTGTTGTGGCACTTGTAGGCGTATGTGCGCATACGCAGGAGGGGTGAAAATGGCATCACCCAGCTACCCAGTATTTAATATCGGAGCACTGTTCTCCCCGATCAGCAATCATGCACCTGTCCTTTGTCTCTGGCTTCTGTCCACTCCCCTCTTTTACACTGTCCATGACCAAGCCCCAGGCGACACCTCCCTCCTGAGTTATCTCAGATGTGGCTGTTTTTCCCGTCCCCTTACTTCTGAGGGACTGCAGCTTTGACCTGATCTTCCCCTCTGTGGGAGGGTCTCACTGAGCAATGGCCAGGTGCTGGCTGCACCCAGGAACATTTGTGGGACTGTGCTGCTGCTGATGCCCAGAGATTGTGGCCGGGTGCCAGCCCACCCCAGAAAAAGTTCACATGATCGTGTAGCAGCAGTGTTTCAGGGATTATGGAAAATCACAACACACATCTGGCACCAGGCTTCACTCTTAATGACCATGTTCCAGGACCAGTGAATGTGGTTGTTCTCCAGGGTCCTGGGTTCTCTGGGGTTGTTCTCTGGGGCCTTTACCTGTTGGGGGGCACACAGCTTCTACCAAATGTCCTCCCAGCAGGGGAACTACCTCCCCCCGTGTGGTCCGAGCACCCTTGGACTTCACTCTGCTCCTGGGGATTCACCCTTCTCACCAGAGCACTGCTAGGTATCAAGCTGCAGAGTTTCAGACTATGTGCTCCCCCTGTTTACAGAGTCTTAATGGAATTTAAACCCCCTCCTTTCTCCTTTCTCCCTTTCTATTTCAGTCCTTGTGGCTGTTTCCACTTTTTCACTTTCTCTCCAGCTGCTTTTGGGGGGGATGTGCTTTTCCCATACTCTCCCCCATCTCCGTTCTCTCTCCACAAGCAAAACAGCTCCCTGCCCTCTGTGGCTTTTCTCTCCCCCATTTCACCTCTCTGCATCACACACCTGCTGAGTTCTATGGTTCAGGTTGTGTAGATTGCTGTGTTAATCCTCAATCAGTTTCCTAGGTGTGCAGGATGGTTTAGTGTTGATCTGGCTGTATTTCAGGGATGCGAGACACAAAAAAACTTCCATTCTGTTTCACCACCTTGGCTTCTCTCTCTAAAAAGCAAATATTTTAAAATATTATTCTTTTGTCAAGTATTTTTGGGGCTCTAATACTTAGTTTCTTCATGTTTAAGATGGAAATGTTAATAACACTAGTAATAATAATGAGAGTTGTCATTTATTGAAAGCTCACTATGAGCCAGACATTATGCTAAGCACTTCTTAGAATTATCTCATTCAATCTTCATGAACCCAAAGAGAAGGGTTCTAATTAGGTCCCCTTTCAACAGATAAGAAAATGAGAGCACAGAGAAGGTAGTTAACTTACTTATGGACACATAAATAGTAAGTGGTTAAGCCAGAGTGACCATAGTGTAATGGAATAGGCACTGGATGTGAATCACAGCCTTGGATTCCAGCCTTGATTATCTCACTAATTCTGTGACCTTGGAAGTCACCTAACCTCTCTGGATTTCAGGGTTTTATTGTTGTCTGCTTGTAAATGAGAACGATGGAAAACATGGACTTTATTTAAGTCCTTTCTATCTTTGACATTCTGGAATACTGAGAAATTATATTGAGAATAAGAAGGCCAACAGAGTGGACTGAATAGAATTATCTCCCATGTGGAACACTCCAGCTGGCCTTGATTTCTAGCTGTGACCCCTCTGTGCTGATGCCCATGATTACTCTGCAGAGAAGTCCTTACCAGCCTCTGAGCAGTTCTCAGCCATCTCACACTCCAGGCCCCTTGAACATTGCCCTCAATTCTGCAGTTTCTCCTCATGTGCCCTGAAGCCCAGATGACATGTAAACACCCAGACCAAGAACAATAATTCTGCTTCTTGGTATTGAGGAGTGTATCAATTTTCTGTAATTCCTTGTAGCAGAGTGAGCATACATTATAGAGTTCAAGTGCTTTGAAAATAAGCTATGAAGAATTGCTGTCTGTTGAAAGAACTGGCAATTTGTCAACTTTCAGTGGCTGAGCAGCTGAGTGTACTCAATGTGGTGTGTACTGTCAGTGCTGGCCTGAGAGAGGTATGGGCAAAGGAGGAGGGAGATGGTGGAAGGGAATGCCCCTCAAATTCTCAGGGAGAAAAATAATTTAGCTGTTGGAGATACGATAGGATTTGCACAAGAACTTGAAAGAAGCTATGTAAATTATAGCACATGGGTCTCAGTTTACATCAAGATATATAAAATAAAAACAAAGAAAAACCATGCAAACTTTGGCATGACATAAGTCAATCATACCATCTCTACTACCTGCTATTCTCATCCACCCCCAATAACTTATTTACTTGTGTCAACACTAGCAAATGTTGGCATCACCTGGTACCCTTGAAACATTTCCTACTTTCCCTCAGTAATTTTGTAATTCACATTTCAATTATGGTTGGTCATGGCTTCTTGGTAACTACAATTGTTTGAAAGATAGAATAACAATCTTCTTCTTTCCTTGGCTAATTAATCTTTCAGAGGTGTCTGCTTTTACAATGGTCTTATTCCCCCTCTCTATTTCTGTCCTGCCCTTTTCCCCTCCTTCCCTTCTCTCACATCACTGCCTTTCCCTATATGTTTGGTTTTTATTTATTTTTATTTTAAAGAGAGATAAAGAGATAGAGAGATAGAGTTGGGGAGAGAGGGAAGGAGAGAGAGAGAGAGAGAATGAGCTGAGGAGAGGGGCAGAAGGAGACAGAGAGGGCATCTTAAGCAGGCTCCATGCTCAGTTCAGAAGCCTGATATGGGACTCAATCTCATTACCTTGGGATCATTACCTGTGATGAAATCAAGAGTCAGACACTCAACCAACTGTAACATCCAAGCACCCCTTCCTATATTTTAAAAGAATTCTTGAAAGAGGTTCATTGATCACCACTCTCCCAGGTTGGGAAAAACTTTTATCTTAGCAAGCAAGATCAGAACCACGGACAGCGTCACCAACTTGTGCATGACTCTCCAAATTCATTCTTTTCCTTCCTTCCTTCCTTCCTTCCTTCCTTCCTTCCTTCCTTCCCTCTTTCTTTCTTTCTTCTTTCTTTCTTTATTTCTTCTAGTTAATTAACATATAGTGCAATATTGGTTTCATGAGTAGAATTCGGTGATTCATCACTTACATACAACACCCAGTGCTCATCATAACATGTGCCCTCCTTAATACCTATCACCTATCTAGCCCTTCCCCTACACACTTCCTTCCATTAA
The DNA here is from genome assembly GCF_007474595.2 of Lynx canadensis. Taxonomy (NCBI): domain Eukaryota; kingdom Metazoa; phylum Chordata; class Mammalia; order Carnivora; family Felidae; genus Lynx; species Lynx canadensis. The sequence goes on along the minus strand of NC_044303.2, from coordinate 114,041,983 downwards.
CTTTCAGTTTATTCTCTATTATTGAGTCTTTTATTGTTTGTTTCCCTCTCTCTTTTACCCCCCACCCTCCTCATATGTTTATCTGTTTTCTTTCTTAAATTCCACATGTGAGTGAAATAATAGGGTATTTACCTTTCTCTGATTCAGTTATTTCATTTAGCATAATACATTCTAGCTCCATACATGTCATTGCAAATGGCAAGATTCATTCCTTTTGGTGGCTGAGTAATATTCAGTTGTTTAAATATATACCACATCTTCTTTATCCATTCATCAATCTATGGACATTTGGGCTCTTTCCATAATTTGGCTATTGTTGATAATGCTATTATAAACATCAGCATGCCTGTACCCCTTTGAGTCTGTATTTTTGTATCCTTTGGATAAATACCTGGTAGTGCAATTGGTGGATCATAGGGTAGTTCTATTTTTAACGTTTTGAGGAATCCCCATACTGTTCTCCAGAGTGGCTGCACCTGTTTGCATTCCCACCAACAGTGCAAGAGGGTTTCCCTTTCTCCGCATCCTCATCAACACCTTTTGTTTCTTGTTTTGTTAATTTTAGCCATTCTGATAAGGCAGTATCTCTTCATTGTTTTTATTTGAATTTACCTGATGTTGAGCATCTTTTCTGTCATAAACTCTAGGTCTAAAGTTCTCTTTTGGCCAGCAAAAGAGTGGATGCAGGATTAAAACAAGAGATGGCTAATGTCCTGGAAAAAGCAAGTGCCCTGAATAAGGGTCCTTTCCCCGTATTTATTCAGATCAGAAGGCTTGCGAATGTGATGGGCGTGTACAAAGAGACAAAGAAACTAGGAACATTAACTTGTGGATGTGAGAGGGAAAGGAGATTTTGAAGATATACACTGTTTGGGGTTTGGGTCAATATAAAATAAAATCCAGGTGCCGGGCAGATGGGTAGATGGTTGTTAACAGCAGACAGGAGACACCATGCCTGTTTATCTTTGCCAGCCTAGGGTATGAGACAGATAGGGGGAATAACCACAGGGTTAATAAGCCACCTTTTCTTTTGTTAACCATCTCCACTCTGGGCTACTTGCCTGTAGCGCAGTGGTCCAAAGTCCAATTCACCAATTTACCTAACCTGGCCCTATTCTCCTATGAAAGGAGCTTTCTGCTATAGTACTAAATTTGGGGTGCTTTCACCCTGAATATCTAATCTTGTTATTCCTATGTATTGGGCACCTTTGCGCCATTTTTATTTCAGGCCTTTGCCTCTCTCTATATATTTTTGGGGGCTCAGCACCCCTCCCTATTTGGGGGTGCCTTTGCACCTCCCTATTCCTGGCACCTTTGTGCCTCCCTATTCTCAGAGTGTCTTTGCACCCCCCTATTCTTGGAGTGCCAATCTGGTTTACCCAAACTCAGGTGTGAGCATTTTATTGACTTTGTATTTCTTTGTGCCTTGTTAACCCATTGTTATAAGCCTGGGGGATTCCTAAGCTTGTCCCCCACTCTTTCCATGTGTCTGTTAGCCCTCTGGATGTCTTTGGAAAAGTTTCAATTCATGTCTTCTGCCCATTTCTTAACGGGGTAGTTTGTTTTTTGGGTGTTGAGTTTGATATGTTCTTTATAGATTTTGATACTAACCCTTTATCAGAATGCCATTTGCAAATATATTCTCCCATTCCATTGAATGCCTTTTAGTTTTATTGATTTTTCCCTTTGCTGTGCAGGAGTTTTTATCTAGATGAAGTCCTAATAGTTCCTTTTTGCTTTTGTTTCCCTTGCCTCTGGCAACATGTTTAGTAAGAAGTTGCTCTGGCTGATGTCAAAGAGGTTGCTGCCTATGTTCTTCTCTAGGATTTTATTGTTTCTTGTCTCACATTTAGGTCTTTCATCATTTTGAATTTATTCTTGTGTATGGTATAAGACAGTGGTCTGGGTTCATTCTTCTGCGTATTGCTGTCCAGTGTTCCCCAAACCATTTGTTAAAGAGACTATCTTTTTTCCATTGGAATTCTTTTCTGCTTTGTTGAAGATTAGTTGACCATCTAGTTGTGGGTCTATTTCTGGGTTTTCTATTCTGTTCCATTGATCTATGTGTCTGTTTTTGTGTCAGGACCATACTGTCTTATTGACTATAGTTTTATAATATAGCTTGAAATCTGGAACCGTGATGCTTTCAGTTTTGTTTCTATTTTTTAGGATGGCTTTGGCTACTTGGGGTCTTTTGTGGTTCCACACATTTTGAGAATTGTTTGTTCTAGCTCTGTGAAAAATGCTGTTGGTATTTTGATGGGGATTTCATTAACTGTGTAGATTGCTTTGGGTAGTATCAACATTTTAACAATATTTGTTCTTCCAATCCATGAGCATTGAATGCTTTTTCTTTTCGTTGTGTTCTCTTGTGTTCTATAGTGTACAGAGTACAGATCTTTTACTTCTTTGGTTAGGTTTATTCCTAGGTATATATTTCTTTTTGGTCTTATGGTAAAGGAGATCAATTCCTTGATATCTTTTTCTGCTGCTTCGTTATTGGTGTATAGAAATGCAATAAATTTCTGTACATTGATTTTATATCCTGAGACTTTGCTGAATTAATGTATTAGTTCTAGCAATTTTTTGGTGCAGTCTTTTGTGTTTTCTACATTGAGTATCATGTTGTCTGTAAATAGTGAAGGTTTGACTTCTTCCTTGCTGACCTGGATGTCTTTTATTTCTTTTTGTTGTCTAATTGCTGAGGCTAAGACTTCTAGTACTATGTTCAATAGTTATAGTGAGAGTGGACATCCTTGTCTTGTTTTTTAACATAGGGATTTAGGAGATGTGATTGTATGCAAGCTTTGTATAAATTCTGTGAGGTAAGTGGGCAGACATTCCTGTGATACAGTTGAGGAAACTGAGTTATAAAGAGGCTCTGTGACATGTACAACTTTCATTTTCCCTAGTAGTAATAGGACCTTGATTCATATTCAGGTCTTGCGGTTCCAGAGCTAAAGCTCTTTTTCTATTACACAAAGTCATTACACCAGATATTTCCTAGTTTTCTCTCACCTTATTCTTTTATACTTTTTTTTTAACATTTATTTTATTTTTGAGAGACAGAGGGAGACAGAGCATGAGCAGAGGAGGGGCAGAGAGAGAGGGAGACACAGAATCTGAAGCAGACTCCAGGCTCTGAGCTGTTAGCACAGAGCACGACGCAGGGCTCAAACTCCTGAATCATGAGATCATGACCTGAGATGAAGTCGGATACTCAACCGACTGAGCCACCCAGGCGCCCCTCACCCTATTCTTTTAGATTTAAATTCTCTCAGCTTTTATTTATTTTACACAAATCTAGATTGATAGGAATTTTTTTCAGTACATTTTACATATAATTCCTCCATCTTTAGACTTCCATTGTTACTATTGATAAGTCACCTGTGAATCTAATTCATTCCTCTGCCATTTTCCTCTGAGAGTCTTTACAGGTTTTTTCCTCTTTGGTGTTCTGTGGTTTCACAGTACCACCTATCAGGTAATTGTCCTTCTCCCTCCCTTCCTTCCTTCTATTTTCCTTCCTTCCTTCCTTCCTTCCTTCCTTCCTTCCTTCCTTCCTGTCTTTTTTTTCTGTCTTTCTTTCTGTCTTCTTTTTTCTTTTTACTTATCATTTTTGGGATTTGTTGGGCTTCTTGAATCTTTGGATTGGTATCTTTTATAGTTTCTGAAAAATCCCCTCCAAATTTCCCCTCTGATCTATTTTCTCTTCTCTCCTACTTTTGGGCCTCTGATTAAACTTATTAGATTCTTTCATTCTATCCCCCTTACCTCTTTGTTTTTATAACTCCTTTATTGAAATATATTTCACATTCCATGCAACTTACCAATTTAAAGTATATAATTTGGTGGTTTCTTAATATATTCACAGAGCTGTGAAACCATCATTAAACACATTTTAGAACTTTTAATCACCACAGAGAGAAAGTCCATACCCTTTAGCTGTTATCTCCCACTCCCCCATTACATTAGTTATGAACTGAATGTTTGTGTCTCCCCCAAATTCATATCTTGAAATCTAATCCTCCATGTGATGGTATTTGGAGCCTTTGAGAGATAATTAGTTCATAGAGTGAAGCCATCATGAGTGGGGTGAGTACCATTATAACAAAAGCCATAGAGCTAGCTTGGTCTTTTTCATTTATATGAAGATACAGTGAGAAGTCAGCAATGTACATCCTGGAAAAGAGCCCTCACCAGAACCTGGCAATATTGGCACCCCAATCTCAGACTTCCAGTCTCCAAAGCTGTGAGAAATATATTTCTGTTGTTTATAAGCCATCCAGTCTATGGTACTTTGTTATGGTAGCCTTAACTGATTAAGATACCACCCAACCCAAACAACCCTTAATCTAGTTTGTCTCTATTTATTTACCTTTTCTGACCTTTTATATAAATAAGATAATATGATATGTGATATTTTGTGAGAGGTTTTTTTCACTTAGCCTACTGTCTTCAATATTCATCCATATTGTAACATGTATCCATACCTCATTCTTTTTTTATGGCTGAATAATATTCCATTGTACAGATTTACAGCATTTTGTTTATATGTTCATCAATTGATGGACACATGAGTTTCTGCCTTTTGGATACTATGAATAATATTGCTAAAAACATTCATATACAAGGTTTTGGGTAGACATGTATTTTCATTTCTCTTGGGTATATACCTAGGAGTGGAATTGCTGGGTCAAATGTTAAATCTATGTATAACGTTTTGAGAAACTTCTAGACTATTTCCCAAAGTGGTTGTGGCATTATATATAATCCACCAACAGTGTATGAGAGTTCTAATTTCTTCACATCTTTACCAATACTTCTTATTATCTGACTTTTTGATTATAGCCATTCTACTGGATGTAAAGTAGACACAATTTGCATTTCCCTGATACTAATGATGTTGAGCATCTTTTAATGTGCTTACTGACAATTTGTATATCTTTCTTGGTCTATTCAGATTTTTGGACCATTTTAAAATTGGGTTTTCTGTGTTTTTATTATTGAGTATAAATGTTTTTATATATTTTAGATACAAGTCCTAATCAGGTACGGTTTGCAGATATTTTCTACCATTCTGTGAACTGTCTTTCACTTTCTGGATAGCGTCCTTTGAGACAAAATAATTTCTAAATTTAAGGAAGTGAAATTTATCTATTTTATCTTTTTTTCTTGTGCTTTTTGTGTCTTAGCTTGTGCTAAGAATCCATTGCCAAATCCAAGGTCATGAAGATTTATTCCTATATTTTTATCTAAGTGTTTTATAATCTTTGTTCTTACATTTAGGTCTTTGCTCCATTTTGTGTTCCTTTTTGTATGTGATCTGAGATGAGTCCAACTCCATTATTTTGCATTGGCTATCCAGTTGTCCCACCAGCATTTGTTGATAAAATATTTTTTCCCATTAATAATCTTAGATCCTTGTTAAAAATAAATTGACCATAAATGTATGAAGTTACCTTTGGACTCTCAGTTCTAATCCATAATCTACATGTCTATCTTTATGTCAGTGCTACAAGGGCTTGATTACTATAGCTTTTTAGTAAGTTTTGTTAAACTTATCCCTAAGTATTGTACTTTTTTTGATGTTGCTGTAAATGGAATTGTGTTCTTAATTTCATTTTTGGATGCTTATTGCTAGTGTATAAAAATACAATTGATTTTTTGTATATTGATCTTGTATTCTGCAATCTTGCTGAACTTATTTATTAATTCTAGTACTTTTTTAGTGGATTCCTTAGGATTTCCTGTATACAAGATTATGTCATCTGTGAATAGAGATAGTTTTACGTCTTCCTTTCGAATTTAGATGTGTTTTATTTATTTCACTTTCTTTCTTAATTGCCATTGCTAGAACATCTGGTACAATGTTCAATAAAAGTGGTAGAGTGGACATCCTTCTGTTTTTCTGATCTTAGGGGAAAGTATCTAGTTTTTGTACCATTTAGCATAATGTTAAAGTGGGTTTTTTGTAAATGCCCTTTATCGTGTTGAAGAAATTTTCTTCTATTCCTAGTCTGTTGAGGTTTTTATCATAAAGCAGTGTTAGATTTTATCAAATGCTTTTTCTGCATCTAGTGAGGTAATTACATTAATTGATTTTAAGATACGAAATATCTTCTTTGTCTCTTTTCCATATTTTCCACCTTATTATGGCCCTTATACTTTATTACAGTCTGTGTCTCCCCACTAGAATAGGAGTCTGATGAAAGTTGAGACTGCATCATATAACATATTCTTGACTTTATGAGGGAGATCTTTGTGGATCCTGAAATATGTGAATCCCTTCCCTTCAAAATGCCACTGAAACAAAAGGAGAGGAAAAACTAAGTTGAATTGAGGTGTGTATTCCGGATACTCACTGGGGCTTGGAAAGTGTCTTTTTCTTACATACCAGTCTTGAAGCAAATAATTCAATTTTTAGCCTCAGAAAAACAACAAACCATGGGCTTTCAGGATCACTCTTGAATAAAATAACCATTCAATGCTCTATCCCCTAGGGCCATAGACCAGTGGTGTTCATCCCTATAGTACTGGCATGTAGTAGGAAGCAAAAAAAAAAAAAAAGTTTGTTTATTTTATTATGACTGTGTACCCTGTACTAGATGTTAGATTAGGTGCTGAGGTTATAGGAGTACATGAAATATAGACCTTACCTCAAGGAATTCAGAGTCAGTAGAGGTAGAAAGATTATTAAAATACAGGGTAAAAGTGCTTTGGTGCTGTAAGCACAAGGGAGCGGAGAGGTCCCTGGTAGCAAGTGAGGTCTGAGTCTTCTCACCACTTCTATTGCCATCTCCTAGTCCATGTTACCATTAACTCTCTCCTAGAATAACGTAGGAGTCTCTTCTAACTGACTTCTCTGTTTTCACCTTGCTACACATGCAGTCCATTCTTATTAGAGCATCCAGAGAGATCCTTTAAAAGTTTAAGTGTACTTATGTCTCTGTTCTATTCAGAGACCACACCAACTGCTAGTCTTTCCAGAGTTAAATCCCAAGTGTCTGCCATGGTACATAAGTTCCCACCTTATCTGGCCCTCTACCATCTCTCTCATCTCTTTTCCTCCTTTCACTCTTGATAACACCACTGTACAAGCTCTAGTCTCCCTGAAGGTCTTTCAACACATCAAACTCATGCTGCACCAACCTGGGGTCTTTGCATTTGTGGCTTCCTCTTCCTGGAGTTCTCTTCCCAGGTATATCTTTCCCACACTCTTTTCAGGCTTCTGCTCAAAGCCATTGGTAGCAAGTATTTCTCTGATTACTCTACATAAACTGGGAGACTACATTTCCTCCATTCCCTCTCCACTCGAGCCTGCTTTGTTTTTCTCTCCACCACTCATTCATTTATCTGTTTATTGTCTGTCTTCCCCAACTAGAATGTAACTTCCACCAAGTCAGATATTTTTGCCCATTTTGTTCATTGTTGTTATCTCCATTGCCTGGCATGCTTCCTGGAATACAATACAGCATTAAATAATTGCTGACTCAATTAATGAAGGATGAATAGGAGTGACTTAGAAGAAATAATCATCCGGGATATGAGGTAGATAGGGGGTTTATTGAATTGAATGATTTAATTTCCTCATGTGTGAGGTTTTGGTTTTGGACTGTGTGGTTGCTCATATCCATTTTTGTTCAATCATCTCTGAAATAGCATAACAAAATGGAAATGTTGAAGCCCAAAGTGGACCACTGTTCTGTGCGAATGACACTGACAGCTTTTAGCCATCTGAGGGTGAAGGGATGCCTGACGGGTGGTGGCACCAAAGCACATTGCCAGGCAGTGAATATGGTTCCTGAAACCACAGCTGAATCATGGTTACTACCCAGACACCTGGTTCTCACATCCTAAGAACAGCTCCTACACCAAATCTCAAAACTCAAAGTTAATAAGAGGCATCCCCAGCATAATGTATTATTAATGACTGTTGTTTATTAAGTGCTTCCCTTGTGCCATGCTTAGTGCTGGCAACTTTATGATGTTCTCTCTTATAACCCTCAGAAGTAACTACTGTTGTCATCTCCATTTTATATGTAAGAAACCAGGTGCTCAAAAAATTTCATAACTTGCCTAGGGCCATGTGGCTGTTAGGTGACTGAGCCAGTAAATTTTGATTTCAGTCTGCTGGAGTCTAAATCCCGTGTTCTTGGCCACATTGTATTTCCCCCAGATCAGCCACCTGCAACAAATATTTTACCTCGTAGGGCAAGAACACATCTCTCCAGTTTCTCTACTTTCCTGCCTTTGGAAATGAGGTTTGGGATGTTCCAGAAGCAGGTGTGAGTTTACCCACAGCTCTGACAGGGCTGTGCAGGTCTGGACACAGCTCTAATTGTATCAGTTGTGATTTAACATACAATATTATCATAACTCAGGGAAGTTATTAGCAGTGCAAAGGATAGAAAAGATTAAGAAGATTGCTTCTAAGAATAAATACATTCTTGCCTAGGAAATGTATTTTCTGTAATAATTTTGGGGCTCCAATTTCCATGCACTTTATTGAAAGGAGCCTGCTATATATTGTAGAGAGAGTTTGGATTAGCTCAAGTTCCCTTGGGAAAGGAACAGGGAGGTGTGTACTGAAATGTTATGGTGAGTTTCCTGTAATTCTCTTATACAGAACTAGGGGGCTAGACAGAAGGTTTGAGCTTCAAAAAAAGAAAAGTAGGCTGTAGGTGGTTGTAGGTTTTTCAGAGGGTTTGTGGTTCAGATAGTAATTCCTTTTGGGGGCTGATGTTTCTTCTTATGGGCAGTTTGGGTGGGTGCTCAGACCACAGAGACTGTTCTTGGGATTAAGAAACAAGGTATTTTCAGAAGAAGCCCTAGTACAGCACCTGGATTAAATCATGGGGAATGTTGTGACATCCCTAGATTATGTCAAGGGACAGTGTTGTGACACCTCTAGATGATGTCTTGGTTGGTGCTGTGAGACCGCTAGATGTGCAGTGCGCTGTGAAGCATTATGGAAAGTTGTGGCAACTGAAGTTAGAGAAATCATTTATGGAGGACTTAGCATTTTAGACTTGGTGTAGATCCTTCTACATGTGTCATCCCATGGTAACATCTGCCTCATGCAGTGGTCTTCAGGGCCTTGGCTGAGGCTGGAGGGGACTCTGAGCACATTAGGAAAGCTATGACATTGTCTAGCCTTCTAGGAGTTGCCTATAAGCCTCTTTAATGCAAGGAAGATGGTCAGAATTGTCATGAGGCAAAAATGAGTTTATGTAGTCTTATTAAGTCAAATGTCAACAAGTTTAATAAAGTGGGGGTTTGTGAAGAGAGGCATGATCTTTTGGTCTCTGTTCGGATTCTCTTCTTTCTTGTGCTGGATCTGTGCTCTGCTGGTCATGCATGTTCCAAGGTGAGTCTGGCCAGCTCAGGCTCATTAACTTTATTGGGTAACATGATGCAGGATATGCGTGTGTGTGCGCATGCATTTAGAAAGCACTAGGTGGGAATCAAGGCTCTTGAAATTCTCTGAGGCTGCCCTACTGCCTCTACATGGCACAGGTACCCCACAAAAAGGAGAACTCTGTCTCAATTGTGAGCTACTCACCTTAACAACCTCCCGTCGCACTTCATACCCCAGATGTTGCTCTCCATTCTCCAGGTCCATCCCTACCTTTTTTGTAACTTGGACTTGAGTTTGGTTCCTCTAGTCAATGTCTTAATTGAGTTCTCCGTATGAATGAGTTTCCTTAGTTCATTGGAATTTGTTAGCTCCTTTTTAAAAGGCTGTTCATTTGCTTGTATTTTATTTATTTTTATTTTTAATTCCCCATCCCCAAATCAATACACAGCTTTTATTACATCTTTAAAATAGCACAGATAACTCTGAAAAGTTGCCTAGCATCTTGCTTTTTCTGAAACTGGGCAACTTTGATCTTATTCATCAGCCTGCTGAAGTGTTCTTCTTTCAGAAACTTACATACCGGGGCGCCTGGGTGGCGCAGTCGGTTAAGCGTCCGACTTCAGCCAGGTCACGATCTCGCGGTCCGTGAGTTCGAGCCCCGCGTCAGGCTCTGGGCTGATGGCTCGGAGCCTGGAGCCTGTTTCCGATTCTGTGTCTCCCTCTCTCTCTGCCCCTCCCCCGTTCATGCTCTGTCTCTCTCTGTCCCAAAAATAAGTAAACGTTGAAAAAAAAAACTTAAAAAAAAAAAAGAAACATACCATCCAAAATTTTTCTGATATCCTTGTTTTTAACCATTATGGCTTGCTAAGTCAAAGCAGCTAAGTTTGATACAAGTTCACTGTCATTTTATTCAAGAACTAACTCATCTTTCTGGGCTTGAGATACTGAACACGCAATGCCTGGCCTCATATGAACCCTGAGGATGTATTTTTCACCCAAGAAATTTCAGATTTCATCAAGAGAACATTCTCCTGAATAATGACATTGCTGGGGAAGTGAGCATACACAGACCTCATCTTCTACAGGAAGTCCTTGTAATGCCCTTGATCATGTGTTGTACGTGACTACAGAGAGTGAGAACAATAGCCAGTTCCTTTCTGTTTCCTCACTGTTTGTCCACTTAATGCCTCTTCTTTTTCTTTTCAAGGAGGCTGAGTTTTACTTTGACATGACTGAAGGTTCCTCTGGGGCCCTTCACAATTGCAGTGTGTCCCTTCAGAGTGATGTTGGCATGTTCTGGAATGTTGACATTTTGATTGCTGAGAATGGCCTTCATTCTTGCAGTAGATGCAGCAAAGAGTATTTTTAAAGTTTTCATTGAAGTATAATTGACATAATATTAAATTAGTTTTAGGTATACAACACAGTGATTCAACAATTACACATTCTGCAAAATGCTTGCCATGGTAAGTGTATTACAGTATTATTGACTATATGACTATATTCCCTGTGCTGCACTTTTCTTGAAGAAAGATGATATGACATACCATTAATACTGCATAGTGACGGCTTAATGCTCATGGTGTGTTCTAACAGGGGTTTTATGGAGACAATGTCTCACTCCATGCAATAACTCTACAGGTGGCTGCTGTAGTCACTCAGGCGGCCAGTGGTCCAGGTCCATGTCTGAACACGGACAGAAAGAACTGGCTGGAGGAGCCTTGGGAACAAGAGGGAAGAAAGAGGGATGTGGGAAGGAGTAAAACTCCATTCTATGGGACATCTGTGAGATCACTGGAGAGAATACTATTGTGTAGGAGACGTTGGACTCTGTGTATGTATCACAGGTTAATTAGGAGAACAGATTAATCTGATTTGGTATCAAAATAGCTGTGGGAAAAACAACCTTAATAGCAGGTTGCAGATGAAAGAAAATGAAATGGCAAAGAAATGAGGAGCATTTAAAAGAAGACAATCAGGCTGGAAGGAGTGGAGAGAGGAGGCTAGAACAGAGCATTTAAAAACTAAAAAGGTTGGCATGGGATAGTATATGCAATTCTGATGAGCAGGAGGGGAAGAGAGTCTAGTCTCACGTTTCCTCAACCTCAGTGTTTGCCATGTTCAAGTCCCCAGACTTGCTAGGAGACAGGAAAAGGGGGTTGGTAAGCAACTTTCCTGGGGGAGTCAAGTGGCCAGGCTGTGCTCTTTCTCTGCTCAGTCTCAGCTCTGCTATTCCCTGTGGTTCTGCCCTCTTCTCATTCCTTGCAGTGAGATACCTGTTCCTTCCATTACTCTCAGGAATTTCATCAACACCCCTTAATGGTTGGGTTTCTCCCCCCAAGTCTCTAGCACGCATGCATCTCCTGCATTCTCTAGATGCTCCCTGTCCCTCCTGCACAATCTCAACTGACACATCTGAATAGACTCTCTCCTCTCCCCATGCTTCCCTGACATGCTTCTCTTTCAATCTTCTCCATCCACCCAATCACCTGAGATAGAAAAGTGAGACTCTTTTTTATTCTTTCTCCAGTCAGTCATTGCTTTCTGTTGACTCTACTTTCTATATATATCTCAGATAAACTTGGTATTTATCTTCACCTTCCTGCCACTGTCTTGGTTGCCACTTACCTGTACAACTTCAGTACCCCAATGGTTATTCTGTTACATTCTCTCTATCTACCAATCTATTGCCCACACCACAGCCTGAGTGCTCCTTTCAGAGCAAACCTAATAATGTTACTCTCCTTCCTAAAAACTCTCAGTGCTCTTTTGTTGTTCTGGGTATCTACTATTGCATAGAAACGGCACTCCAAAACTTAATGACTTAAAACAACAACGATTTTATTTATATCTTATAAATTGTCAGTCAAGAATTCAGGCGGGACTCAGCTGAGGGATTGATTCTTCTATTCCACAGGGCATCATCAAATGTCAGTTAGTGGTATTCAGCTGGTAGTGTGTTGGTCTAAAGTCCAAGATGGCTTTACTCACATATAAGTCACTTTGGTTGGAAGGGCCAGAAGGCTTCACTTAGCTGGGGCTATCAGGTGGAGCACCTATATGTAGCCCTTCCATTACAGTGGTCTTAGGATAACTGATGTTCTTATATGGTGGCTTAAGGCTCCAAGGGTGAGAGTTCCAGTGAACAAGGTAGAAGCTGCATATTATTTCATGGCTTAGCCTTAGCCTCAGAAATCATATGGCATCATTTTCTTGGTACTATATTGGCAGTTTCAAGCCTGCCAACTTTCAAGGATAGAGGGCAAAGACCCTACTTTTTAATGGGAGGAGTACAGCATGTCTTCAGAGGACATCTTCTGTAGCATGGCATATGTGACCCTTCATGGGCTTGAAACTGATGGCCTCCTCTCTGTGCATCATTTCCTAACTCACAGCATTTTATGCTCCAAGGCTCCAGCCATCCTTAGCAACTTATAACTCTTTGAGTAGTCTGGGCTTTCTCGCATTGTTAGATTCTTTCCTGTTTAGAATGGCCTTCTTACACCTTCCTCATCTGACAAACTGTTATTTACTTCCAAGTGTTAAGTGCTGCTTCCTGCAGGAGGCCTTCTATGAACCTGTTAGTCTAGGTTAGGTGGCCCTCCACATGGCCAAATAATACTCATCACACAGTGTTGTAACTGGTTGTTTAACAGCCTACATCTCTCACTAAACTGAGTCATTAGAGCTCAAGACTATGTCCTGTTCATCTTTTTATCTTCAGGATCTAAGGACAAAAGTCCTATGACATATTAATTGCTCAACAAATGTTTATTGAATCCATTACTCTCTTCGGGCCTCAGTTTCCCCATTTGTAAATTGGGACAATTGATTAACATCAGGGATTGCAAATAGGTTTATCCAATGTGCTGTTGTCTCACTCAGTTGCTTCCTTAGCATAGAGATGAAAAGGATTCTGAAGCTACAACTGGGATCACTAGGAAAGATGGAAATCCATTAGTGATGTCTGCAATGGGCACAGTATAGGAAAGTGGCAACTTGAATGCACTGCCTTTGACATACCTAGATTAGATCACCTCCAGGGCTTCTCCAACTTTAAAGGACTATCCACAGTGCTGTGTATATCTTATTTAATTAGAATCCCAGAATGTAAGAGCTACAAGTTTCCTATGGGATCACTCAGTCAAATATTCTCATTGCATAGATGAGAAAACCAAGTCTCAGAGGAAAAGTTCTTCACTTGAAGTCAGAACCTGAGTCTAGAGTCAGATCTAATATAATGAATTAATTTGCACTCATGTAATAATGCAGGAATAGAATGCAGTATATAAGATAGTAGACGCTAACTTCAAATCAGTGTTAATTTCCTCCCTTGTCTTCTCTGAGATTTCAAGCAACATGGCAATAGAACAACCTGAGTTTGAATCCTGGCCATACTTACTCGCTGTGTGTCTTTGAGGAAATTACTTGACTTTTCTGAACTTCAGGTTCCCCTTCTGTCATGTGGTTAACAGTAATATCTATCAAATAAATCAAATAATATAGAGAGAACACTTTTCAGTTGTTTCTAGAACATAGTGAGGACTCAAATATTAACTGCTAATTGTAGTAGTATTAGTATTATGACCATCTCTCCTATCGTCACAAAGCTTTTACTTGGCTCACTCCTTGGAGCTAGCACAGAGACCCGGGTCATGAGGAGTGCAAGATACGGGGTGTAGGTTATCTGAATTCTCAGGGGTGACTTGAGACTTTGTAAGAAAAAATTTGAAGAGTCCCATTTTCCCCAAACCAGAGGCTTTGAAAGTGAACTCAGTGACAAATTGCGGCTTGTACCAGAGAAATATATCTAGACTGCTATTGGAGCAGCGACATTTTCAATCAGGATTTCTGTAAGAGAGAAAAGGAAAGCTCATCTTACAGGCCAGATGCTTTATCAGATCTAAACAGTTTTGTCTTTTGGGGAAGAAATGCGAAAAGCCAATAGTAAGACTTCAGACTATGTATCTCTACCTGTATATAATTTTTTTAACCTATTAAGACCAGAGTCATCTGGGGTTTGGGAGTTTTTCCCTAAATATTGAATAGTAATGAATTAAGGTAAGCTGATTATGAAATGTAAGAGTAAATAATTTGGGGCAAAATCAATAGAAGGTGATTATTGCAGAGGCCAGCACTATGGTGAGGACTAAGGGAGTGGCAGGATGGTTAGGTGTTGATCTGATTTCTGGAGGACTAATGCATGAAGATCTCCAGGCAACAATTACAAATGTTCTTCTAATCATCTCCATATTAAATTTATTATCAAGGAGAGAGGCATTTCTCTCTCTTCAATTTGATAGGAATGTGATTAACATAGATATGAAAAAAAGTTAAAGGAAACAGAATTTGATTTGAACTTCAGAGTCTCTTTCAGAGTGAAAATTAAGATGTATTTGTAAGGTTTCCATCGGTAAGTTTCGAGGGACTCTAAATTGTGATTGAACCCATTCCATCTTGTATTTTTCCTCCCTCCCCTTCCCCTTTTCCTGGGGGCCTAAGTCTGCTGAGAAGGGAGCAAAAGGAGGAAAGAGATAAACCAGCAGAGTGCAAGGGGACAGGGAGGAAGACTGTTTTGCCAATATTGCAGTGTTAAGGATTTCAGGCCCATGTTGATACAAAATGAACCCCTTGGTTGGCAGTGAAACTTTTATCAGCATGAGAGTGGGACTCTTTGAATTTGAGACAAGAGAATTGGACACAATCGGGGAAGGGGATCTCTAGAAAAATTACAAAGCTGGTGGTCAGCAGTTGGCTTTAGCGCTGATGTGTAAAAGGTCACAATTCTGCTGGCAGTCATCCAGGTGGGGGACAACTCTGAATCTTCTACTTCCTCCAGGCCCATTCCTTCACCTTCTAACTAAAACGTTTAAGATTCAAAGACTAAGAGGGGCGCCTGTGTGGCTCAATCAGTTGAGAGAGATCTCGCTCTCCCTCTTTCTCTCCTCTCTCTCTCTCTCTCCCTCTGGCTGTCAGAGCCAAAGCACAGCCTGCTTAGGATCCTCTGTCCACACCCCCCCACCCTATCTCTGCACCTCTCTTGCTCCCATTCTCTCTCTCTCTCTCTCTTAAAAATAAATAAGACAAACAAACAAAAAGATGCAAATACTGGGAACTTGGAAAGCCCTCTATGGGCCTCTGCACCTGGAATTATTTTTTCTTTCCTAAGATTGTTACCTTGAATTTAATAGTTTTGTGGAACAGTGAAGACAAAAAGGGGGAGAAAAATTGGGGACTCCTCTGGCATTGAGAGTGAAGGCACCTGTAACTTTTCTGTCTTACATCTTGAAAACAGGCTCTGCTTTGTAGCTCTCACCCCAGTGTTTTAGATTTATTTTTTTTTTATATCAGAGATGCTTTCTTTGAGTACACTTACAAATGTATCTCCTTCTTTAGGGAAGGGCCTTCTTTGAACATGCTCTACCTTTAGTAAGCAATGTAAGAAACAGATCCTCAGTTTATCCAGAAACATTAGAAAACAGTGTAATTAAAGGGATATGTTTAATTGGGAAATTGACCCAAAGCCCAATTTAGCATCATCATCTAGACCCACAGGGCCAGGCTAACAACAAATCCTGGCCGCTTCAGGATTTGGGGACTGAGCTTGCTTGATTAAGATGTTTCCCAGGAAATGGAATTAAGCCTAATGATTTCCTATGGAAGGGACTGCTAATTGGGGAGGCAATGCTGCTTAATTGGGACACCTGCAGGTAATTAAAGGCTCCTTCCCAATGGCCTTCTCTGTAGTTGTGACTCTGGGAAGTTAAGACAATGTGGAGAATACAGGTGTTCTCAGTCCTGTGCTGTGTCTTTCCCTTGACCCTCTGTCCAAGGTCATGCAACTAGGTCACTTTTCTACTCCTTGGCAAATAGTGCTTCAAGTATGGTCTTCCAGGGACCTCAGGAGCTTGGGTAAATTTTGGTATCTGGAGCTAAACTGCTGCCAGGGAATTTCCTGAGCTCCTTGGAAATGGGAGAAGGCTCTGAGGTAACAAACACAGTAGTGCCCAGAAGATTCTCAGACCCCAGAGACCTCTGTATCACATAACTCTGGTTGAATGGGACTTAAGGTTGAAGACGTCACCTTTTCCATGTGATCAGGGGGCCCTGGTAGAAAATATTCTGGATTGGGAGTTGGGTAAATTGATGTCTACTTACTAGCCTACTGCCAACTGGTATTGTGACTCTTACCTCTTTAGATCTCAGTTTGCTCAACTGTAAACTGGGAATGACTCTACCTAATTCTGGACAAAGTAAAGATCCTTTCATTCTACATGTTGGGGAGGAAACTGGAGAAGGATGAAATTTTAATCTATGTTCCAAGGAACTCATTCTAGTGGAATGGAACAAAACTTGTCATTTGGTGTTACAGGTCCTACTGGACAACAGAAGAGGGCATCAGTTATCAGAGAAGATCAGAGAAGTCTTCAGAAGGAGGTAACATTTAAGTGAGCATTTTGAGAGAAGTTTTATGAATGGATAAGGCAGAGGAAGAAAGCATTCCAGGCAGGGAGAACAGCACATGCAAAAGCACAGGTGTGCAAACCTTGTGGCACATCCTGGGAGTGTTGCTGGTTGTGTATTTCTGTTGAGTGGGAAGGATGCGTGTTGTTGGGGAAGAGAAGAGTGGGATGGGATGGGATGGGGGAAGTGAGACAGTGGAAGTCACGGAAGATGGATCATGAAAGGCCATGCACATTATTTTAGGGAGCATGTTTGGACTTTCTTCCTTCCTTCCTTCCTTCCTTCCTTCCTTCCTTCCAAGTTTATTTATTTTGAGAGAGGAGAGAGAGAGAGAGAGAGAGAGAGAGAGAGAGAGAGAGAAAACACAAGCAGGAGAGGGCAGAGAGAAGGAGAGAGAGAATCCCAAGCAGGCTCCATGCTGTCCGCACAGAGCCTGATGTAGGGCTTGTGACCTGAGCCGAAATCAAGAGTCAGATGCTTAACTGACTGAGCCACCCAGGTTCCCCAGACTTTCTTTAATAGGCAGTGGCTGGTCGTTGAAGAGTATTCATTGTGGGAGAGACTGACACACAATTGAATTCAAGAAAAGCCACTTTAATGGAAGTGTAGTCTCAATATGACAGCTGGATAGGAGGGGCAAGGCTTGGGGCAGGAATTGCTACAATAGTCCAGAAGAGAGGTGGCCAGTCGCTACAACCAGGCGAAGGCAGAGGGAAGTGAGAAAATGGAACAATTTGAGTTTGTATTATGGACTGCTTTGTTTGCTGGTGTTTACATTTTAAAATAATTTTTTAATGTTTATTCATTTTTGAGAGACACAGAGAGACAGAGTGTGAGTCGGAGAGGGGGAGACACAGAATTTGAAGCAGGTTCCAGGCTCTGAGCTGTTAGCACAGAGCCCGACGCAGGGCTCGAACCCACAAACTGTGAGATCATGACCTGAGCTAAAGTCAGATGCTAAACCGACTGAACCATCCAGGCTCCCATTGGTGTTTAAATTTTTAAGCTTCTGTTAGCTCTGGAATCACAAGCCTCTTGTAGCATTTGCTTCCCTTTCAGCCAAAGGCCCCTTGTTCATACTTCTTTACCTGCTCTAACCCCTTGCTGTGCATAGAGAGGCTCCTCAGAATGAACTTTTCACAGGAAACTTTGGCAAGGCTTGGGACACCCCATCCAATGTACTCACACGAGGGGAGTATGATAGGGCAAGAAATGGGGCCTCTGGCTTCCCCCAAGAGGCTTAGGAAAGAGAACTTGGACAAAACACAGGAACTCAGCTCAGCACTTGAGTTGCAGTGAGTTTGGAAAAAAACACACCTGACAGAAAGGCAGTTGAGATGGGGGAGCACAAAGGTGAGCCAGAACTGGTAGTAACTGCAGTGTTCACTCTGACTGCCATCCCACGTTCTCTCATTTCATACCTGGCAGTTTGGGTAATGGGCATTCATGCCTCAATGGATAAGGTAGGGACCCATTTCCAATTTTTCTGCAAGACTCTTCCCTTGGGTTGGGTCACCTTAAAGGCTCAGTACAGGCTGTTGGTGCCACTGCAGACTCCTGAGATCAAAGCTATTACTGTCTCTGCCTCGTCAAAAAGCATCTTTAGTGTTAAAGTTTTTTTGAAGTGTTCAGCTATGATTCTCTGAAAAGTGCTTCTGTGAATAGTCTGTGCAGAGTTTGAGTTAATGGGGATGAGGTAAGCTAGATGGGGGATTTTCTTGCTTTTCTGTCTGAAAAAACAGAGCGATCCATCCCTCCTTCTCTTCACTCTTACAGCCCTGACTCCTGGATCACCTAGCAGGGAATCCCTTTGAAGTAGATCAAAATACTTGCATGTCCATGAGGAAACTAATGAATGGCACATTTTCACAATTATTCCAATGTGAAGTTTACTTCCTTTCAAGTCATTTTTGTCTTTCTGAAGTCCTAAGTCCATTAGAACAGGAGCCTGACAGGGCCTTTTCCTGTTTGGGGAAGCATAGGTTGACCTGCCTTTTTTTCCAGCCTCTGAGGGCAGGAGCCTATGTTTTCTCCTTTGGCCTCCATGTCCCCAGGGAGACTGAAGCACCTAGCAGCTCTTTAGGACAAGCTTTACCATTGACCATGTGAGACTGATCTCACTTGTGTTGTGGGAGAGTTAGTCTTATGACCATGGTGTATCCTTGCTGGATGCATGAATAAAATTATTTTATTCTAGGGAAGTGTTTCCCCAAAGCAAGAAGTAGGGACTGTGCTGTAAATTTTATGCCCTTTTTCGTCAAGCCATAGAAAGAGGCATCCTGCATTAGTAAGTAACTTTCCACTCTGCATAAGATGAAATCAAGCCACCTTCCTGTGGCCCACCTGGTCTGACATATCCAGCCTCCGTGGACTGTGGCCTCATCTTGTTCTGCTGTCCTCTTTGGTGCTTTGGTGGCTCTCTGTCAGCTGTACTAGTCACTTGACTGCTTGTCCCACCCCAGAGACCCAGCACAGACTGTTCCTCTGATTGGGTTGCTCTTTTCCCCCATGTCCCACTAATTCCCACCCATCCTTCACTTGGCCCTAGGGAGGCCTTGTCTGACCTCTAATCTAAATTAGTTTCCCTTTCTCCACTTTGTCATCTGCTTCACTCTCTCATTTCACAGCCCTTATTACTACAATTTTCTGGCCATGCCTACATGTGAGATCCCTGGCTTCATCTGTTTCTCTGTCAAGGTCCTAAACTCCTGAGGGCAGGCACCTTATCTGTTTTTTTACTTCACTAAATTCTAGTGCCCATATTTAGTGCTTCACTAAATTCTATGTGCCCTGGCACAGAGTAGGTGCTTGACAAAGATCTTTTGAGGAAATGGATGACTGATGTTGCCTTTTAGTCCAGTGTGGCAATCCAGGTGGGCAGAGCTGGGAAGCATTAGCCACAGTGCGGACAGTCTAACTATGATGGTCACAATACTTCTAGAACTTTCCTGCATCTACTCTTTAGGGGCCATTTGAGTGGGGCAAAGAGGTTCATGCCAGGGCTTTAATCCTTCTGACTCAGTAGTAGTTCTGATTTTGCTTTTCCCATCTTCTTTGGGTCCTGAAAATGCCCTTGGTATGTTCTTTTGTTCCTGCAGGATCAGGTGGTCAGATGGGCTGGGAGCCAGGGTGGGGAGGGAGGAGGGTAGAAATTGTTTGGTCAGAATGGAGGCCTGCAGAGAAGTTTTCTTAGCAGGACATCTATTGATGAAATACCTAGAGCTAGTTGTGAGAGGTTATTAATCTCAATTAAACCTGATTAGGAGATGATTGGATTTGGGCTGAGACTGTCCAAGTCAAACTGGTCCACTTGATAGTCTGCTCAGTGGCAGGCTTGTATAATACCAGCTGGCATCCACATGAGGACAGAAGGAGAGCCTCTGGCATCTCTGGGAAGGAGGATCCAGGTACCATGAATATACAGATCCTCATTCCCAGGGGGGTTCGCAGATTGTAGGAGCTTCACTGCTGCTGGCTTCTTGGGAAGATATGACATTCACTATGGGGAGATTATTAATTGTCACAATTATGGGATTATTACCATGAAAAAGCCACTTTTATCATCTTCCTCATGAGGATGTATTGGGAAAGAACTTGGTAACTGGTGTTGAGCCAGGGGAGCAAGCTGACACCAGTAGCTCCCTGGCTCCTGCTGAGGAGGCAGGTGCATTCTGGAACAGACAGAAGTATTGGCCTGACCTGAGGGGCCGTTCAGAGCTCCCACTGTTGAAAATTACAGCTCATCCCATTGTTATCATAGGGAGCAATGAATTGGGTCATTACGATGTAGCACAGATAGGATGGGCCAACCATGAATCTATTACTGCAAACTGGGACTAAGAACCTGCAGATGGGGATCCATTAGCTAATGAATGGTAGAAAAATGGTAACTATCAAACCTCTGCTTTTGTACATAATATATGCTTTAAAGTATGGGTGAAAAAAATCAAATAGGTAAAAGTTGAACAATAAACTTATGTGTTATAAAGGTGTCCCTGCTTAGAGCACTGAGAACATAACAAAATCTTTAAAAACTCTTACCACCTAAACATAATCTTAAATAATATGGTAATGTTTCATGGGTGTTATTTTTAAAAATAAAATTTATTTTTATCAAAGTAATATATGCTCAGTCCTTACAAAGCTTAGAATAAAAAGTAGCAGTCAATTGTCCCCCTCCCCCATCCCTTTTCCTTTCTGTCCCCCAGAGTTAACTACATTTAACACCCTTAAGATTTCTTTGGAAATTTATCTCCATATTTATAAATAATATGCTAATATTGCCTTTTCTTGATTTACCCATTTTGGACATTATTAAATTCTTATTAGAGCGTGAGTAGGTTTAGAATGCTTACATACATACGTCCTCCCACCCACTCTCCATTCCCTACCTCATTGTCAATTCCCCATTCTTCCAGTGTAATTATATAATATAATTAGTACATTAGTTTAATTAGAAGTCTATGGCTACATAATTATTATCATTATGTAAATGTAGTTCATTGATAAGCCAGGTATAGCGTTACGGTTGTTTTCTTTCTTTGGGAATCTATTTTATTTTTCTTAGAGTTAATGCCTTTTTCCCCTTATTTTGTCCTTGTGGAGTATTATTTTCATTTTATTTTTTCAGAACTTCTTTTTTTAATGTTTATTGATTTATTTTGAGAGGTAGAGAGAGAGTGGAGGGGGAAGAGCATGGTGGGATGCAGAAAGAGAGGGAAAGAGAATCCCAAGCAGGCTCTGGGCTGGCAGCACAGAGCCCAATGTGGGTCTTGCTCTCATGAACCATGAGATCATGACCTGAGCTAAAATCAAGACAGGAATTCAGCAAAGTCTCAGAATACAAAAATAATGTACAGAAATCAATTGCATCTTTATACACCAATAATGAAGCAACAGGAAGACAAATAAAGAAACTGATCCCATTCACAACTGCACCAAGAATGATAAAATATCTAGGAATAAACTTAACCAAAGATGTAAAAGATCTTTATGCTGAAAGCTATAGAAAACTTATGAAGGAAATTGAAGAAGATACAAATAAATGGGAAAACATTCTGTGCTCATGAATTGGAAGAATAAGTATTGTTAAAATGTCAATACTACCCAAAGCAATCTACACTTTCAATGCAATCCCAATCAAAATTGCACTAGCATTCTTCTCAAAGCTAGAACAAGCAATCCTAAAATTTGTATGGAACCACAAAAGACCCCTAATCGTCAAAGTAATATTGAAGAAGAAAACCAAAGTGGGAGGCATCACAATCCCAGACTTTAGCCTCTACTACAAAGCTGTCATCATCAAGACAGCATGGTATTGGCACAAAAACGGACACATAGACCAATGTAATAAAATAGAGACTCCAAAACTAGACCCACAAACGTATGGTCAACTAATCTTTGACAAAGCAGGAAAGAATATCCAATGGAAAAAAGACAGTCTCTTTAACAAATGGTGCTGGGAAAACTGGACAGCAACATGCAGAGGAATGAAACTAGACCACTTTCTTACACCATTCACAAAAATAAACTCAAAATGGATGAAGGACTTGAATGTGAGACAGGAAACCATCAAAACCCTAGAGGAGAAAGCAGGAAAAAACCTCTCTGACCTCAGCCGCAGCAATTTCTTACTTGACACATCCCCAAAGGCAAGGGAATTAAAAGCAAAAATGAACTACTGGGACCTCATCAAGATAAAAAGCTTCTGCACTGCAAAGGAAACAATCAACAAAACTAAAAGGCAACCGATGGAATGGGAAAAGATATTTGCAAATGACATATCAGACAAAGGGCTAGTATCCAAAATCTATAAAGAACTCACCAAACTCCACACTGAAAAACAAATAATCCAGAGAAGAAATGGGTAGAAGACATGAATAGACACTTTTCTAAAGAAGACATCCAGGTGGCCAACAGGGACATGAAAAGATGCTCAATGTCACTCCTCATCAAGGAACTACAAATCAAAACCACCCTTAGATACCACTTCATGCTGGTCAGAGTGGCTAAAATGAAAAATGAGGAGACTATAGATGCTGGAGAGGATGTGGAGAAATGGAACCCTCTTGCACTATTGGTGGGAATGCAAACTGGTGCAGTTGCTCTGGAAAACATTGTGAAGGTTGCTCAAAAAATTAAAAATAGATCTATCCTATGAACTAGCAATAGCACTGCTAGGAATTCACCCAAGAGATACAGGAGTGCTGATGCATAGGGACACTTGTACCCCAATGTTTATAGCAGCACTTTCAACAATAGCCAAATTATGGAAAGAGCCTAAATGTCCATCAAATGACAAATGGGTAAAGAAGATGTGGTGTATATATATACAATGCAATACTACTTGGCAATGACAAAGAATGAAGTCTGGCCATTTGTAGCAACATGGATGGAACTGGAGAGTATTATGCTAAGTGAAACAAGTCAGGCAGAGAAAGACAGATACCATATGTTTTCACTCATATGTGGATCCTGAGAAACTTAACAGAAGACCAGGAGGGAGGGGAAGGGGGAAAAAAATTTACAGAGAGGGAAGGAGGCAAACCATAAGAGACTCTTAAATACTAAGAACAAACTGAGGAGTGATGGGGGGTGGGGAAGAGGGGAAAGTGGGTGATGGGTATTGAGGAGGGCACCTGTGGGGATGAGCACTGGGTGTTGTATGGAAAACAATTTGACAATAAATTATGTATATATATATATATATATATATACACACACACACATATATACACATATATATATATGTATATACATACATATATACATATATATACACACACACACACATATATATATATATATATATATATAAAGAGTTGGATGCTCTTTACACATATATATGTATATACATATATATGTGTGTGTATATATGTATATATATACACACACACATATATATATATATATATATATATATATATATATATATATAAAGAGTTGGATGCTCAATGGACTGAGCCACCCAGATGCCCCCAAAGTTTTCTTTTTTACATAACCTTAGTTTCTTTTTCATTAGCAGTCTTCACAGTTCTATAAACATTTCTTTCTAAATACACACATAACTATTTCATCAATTTTGTGTTGTTTTCCTCCTAGAGTGCTTCTTCCTCTAAGCTTCCATTTTTCTTCTGATTTAGACTGATTGTTCTCTAGACCTGTGGTACAGCATTACCAAGGAATACTACAGGTTTTCTGCTTCAGATTCCCTGCTTAAGTTTTGAGTTCAAGTCTGAAAATGAATCTGATTATTCTCATATGGATGATATTTTCACTGCTTATAAAATCTCAGGTTAAAAACTCACTTGAAAGCATTACTCCATTATCTTCTGCATCCCATATTCAATGTATTGTTTCCTTGGTCTCTGTTTTTAGGAAAGAAGAAACTAGGTGAAAACTCAAATTTTGGGTAAACTCTTTGCCTTTCACATCTTCCATTGTTTTTTAAATTTGGGTTATCTTATTTGGAGGGGGAGGCTTTGCTACTATTTTATTTTTATTTATTTTTATTTAATATTTTAAACAAATATTTATTTTTTCATACACATTTCTTTTTTTCCTTTTTGTTGAATTTAAATTTTAGTTAGTTAACATACAGTGCAATATTGGTTTCAGGAGTATAACTCAGTAAGTCATCACTTACATACAACACCCAGTGCTCATCACAAGTGCCCTTTTTAGTACCCATCACCCATCATGAGCTATCTTACTTTTTTTTAATGTTTATTTATTTATTTTGAGACTGAGAGAGAGCAAGTTGGGGAGGGGCAGAGAGAGGGGGAGAGAATCCCAATCAGACTCCACACTGTCATTTTAGAGCCTGAGGTGGGGCTCTATTTCATGGACTGTAAGATTATGACCTGAGTTGAAATCAAGAGTCACATGTTAACTGACTGAGCAACCCAGGAACCCCTTGACGTATCTTATTTTTAACTGTAAAGTTCTTTCTTGAACTGAGTTACCTTAAAAAAGATAGACTCCTATTTTTTTCTTAGATGCGGTACCTTTTTATTAAAAATTTGACATTAATTTCTCTTTATTAGCTCAGCTTTCCTGGTTCTTTCCTTTTTTTGCTTGTTTTATTTTGTCTTCAAATCAGGAATTCCTAAGATGTTAAATGATCCTTGGTTGACTGTTAATATTTAACAGTAGGATTCTAAAAAGCTGTTTAGCATGTGTATGTGTGAGTGTGATTGCTCAAATAGAACATATCACTGCGTTCTGTAGTGATACCAGGCAAATGTAAGTATCTGGCCAACTTTTCTCTGTATAGGAGTTCTCTAGTGTCCAGCCTGGGAGGAGAGTGCCTTGTTTCCAGCTTTCTGGGAATGGGGTGGAGGAATGGGGACTGTAGCCTTTAAGTTAACCCACCTTTATCTCTAATATGTGTGATGTTCCTGACTCTAGAGCCTATCTATATTAACTTCTCCAGAAAATAAACCTTTGATTTCCTTGGGGATAGGGTAGGTGGAGTTTGTCAACTGGATCTTTGGTGTTGTTCAGGGGATCTCGGAGCACAGTACTTTTGTATTCTGACTTTCAATAAAACGTCATGTTTTCAGCTTTGTGCCTTCATGCTCTCCTCTTTCTGCTTTTTGTGGTATTTAGGACCTTGAGTGCTGAAGCCTTTCTGGGATTCTGTGTTGGAATGAAAGAGAAAGGGAGTAGTTTATGTATCATAGATATCTCCATTTTGTGGGCACATTGGTGGTAGCTTTATGACCCTGTTGAGCAAGTTTCCCAATCCTCCATTTTATATCTTCCCAAAATTTGTGGAAAATTTTCATTTCATTGATTATTCCTTTGTTATACTTCTATCCTTTGGAAATTTATATTTTAAAAAGAACACAATTGGAGCACATCAGTTAAGTGTCCAACTCTTGATTTCAGCTCAGGTCATAATCTCACAATTTGTGAGATCAAGCCCTACACTGGGCTCCGCACTGACAGTGCAGTGGGATTCTCTCTCTCTCTCTCTCTCTCTCTCTCTCTCTCTCTCTCTTCCCCTCCCCTGCTTGTGTGCTCTCTCTCTTGAAATAAATAAAAAGAAATAAAACACTATTATTTTAGTGGGTTTTGAAAGGGAGAAAACAAATGTAAATGTTTGTGGTCATTCGATCACACTTAAATGAAAGTCTTATATGTTTGTGTTTTTCTTATTTTTCAAAATTAAACACATAGTTGTTGGCTTATATCCAGTGTGTACTGTTGGATATAAAGAAGTACTGTTTTTGGCTCACTAATAATTCTCATCTTTTTCTAAATTATGCAAAATGTATTTGGAGTTTTTTCTCTAGCAATAGGCTTTTGGTTTCCCCCTTATGATCTAATATTCAAGTATTTGTGAAAATAAGGACCCACATACAAATGTAGGAAAGTTTACAAAACACAACTGTTGTTTGGGGACCAAGGCCATCCAGTAATAGCTTGAAGTGTTTGTCCATCAGTTAGGACAGTCCAAATTGGGAGTACAAGAACAGTTTAGGAGTGACAATGTATAAGGTACAAAAGTCACAGACATGGACCTTGAGGACTGTTGACAGATTCAGGGGTTCAGAAATGAGGTTGACATTGTGCTTCTTTCTCACCACCTGCCTTCACTTCCAGTGTGTCTGTGTGATTCCATCAATCCCTTAGCTGAGACTGTTTTCATCCTTCAGCACCCAGCCTGGATAGTTCCCATACTGTGAGACCTTCATTCTCCATCCCTGGCAGGGCTCATTGCTCCTTAAATACTTTGCCCTTGCTTTCTTTTTCAAACCTTCTTTTGGTGGTTTCCAAATACTCTTCTGTGAACTGGTGCTAAGTTGTGAAAAAATGTAACTAGTCTAGAAAAATTGGAAAAGTAAAGAAATTAACTGTGTGTGTGTGTGTTGTGAGTATACGCATGGTGTGAAGTTCCAACTCTTTTTTCTTGGTATAGAATATCCTTTATTCTTATTAAATACCAGTGAAATGTTTTTTCTTTTACGAAATGATTATGATATTAGATGGTGGTCAAACAAATGTTTACTTGGCAAAAAAAAAAAAAAAAATTGGAAATACCAGAGGCTGTTATGATACACAGGAGAAGTTGTCCCAATAAGCCATCAATGGACTTCGCTATATCCTCTCTGCTTAGCTATTGCCTTTCTTAGAGCACATGATTCTGCTGTGGTGAGTTTCTATTCCTGGACTGCTTGTGTAGGATCCTTAGAAAACAGTATATCCAGGGGTGCCTGGATGGCTCAGTCGGTTAAGCGTCCAACTTTGGCTTAGGTCATGATCTTGGAGTCCGTGAGTTCAAGCCCGCGTCGGTCTCTGTGCTGACAGCTCAGAGCCTGGAGCCTGTTTCAGATTCTGTGTCTCCCTCTCTGACTCTCCCCCCGTTCATTCTCTGTTTCTCTCTGTCTCAAAAATAAATAAAAGTTAAAAAAAAATTAAAAAAAAAAAAAGAAAACAGCATATCCCTGGTAATTAATGAATGAACTGGTCACATTCCTTGGCCACTGGGTCAAGGGCTTGCTTTAAGGGGACGGATATTCCTAGTCTGGGTCTCAGGTCTTCATATTAATGCCATTGTTGCATGTTCTGTGCTAAGTCACTTCCCTGCCCTCTGACCCCACCTGAAGCTTTCATAGGGCAGCAAGGTCAAAGCTTGGCAGTATCACAGGAATAAAATTCTTCCAGCACTTAATAGCTCCTCCTTCCTCCTCAGTTTAGCACCCATCCTCTCCTTGCCTCTTCCACTGAGTTCCTTAAGGGGTCCTGTTTGATTCATCACCACACCCTTGCTCTCTTCTGGCAACTAGTCCAGTGCCTGGAACATAGTAGGCACTCAGTGTTTTGTAGAAACAATTGTAAATAATCATGCCTAAAAATTTCAAAATGATTATAACTTTCATGTGCCTCCATGCTTTTGCCACGTACTAAAAACAAACAAATGAACATTAGGTAATTTGGAAATCATAAATCTTAAGGAAATCATGGATAGGCTTACGAATTTGTGATTCTCTTAAAATTGTATGCAAAATCTTGTGTATGTTCTGTGTATGTGTATTTTTCTGGGGAAGAGTTTTCAATGCTATGTCTTCCAAAGGTTAAGAACCACAAAGAAGAGGAGTCTTGGAGCTATGCACAAATGCATCTGAATGTAAATTCTAAGATGGCAAATGCTGTACCAGTGCAATTATTATGCTCTATAGGAGTTTTCTCCTTTGGAATTTCCATCCTTTGGGCCTGACCACACTTTTTGTTGCCATATTTTCTGGGAAACTCCATAGGTTTTGGGTTTTTCAACCCCCAATAGCTTTAGGTCTATACTTACTGGAAACCAACCCTGGAATCTTTGAGTCAGGATCACTGAGCTTGGTACATGAATCTGAAGCTCCAGGTGACTTGAAGAGATTTCTAGGTTAATAGCTAACTGGATTGGATAGAGCATTTTGTTTCACAAACATGATCATAATTTGTTCTTATTTACTTTCAAATTATAAATGATTATTCAGTAGTTTTTTCCCCTCCTTTTTAAACAGGCTCTTGAAAACATTGCTTTAATGAAAAATAAAACTTAAAAACAGCTGTGGTGTTGGTATGTAATGATTGAAATATAATTAAGAGTTGTAATTATTCTCAATTAGTCATTTGGAATGTCAAAGTAAGGACCCCAATCAACTCAACCCAGGCAAGGGAACATCGGGCCTGAGATAGAGACAGGGTGCAAGGTAGGGAGGATTTGACTTGGGGACCCTTGAGCACTCGATTGAAGAGGTTTGGTCATGGGATGGGCATCTAGGGATTGATTCCTTATGTGTGAAAGGTCCCAACCTTCCCTGAGTTTGGGAGTAAAGAAAGCTCTGCTCAGGGGAACGTATTTCTCAACAATGTTTCCCTGAATATTTCTAAAGTTTATCTACTCTAAAGCAGACCGACATCCTGGAAAAACGTCCTCCTTTTATGAAAATGTATCTCATTTGAGGGGAAAGGACCAGTACTCCTTTCCCCTATATCCCATCAAAACCTCATTACCTGGTGTCATTTCTAGGCTGACAACCCTCCTCGCTGCCATAATTTTGCGCTGCCTTTCCTGTACCCACCTCCCCCATGTTCCTGTTAGAAACCTTGTCTGTCCCCACCTTTTTTCACAGTTAATATTACCAGACTTCCATAACCCCATGGTCCTGCCATTCGTTCGTAAATGAACCTGAGCTGTGATTGGTTGCCATGGTTTTAACATGGAGGGAATTGAGTAATGTCTGGAACATTTGGCTTTTTGGGCTGGTCCTCCTGGTCATGTTATTCCCTCCTGAGTCCTCTTCCTGCATTTGGGTGATACTGATGCCTGGGTGAGGGTGGGAATAGGAGGAATATCTGAGAAATGGCATGCCTAGCAGACCTGTTAGTTGGGGATGCAGACACATGTGGCAGAACCATGGCAAAATGTGGCTGGAAAGGCCCCTTCCTACTGCTTCATAGCAGTGGACTCTGACATTTGAGTTTTATCTACCACTGTGGGCTAGTATGGGCTCTCTGGAGGATTCTGAGTGAAGAGACTTGGCCAGAGTTGGGGTTTGGTCAGACATCCTATTTGTGGGGGCAGATAGGTGAGGGGAATCTGGAAACAGAAAGATGTGTGGAGACCGCTGCTATGGTCCACAGGAAAGAGGCAATGAATGGCAGGAATCTTGCCGTGGGCTGATGAAGTGGTGGGGTCATGGGGTGGAGTCTGGGGAGTGGCAACACAGGAGACTGGGTGCCCAGCATGATGGTTTGGGGGAGTCAGGAGGAAGGGACTGGTCAAAGCTGTTGAGGTTGGGAAATCTTGAACTTAGATAATTAGAAGCATTAAGCACGGGGTGGTAAGGCTGGTGGTGAGAGAAGGGAAAGAAAGAGTTTGGAATGAGTCATATTATTTGAG
Organism: Lynx canadensis; assembly: GCF_007474595.2. Taxonomy (NCBI): domain Eukaryota; kingdom Metazoa; phylum Chordata; class Mammalia; order Carnivora; family Felidae; genus Lynx; species Lynx canadensis. The sequence continues at coordinate 114,012,260 of NC_044303.2, read as the reverse complement.
AGAACATCCCTTTGGAAGTGTCCAGATGGCATGGGGAATATGGGAGCTGGGTTGGAACACCCTTAGTAAGAGAGTAGAGTGGAAATATGAGAGACTGGGGACCAAGTCTGTTGTAGGGATGCTGTGTGAACCCAGGGCCAGAAAAGAGCCAGGAGCAAAACAGTCCTGCTATGATACCTAATGGCTTTCTGTAGATCTTCATTCATCCTTTTTTTTTTTTTTTTGAGAGAGAGAGAGAGAGAGAGAGAGCATGAGAACATGCGAGCAGGGGAGGGGCAGAAGGAGAGAGAATCTTAAGCAGCCCAGCGTGGAGTCTGATGCAGGGCTGGATCCCACGACCCTGGGATCATGACCTGAGCCAAAATCAGGAGTTGGATACTTAACCAACTGAGCCACCCAGGCACCCCTAGAGCTTCATCCTTAAGGACTGGCAACACCTGTGAGTTGTGTCTCTTGCCTATTGAGCTATGACAGGGAGTTCCTGTACTGGTTAGGAGGCTCTGCCTCTGGAACTGGGCAGATCTGAGTTCTAATCCCACCTCTTCCACTTGTAGCTGTAAAATGGGACAATAATAGGGCCTTCCTTGCAGATTCATACAGCAAATACTTACTTCTGTGTGCTAAGCACTGTGGGTAGGGCTCCACATGACTAATTAAATCAGAATCTGGGGGGACTGGTGTGAAAGGGTGTCCAGGTATTTGTGTGTGTGTGTGTGTGTGTGTGCGCGCACGCACGTGTGTGCGTGTGTGTGTGTGTGTGTGTATTTTTAACCAGTCATCTTTTATTGGATGGTAATTCTGAATCAGGATATGAAAGGATTCAAGGGTGCCAGGCAAAGCTCATGGTCAGGAATGCCGAATGTGCCTCCACACTGGGCCCTCTTCAGTGGTGCTTGCATAGCTGCTCCTGTCTGAGCTCTCTGTAACAACAGCGGTAGTTGAAAAGCATATATGCTGTCAGAACCATAGAAATCCCAGCGACGCCTCCTTTCTTCACATAGACACACTTGTTGTAATACTGGTAGTAACCTCTTTGAAATGCTCCAGGAATGCCTTTAGGGGTGAAATCCTGTATCATTATCCAGCTTGACAGCTGTCCTAGCCTCACATCCATGAGCTTCTCCTCCTTCACTGGTATGGACGACGCCATCTTGGAGTCTGTATATTTTTAAGGCACGCTGTGTGATTCTAATCTGCAGCCAAGGTTGAAAACAACTGAATTCGCAGAAGAAGGGTTGACTAGGGAAGAGAAAGGAAATCTCGCCAGAAATGCATGTAAGAAATCTCAGAGGGACAGGAGCGGAAGGCAATTTGGACAGACTGCAGAAATCGTTTTAGTATATTGTACAAACTGTAGTTCATGATTTGCTGGTGGGTCATGAAACCAATTTACTGTGTCATGACCGGCTTTAAAAACAAATAGAATAAGATGGGATTGAAAACATCAGAGCTCATAGTACATCCTAAGGATCATGGTTTCTTGGAACTTGTGTTTCAGAAACCTGTGTGGGTGTGTAAGCTGGGTCTCCTGCAAAACATATTTCCCGTTATGAGCATGGTGACAGGTTTCTGGGAAACACTGGTCCAGCTGGATGGAGGGAGGCTGGGGGGGGACTGTGAAATGTACTTGAACTTTGTCTCTAGGGTAGTGGGGGGCCTTGGAAGGATTTTCAGGAGAGAGTGCATTTGAGTGAGCCCTCACTTGCCTCATGGGCGGTGTGCTGTAGGAGCCGAGGTTGCTCCTGCAGTGGTGGTCCTTGGAAGAGTCAGTCAGCTGCCTGGGGGAGTAGAGGGGCTGAGAGATGTAAGGAGGACACCAGGCCACACTGCTGAACTTTGACTTCTCACCTCACCTTTTCTACTTTTTCCTTCTGGGGCAGGTCCCTGGGTCTTTGGTCAAGGTGCACACTGTCCCCTCAGACCCCGTCAGAAGGGCCTGATTCAGGACCTTTGTAGCATTTTCCTCTCATGTTTCCATCTGGAGATCTCAGAATGGCTTCAATAATTCAAGCAGGGAGAGAGAAGCCTCGAAATCTTCTTTAAACCGTGGCACTGTTTGGGTTTCTGGCTCCTCTACACGCAAAAATATCAGGATAGATGTAACAGATGCTTTGAGAGCAAATTTCCTTTGAGCTGGTATCAAACATAAATGTTGGGCCCGAAGGGGATATTCAGAAAATTGTGGTTTGGAAAACTCCATTTTATCTCAGTGAAGGTTGAGCACTCCGTGAGCTTCCTCTTAGGGCCAGAGTTTACTGGTTCTTAGTGGTGCTAGGGGCTCAGGTTAGGGGTGGGAGCAGCCAGAGAGCCTTCCTCCCATATGTCCCTCCAGGGCTAGGGCATGGTGGGATGGGAGAGAGAGGAGTGGCATCCACTCCCACATGCACATGTGGATAGTGAGTGGCAGCACAGGGAGCCCCTCCTACCAAGCCCCCCCCCCCCTTGTACTTCAGCCACATGGGCCTCCCCTCTTTACTTGGCCACACTCACTCCTGCCTTAGGCCTTTTGTGTCCCCTCTTCCCATGCTGGGAACACTCCCCCTCACGTCTCCACAGATGTCTCTGCTCAAATGTCACCCTTTCTGCAGGCGACCATCTAGATAATTTTTCTTCCAACACTTTTTCATTCTCTCCTCTTGCTTTCCTTCTCTTTAGTATCAATCCCTACCTGAAATGATTCATGGGTCAGTTTTTGGTAGTCTTCTCCCCCAGCTCAAGGGCAAGCTCCTCAAAGGTGGGTCCCATGTCTGTCCATGTCTTCCTAGTTCCCTGCTATATCTTTTGTGCCAGACCATTTGGAGGGCATGTGGAACATGGGAGCTGGTGCTGAGTACTTCTTTAGTGAATGAATGGTAGACATGGGCCTCACGGATGGATAGACTTGTTCATCCTTCATTCAACCATGTTCCAGGCTTGTTTCTTGCTGGTGAAGGGGGTTTGTGAAACTTGGTTAATGGCCTTTTGTAGGGGACAGCCACCTACAAGGTGACACAGCATGGTTTTTGCACCCCAGTGCCTTCCCCTGGGGCTAGACCTCTGTTCAGAAGATGCCCTGCTTCCTCGGGGGCTTCTAGATGGCCTTTAGTAGTTTGTCCTTGGGGACTGACAACAAGGATCCATGTATCTACTGAGACCAATAGGGAAATCAATATTAGCATTGTGCCATTAGCAAACCTATTCTACTAGTCCCAGATCTGGGACACACTCACATCCCCTTCTCTGCTCCTGGGGCCTTTTGCCACCTCCTCCCACCTGTTCGCATTCCCTCCCTCCTCTGTACCTAGGCTGATAACACTTTTTTTTTTCCTGTGTCATTCTTTGAGCTCCATTTGAGGCCAATGAAAATTTCTCCCCACAAACTCAGATGTGTAACATGTATCATTTTCTGTAAATTGGAGCCTCCATCCTGCCAGGCTGGTAGGAACTGTGTCTCAGTCATTTCTGGGTACTGCCTCTCCTCCAGGGAGTGTGGGCGTGCCAGGCAGGACTCAGGCAGAACCAATGGTTTGGAATCACCAGAGCCATTGGGCCGTCCCCACAGTCCCATGGGTCCCCAGGTTCATGTTTCTGCTGTTTATCTGCTATACTTAGAGCCCGAGTCTTGTGTCCAGAATACCTACTGCTGTTCTTGCAAAGCACCTACTGCGTGTGTACTTGCAAAGAAAAATAGGAGGGGCACCTGGGTGGCTCATTCTGTTAAGTGTCCAACTTTGGCTCAGGTCGTGATCTCACAATTCTCAAGTTCGAGCCCTGCATCAGGCTCTCTGTGTCAGCACAGAGCCCACTTCGGAACCTCTGTTCCCCCTCTCTCTCTGCCTCTCACCTGCTCACACATTGTCTCTCTCAAAAGTAAATAAATATTAAAAAAAAAAAAAGACCCTGTTCCTCCCTGAGGGACCAGTTTGTTTAGCTTCCAGTCATAAGGGTCCACATGTAAAAAGGATAAGTAAGCAGATTAAGTGTTAAATTGACCAAGAACTCCAGCCGTTGGGAGGAAAGAGCGGGAGGCTTGGAGAGGTGGTGGAGGGCTCCCTGGAGGGGACAATGTGCACCTGCCCCTGGAAGTTGGGCTGATTTGAGAGTTTGCTTTGGGGAGAAATTTATCCCCATATCAGTCCAATGCCCAGCTGGCCAACTCCACAGCCCATATAAAGTGAATTTGCTGGAAGAAAGAGCCATAGTGAACTCTTGAACTCTGAAGGACTTGAAAAAGTACGTTCTTGCTGTTTTGGTGTGTCCCCGCTGCCACCAGTCAGGCCTGACAAAGTTCAGTTTGGGATGCGGCAGCCCCTGGATGGAATTGCCTCTTCATACAACAGTGTGTGGCTTTGAAATGTTATATAACAAGTTCACCTGTCACAGGCCTGAGCAGCTTCTCAGCTGTCACCCCCAGCTCTGCTCCCACTGCAAAGGGGCCACATTAGAATCCAACCCCAGAGCAAATGAATCTGGAGTCTATTGAGATGGCAGGTGGTTTTTATAGCTTTCATGGGTTTTGAGTGGTGCACAGAACTGACAAAATGCCTCTCAAGGCAACAGCTTCACTGGACACAGTGTTTTGAAAGGGATTCAATTCCATTTGAATGATGGCATTTTTCAGTATTTTGCACATTCTGTACCCCGTCTTCCTTTTTATTTTCTATAGCCAAAGCGCAAATGTGAATTAAAATTGCCTGGGAAAATCCAGGCATAAATATTAAAACATTTGGCTGCTGGTTAAAGGGAATTTATGTCTGCATTTTCTCTTTGTTGCAGAAACTTGTTTTTATTTTTGGTGGAAGTTGTTATTCCAGACATTAGAAGATGTGTTTCTTGGTGCTTTCCCCCTCTTCCTTTAGCAACCCCTGTGTCCATCCATTTGCACCTACCCTCCTGTCTGGTGGTTTGGAAACAAGACCATCACCTACAAATCAGGCGGGGGTCAAACCCCAGTGTCCACAGGGCCCAGCAGGTAAATCAGTGAGTGATGTAGGCAGGAGGCAGGCAGTGAACCAGAAGGGATGGGTCCATTTGGAAAGACAGAGAGCACTCTGCCAGCTCCTGGTTGCCACAGAAATGCAGACCCAAGGTGTGGCTGTGTCTCCAGCATATTCAAGAGAAGCTGGAATCCAGATTATAAGGGGAAATTTCTTGACTTTTAAATGTCGATGGCTAAAAAACAACCCAACCATGTGGATTGAATAAAATCCATATGCCAGATTGAACCCGTAGGCTACCAGCGTAGAGCGTCTGTTAAACATTGTCAGGTTCTCCTGGCCCAGGAATAAGTGGGCTTACCTCCCTGTGTAAGGGAGTTCTCTTGGGCCTTTAGCTGTCTCTTCCAGCAATAGTTTTACCTTCAAAGAGGGACCTGATCCAGAAGAGGGAAAAGCCTTAGCTGGAGAGGCACAGGACCCGTACTTTTGTTCATACCCTGCAGCTTCTGGGGCCTGGTGATCTTGAGAATCTATGGGTTTCAGTGCCTCTATTCTTTGAAATAAGGAAAATTGTTTCAGGATTACCCACTCGGTTTCTTGTGAGACAAAAAGGATAACATCAGTAACTATGATTTGGGGAGAGTAAATCCTGAGTGCTGTTCTTATTTTGTGTGGCCAGCATCTGGTGTGAAGAAATCATGAACTTGAAAAGGATGTTCTGCTCCATGCCTGCCCAGGTACCAGCCTGGTTCTTCATTCTCAAGGGCAGTGAGCCTTGGGGCTTTCTGTGCACATCTACCAGCATGATTTCCCAAACCTGTCACAGCACAGGCCACAGAGGAAGGGGAGGGACAAGGTAGGCAGGAAGCAGAGTCTGGGTACAGCAGACCCCTTCACACTCCATTGTGCTGTTATGGCTCAGAGCAGCTTTGAAAAATTGGGGGTCCCCTGGTTTGTTTAAATAAACAATAAACAAATAAATAAATCATAAAATAAATAAATAAACAAAGAAATATTATCCAGATAGTGTTTCCCAAACTGGAGTTTCAAGGCACACCACTCCGCCTAGGATGTTGAGAGGAATGAGAAAGGATCCCATACTCAGGCAAACTGGGAAACATTGGAGTAAAGTCAGATGAGTTTCTTTCCAGCAGGACTCCACAGAGTTTTAGAGGTTGAGAGTGTCCAGTGTTTCTCAAACCTTTGTTTATTGAGTACATGTTCACATTCCCTTAAGACACAATTTTACTCTACCTGAGTTTCCTACATGCCACCTGAGTGCTAGGCACAGGGGGACAGAACGGTGATCAAAAGCAGACCTAGTCTTGTCCCTGGCCTTGTGATGCTGAGAGTCTTGTTGGGGACAGTGGCATGAATCAAGTAAGAACACACCCAGTGTAAAATTGTAATGGGAGAAAGGATGCACAGGAGAGAAGTGTGATGCCATTGGGGGATTTGCTCCTTTCTCTGGTGATCCGGAGGGCAAGAGGAAGGGTTGAGGGAGCTGGGAGGGATAGAGAGGCATTTATCAGCTGGAGAGGCATTAACCAGGGCCATGGGTGCTTCCTGGAAGTGGAGAGAAACCAGTGTGGTGAGACATCGGGGGGGGGGGGGTGAGGACTCATGGGGGTCCGATGGTGGTGATGGGAGGCATGAAAGCCTCCTTCAGCCATGGCTTGGCCCCTGCCTGACATGACTTGGAGCCAATCCACACAAGGCAAGCTCCCCCTCTCCTGCCAGGGTTGCAGGAAGCCTGCACAGGCTGAGCTCGTGGAATAATGAACAAATGCTAGCTGCCTGGAGCAGTACTTAATTTCTTGCTGCTGTGTCTGGTCTTTGTCCTGGGGCTGTGGTCAGCTTTCCACGCAGACAGATTACATCCTTGGGAAGGATGTTGCTACCTGCTGGGACCGCCAGCGGGTGGCTCAGTTCCCAGTAAGGTTCTCTTTGCTCCCGTTTGCTCTGAAATCAAGAATTTGTTGATTGTGCCTCCCTGGTGGCTAATATTCTCTTGAATTTCATGTTACTTGGAGTGCACACCCAGCCAGCACAGCATCATTGCCTACCACTTGTTCACAATTCACTCAGTAAATATTTCTTGAATGTTATGCTGGGCACGAAGCGGGAGGGGTGGACAAGGCAGTGGAGACCCCCTGCTCTCATCCTGCTGTCCTTCAGGTGGGGCGGTGGGAGGCTGAACAAGACTGACAAGCCTGGTAGGTGTAGGAAGCACCTGACCTCAATCAGAGAGCTTCATAGAGGGCTCCTGGCAGAAATGCAGTCTGAGGTGTCGTCTCGAGTGAGACAGAGAGAATGCATGGGCAGGGGGAGGCCAGGTACAGGAGAAGAGGGGGGAGAATATGGCTCAGTCACGTGGCTGCAGCACGGGGGCAGGGCTGGCAAGGCCACTTTGTAAGATTTCCTCTTTCCCTTGATCCCCTGGAGAAGCTTCCCCGGACTCTGTGGGAGAGTCCTGAGCGGTCTTGGTCACAGTCAGCCAGTGCAATTGTATTTTTTCTCTGGAGCACTCCAGACCCCAGGCACAATAAACCAAGCCTTGTGTGTCTCAGCTACTGCCTGTATGAGTGGGTGGCCACACGAGTGATGTAGAAGTTGCTGGAAGTAATCGCTGCCAACTCTTGGAGTACCCTTCCCTCCAAGAAACCTCTGCCTGGATGCCCTGAGCCGATGAAATGATAGAACTGCCACGACCAGAGACAGCTTTTTTCATTTAATGAGAGGGATGGGGGTAGTGGGAATACATCGGCTGCAGTGACCTTTTACAGTAGGAAGAGATATGCCAGAATGGAAACAATTATCTCAAGTGCCCTCGGGCACCAGCTTCCTGTTGATAACATGTGGTGCTAATTACCTTGAAGAATTCAGGACAGATGTTGGTGCCTGGAATTAATTGGCCAGCAAAGGGGCTGAGCCTGGCTTAGGACCAGGAGCCAAGGTGGGCGGCTCCACCTTCTTACTTCCTGCTGGCAGGTGTGGTTCCTCTCTTCCTCTAGGCGCTATGCTTTTACCGCACTCTCTTAACCTTTTCAAGGGAACCCAAAGTGTGATTGGCTGACCAGTCACCCCTCTGTGTGTATAGCCTTCTAGAGCTGCAGGGGAGGAATAGGATGCCAGTTAATCAAAACACTTTGTGTGGAAAAGGTCAGCATGGTGGGGCTCCCACTATATATCTTCCCAGAATGGGAGGTATTAACATGCTGCCTCTGCTCTCCTTTCAGTACTGCCCAACCTGAACCGTGTGGTCAGGAAATCGCATCAGTGCTGTGGATCCCAGATGGCCATGCTTTTATTTAAAAAGACTAATGGTGCCAAGTCCGATCACAGTTTTCCTTCTTCCCATTGGACCCATTATTTGGAAGGTGGGCAATGACCTGGGGCATGTGCAGTGCTTTCCCTGCTGTGAGCACCGTCTCTGTGCTCTACGCTTTTGTCTTTTATGGCAACTCATTACAAGTGTAAATATTTATGACAGTATTCATTAACCTTCACCTGGGGCCACTGTGTGCCAGGCCCTGGGCCAAGCATTCCACATGCATCATTTTGTTTAATCCCCTAACAATCTAATGAGGTCTCTTATGCCCCTTTCGCAGCAAGGGAAGCTGATGTCCAGAAAGGTCAACCAACATAGCCAGGCCACCCAGTTAGCCTATGAGTCGCCAGGACTTGAACTTAGGGAGTGTGACTCCAGAGATACCTTTGTTCCAGTCCCCCTTTCCACTGGAACCTGAGTTCCACAAGGATGGAGACAGTACCTGTCTTGTTTGCCTGCACTCATTAGTTGCTCATGGAAGCTAAGCACTCTGGAGGACACTCAGTAAGTGTTTGTTAAGTGAATAAATGAGCTTAACCCCCAAGCGTTGCTTGGAAGTGAGAACAGGAAAGGCGGGTTTGAGGCAGAGGGTCAGGGCTGAATGCATTTACTGTGTGTTTTGTAGACATAGTCTGGAGGGCTGGAGTGTAGGAGGGTTTACCACTCCAGGAAGGTGAAATGAAAGCTGCTTCCTTTACTCAAGGGAAGCTCACTTTTGCAGAATGGAGAAATTGTTGCTATTAAAGGTAGCAAATGGTATGGGTCATTTGGTTTTGTTTCTTAGCTTCCAACATCTTCCAGCTTTAAAAACTCTAGTCCATAATAGGTAGCTAACTGAAGTAGAAGAAACCTCTAGACAGTGCCAGTTCACCTTTCTGGAATCCTTAGAGAATCTTGCACTCCGTGTGAGTGGGGTGTGTGCGCATGTGTGTGTGTCTGTCGGTGCATGGGAGTACCTTCATTACTGAACTTAGCACATTGAATTTTCTGCAGGGAGTGCCTCTCATTTTCACCAAACAAAGCTGTTTCCTTTTGAAAAAATTAAATTGTACAAACAAAACAGACAAGCCTGAAGGCTAAAGTAAAATCACTTGAAAATGTATCACCCAGAGCTAACTGGTAGATAATTTGGTGAATATCCTTTCAACATTTGTGTGTATGTAAAATATAATTTTACAGAGAGTAAAATACCATAAATACTACTTTGCAATCTGCTCTTTTCCCTCCATTTACTCTACTGTGCAGATCTTTCCCTGTCAGTGAATATGGTGCTACATTATTCTTTTTAATGGCTATATAGCACTCTATTGTATGGCTGTTTCATGATTAATTTAACCTGTCCCTTATGATGTGCATTTATCCACATTCACATGGCACTGTAATTATCCGTTTAATCATCTGTCTCTCCCTGTAGGCTGTGAAAGCGCTGAAAGCAGGGATATTTCCGAATCCACAGGCATCCAATAGGTGTCCAATACATTTTGGATGGATGAATGAGTGAGGGAGGAGAGGAAGAGGTTGTGTTTTGTCATTGCTGTGGCTTGTTTCTGGCTCAACCCATGTTCTGAATGACAGCCTATTAACCTAGGGCTGGTGAGGGCATTTTAGTGATTATAGAGCTCGACGTTGACTGTTCTTTTGGTGTCATGACTTTAAATCCTGGTGCTGCAAGGAAGTATTTCTGACACCAATCAGATTAAATTCTGCTCTTTTTGAAGGAAAATCCTTGGTTTCTTAACCCTGTGGGTTACTTTCCATGCAGTTACAGCCTCTTTTCTGCTCTTCTCTTACAAGGCCACATTGGCTGCCCAGGAGAGATATCTCTTACGCATTTAGGGAAATAGCAATTGGCTTTTCGAGGGGAGTTGGGGGGCAGTGTCAGGCATGATGGTTCTCCCCCACCCCTCTTACCTTTCCTTACATTTATGAGCTGGATGCCTTACCCTGTGCCAGGGGGATAAAATGTGCTGAAAAATAAGGATGAAAAAAAAAGAACAACCTTCAAGGCCATTAACTAAAAAAAAAAAGTTAAAATTCTAGATGCCTGCTTCTAGGGAGAGTGAAAGATGTTGTTAAGATGGGGGTTTTAACCTGGGGAGCACTAATAGGAGACATAAGGGTTCCTTTGCTGTGTCTGCTAATCCTTGGAAATAGTATGCAGGACTTTGCATTGTGCGCGTGTGTGTGTGTGTATGTACATATATATATGTATATATATATGTGTATATATATGTATATATATGTGTGTGTATATGTGTGTATATGTATATATATAACCATATATATATACACACATATGTATACATATGTATATATATACACACATATGTATATATGTATATATACACACACACATATATATAATATGTATGCATATATCATATTCACCAAAAATATTCATCATCAAAAATATTATAATTTTTAAGCATGTGTATTTTTCTGGGCAACGGATTCATGCTCTTGTCAGATTCTCACAGGGTTTTGAGACATCTAGTTAGAAGAAAAGTAATTTAAATATGTAAACCTCATTTTCCTTATCTGTAAAATGGAATGATAACTCCTGCCTCAGAGTTGCGTAAAGATTGGTAAAAACAAGGTATTTAAAGTACCTGGCTCAGGTGTAGAGTAAACGGCCACTATTATATTGATGCTCCCAGGATAATAGAGCGTGACCTTTCTCTGATCATGGGTGATTGTCCATCCCAGCATTGCTGTGTGCATATGGAATGGGCTGTGACCAGAGGTGTGCTTTAGTGGACTTGCTCTTAGGAAGTGGTGGTCCCATGAACTGGAGAGAGGGGGAGGAGGGCTCAAAGACCTGTTAGGGGCTGTCTCATTGTCTGGGTTGAGGCAGTCAGTGCTGGGACTAGAAGAAGATAGGAGCAAGCAGGAAAGACTCATTAGGGCTTAGTGACTGGAAATGGAGTTGAGAGACAGAAATCAGGAGGACCCTGAGGGTCTGGCTGTCTCTGATGAGAATGAAAATTTTGCTAACAAACCCACAAAAGTGTGATGGTGGGGAGGAAGTCAGGTTTGCAGGAAGGGTCAGTTTACCCACATTAGGTCTGAGGAGAGATGAACCATATGAGTGGAAATAAAACAGCAGGAAATACAGGTCCTAAAGATGTAATCACTTTGGATACTCTTAGCTGTTTATTTGCATGAATTGCAATTTATGGGGCTTTGGGGATTATGGCCGAAAGAGGAGAGCTGACTTCTGGTGGACAGAGTTCCTGGAGCAGTGTGAGAAGCAGAAGACAAGGCGGTGGAGAGGATGCTCTAATGTCTGATCCCAGACTAGTCCCTATATTTGTTGGTGACATTAAGGATGGAAGCTGAAGATGCTGTTTTCACAAAGGACCCCATGGACTATGGCAGTACTGGATGATGCCCTGGTGTCCACGTGACAGAGTGCTGTAGGGTCAGGGAGAGGATATTCTCCACGTGAGTATGGAAGGTGATGGCTCTGTGACCACTGGGGCCATCAAGAGAGAGCACTTTGGGCATTGATGTTGGCATGGATCCATGTGTTTGTGATGGATGCTGTCAGAAGCAACAGGAGTGAAGCTTTCTTGTTGCACCATGAGGGCAGGACACTGATAAGGCAGAGGAGGGATGTGGCGGGTTCTGCACATTGGCCACAGATGACAGATGGGCCTATGAACCAGGAAGGGACACTCTCAGGGACTCTCAGGGACTGTTAGGGGATAGAGTTTCATCTAGTCTGCCTCTGAACCCCTCTAGTATATTTTTTCTGTTCAGTTAGTTATTGCATTCTTCTTTGACTTCTGTTTGGTACATAAAATTTTTTTTAATGTTTGTTTATTTTTGAGAGAGAGCGAGCGAGAGAGAGCCTGTGAGCAGGGGAGGGGCAGAGAGAGAGAGAGAGAGAGGGAGACATAGAATCTAAAGCAGTCTCCAGGCTCTGAGCTGTCCGCAGAAAGCCTGATGTGGGGCTCGAATCCATGAACTCCGAGATCGTGACCCAAGCCAAAGTCAAACGCTTAACTGGCTGAGTCACCCAGGCACCCCTCTCTTTGGTCTTTTTAATATTTTCTATCTCTTCGTTGAATTTCTCATTGTGTTCATCCATTCTTCTCCTGCAGTAGGTGAGCATCTTTATGAGTCTTACTTTGAACTCTATATCAGATAAATTACTTACCTCCACTTCATTCAGGCTTATTTCTGGAGTTTTATCTTGTTCTTTCATCTGGATCATATTCCTCTGTTCCCTCATCTTGCTTTTGTCTCTCTCTCATTTGGCAATAGGACAATCTCTTTCATTTGACAAGGAGTGGCCTCGTATAGGCAATGAAATTTATCTTCCCATCTTGCCCTAGTTCTTGCTGGTCTCCTGGAACTTGGTGATTATCTAAGCAACTTGAAGTATTCCACATAAGTCCCAGTTGCTGTTAGTGGTGTACCAAGCCCTGTCTTTTCCAAAGGGAAGGATCTCACTCAGCACCTGATTTCAGGCTGATTTGAAGCCAGACCCTCAGGCAACAGCTTTTAAAGTATGTAAATTTAAATAGTCTTGTGGGACCACAGTTACAACTCCTGCTGGCTTCTCTACCAGGTGATTTGGAGGTGTCTTCTTGGTGAAAGTTGCAAAATTGGAGCTCCAGACAAGTGTATAAACTCCGTCTGGGAGGTCTGGTGAGCCACAGTGAGGCCAAGGCAGAGCGCAAAGCTGGCACTGTCCTGCCCTCCCTTCCCTCGAGCCCTCACATAGCATCTGGATGTGTGGCAAATCTGAAGACTGCCCCTCAGCCTGAAGCTCCAGGACAAGTAAATAGGCCTTTTCCACAGGAAGACAAGCGGAGTGTTTCAGTCAGCCATCTGTGCTGTGTCCTGGGGATGGTAGCCTTCCAAGAACTGTCTCTTGGGTTGTTTCAGTCCCATGAGGCCCAGCAACACAGGCCCCCTGGCCACAGAGCCAGGCATTGAATCCCTCTGTGGACTGTGTATGCCCTCTGGTTTTAGCAGGGCCGTGTCGGAGCCTGGGGTTGGGGTGGGCCTGCTGGCTGCTCAGTGGAGCCACAGGAGCACATGTGTGTAGGGCAAGCCTGCCTTTTTCGGGGGGACTATGGAAGAGCATGGGGGAGGGGCAAGCCTGCTAGCACTAAGGGAGTGCAAAAATGGCGCCCAACAGTGCCTCCTTCCACAGAGAAAGTCCTACCAGACCCCTGCATCTCTGACACATGCTTGAAGGTTTGCAAATAAATAATCTTTTGCATGTGGTGTAAGCACTTTTCAAACTGCTGCTTTTGTGCAGGGTCCTGGGATGAGTAAGTCTGTGTATATGCCCTTAGGAGTGGTCTTTCATGGGGCACCAGGGTGGCTCAGTCAGTTATGTGTCTGACTTTGGCTCAGGTCACGACCTCATGGTTTGTTGGTTCGAGCCCCATGTCGGTCTCTGAGCTGTCAGCACAGAGCCTGCTTTGGATTCTGAGTCTCCTCTCTCTGCCTCTCCCCCGCGCACACTGTGTGTGTGTGTCTCAAAAAAATGAATAAACATTAAAAAAAAAAAGTGGTCTTTCAGGGGTGCGTGGATGGTTCAGTTGGTTAAGTGACTGGCTCTTGATTTCAGCTCAGGTCATGATCTTGTGGTGAGTTCCAGCCCTGCATTTGGCTCTGTGCTGACAGTGTGGAGTCTGCTTGGGACTCTCTGCCTCTCTGCCCCTCTCACCTCAAATAAGTAAAAACTTTAAAAACAGAGTGGACTTTCAGTTCTACAGAGTCTTTTGGGTCTGCTGGCTTAAGTCCTGTTGGTTTCCAGAGCCAGATGTTTTGAGGGCTCATTGTTTAAGTCCCAAGGGCTGGGGTGCTTGATGTGGGGTATGACCCCCTTCCTCCTCAAGGAGAAAACCCATATTTGTGTGCTACCTCCTAATTATGGGTTGCCTCTCTGGGGCTGGAGTTTTTGGCAAGACCACATCTCTGCCTCTCTACCCATCCTGATGGGGCTCTTTCATCCTTTGTTGCTGTGAAGCTCTTTAGCTAGTTTTCAGGTCTTTTTCAGAAGGAATTATTCCATATGTAGCTACTGATTTGGCATGTCTGTGGGAGGAGGTGAGTTCAGGATCTTCCTACACTGCTCTTTAATTTTTATAGGACATTTTGAACAGCTCTGTAATTTTTATAGGACATTTTGACACACAGGATGTTTTAAAAGTTCTACGGTGAAATCAATTGGCGGTTTCCTTTATGTTTTCCCACCTTCCCAACTTGCAACTTTTAATTCCAAAATAAATGGTAATCAAGCTTCTTCTTTCCTTTTTTAATGCTTATTTGTTTATTCTGAGAGAGAGACAGAGAGCCTGAGCGGAAAAGGGACAGAGACACACACACACAGAATCTGAAGCAGGCTCCAGGCTCTGAGCTGTCAGCACAGAGCCCGACGCGGGGCTCAAACCCACAAACCATGAGATCATGACCTGAACCAAAGTCAGACGTCTAATCAACAGAGCCACCCAGGTGCCCCTTAATCAAGCTTCTTAAGATTTCTTATTAAACAAGAGTCGATGAGCCTGTAGGGTGGGTTTGTGAGATTTTTCTACACAGCAGTGTGTGTGACTTTGGTGACAACTGTTCCAGCCCTTTGAGATCATTGCTTTCCATGCTTATTGTGTTGAAGAATTGTCTTTAAGGTAAGAATCACTGTGGACCTCCCCATGATAGTGATTACATTTTTCAGGTCTGTTGATGGAGAACATATAATGACCAAAAACTACAAATTCAGTTCCTTTTGAATATGAATTGCATTGTATTAATTGCCATAGCACTTGCATGCATTAGAGAAACAGCACGCCTATGTGTGAAGCATGTATTCTGTCTACAAAGTTGGGTGTGTGTGTGGCTGCGTGAATCCCTGTAATAATTTCAAGGTCTTCCAGATTTGGGAATCCCCAGTAGGACCCACATCTCAGTACATCTTTTGCCTGTGTTGAAGCCTGCCCCTCCCTGGTTAGCTGGGAATTGTAAGGACATGGGCTTGGGGCTTCTGGGAAGCCTGAATTTGGGATAAGTGGAAATATTATTAGGGTTTTAAAATATTTTGTCTTCAATTCACCTTTCTTGATTTTGAAGGAATATCTCATTCAAGTGGGAGTGGGTGAAAAAGACATTAATGGTATTCTCTCAGCCATTCTCTTTTCACATGGAAGTGTCTTTGCCCAGAAGAATCAGCACATGGCTTTTCCCCTCTCTCTGTCATTTTCTCTCCGGGAACTCAGAGTGTGCCTGCTTAAATGAGATAACGTATGTGAAGCACCCACCACAGGGCCTGGCCTCCAGTTCGTGTGCATTGAATCTTTGTTCTTCTCCTCTTCCTCTGATAGCGGGTTCCAAGCTCACTTGCAAATGTAGCATTGATCCCACAGCAAATATGTTTTGGCTTAGTGATGAGTCCGCTCAAAAGAAGGGAGAGAATTATTTAAATTATTGAAACACCTTAATCCATAAGCTCACATGAATATTGTTTTGAGCTAATAGTTTTATGCTCTTTGGCTTCTGTATTCCATCTTATAGGTGGTTAATGTCTCTTGCTGTCACATACTTGAAAAAATTCAGGCTTTTGAAATTTTCTTTTGTGTTAAACTTGCAATGGAGTATTGGATTCCTTGGTTCATTTTTAAAAAAGCCTTTTATCAAAATGTTAAGCTTGGTTAATTTGCATAAAATATTTCCTCCGCAATTTACTCTCTATTACTTTTGAAACGCAAATTGCCTCTGCTGCAGTGTGGGGCCGTTGTAATGGCACCGAGCTATCAGGGCTTTCCATTCCAGGGATGAACAAGTCTCAGGTTTGAAGCTCAAGGAAATAAATTGGAATCTTGCCTCCTCTCACTCCCTTGGGTGATCTGAGCTCATCCGAAGAAGAAAAGGAAGCAAAGGGAGCAGGGTTTGTGAAGACAGGGTTCAAAGGCCCGGGTTAGGAATGTACAGGTGTGGGTTGGAAGCTGGCATGTAGCTGCGTGCTCACGTGTGCTCAGGCAGTGGAGGAGGGAAGAAGAAAAGCCTTGGGGCATCTCCAGAAACCGGCTCAGGGGAAGCAGATCTAATGGGCATACACAGCCAGGTTCTTCTGCCTAAGACACAGTTCCCATCCTATCATTTCCCCACCGCTGCCGGCCAGCATTTACTGCCTTCCCACCAGCCCAGAATCAATTTGACATTCAAATAGGAAGCTGGTGGACATCAATACTGAAGGAAATAAACAAACTTCAGTGCACCAAGCAGGCTTTTGGGAAACCAGAGGCCAAGAGACTTTCCTGCCAACAGGGGCCATGATGGTTCTGTCTTGACCCAGAGTCACCCGACTACAGCCCAGATGTTGACATCTCCCATGCCTGGCAGTAGAGTGGAGCCTTTTTGCCCTTAGTAACAACCTCCCTTTAAGGTAAAGCTGCTCAGCCTTCACAAATAGCAGGTGGGCGGGCCAGGCTGATAGGAGGCAGCTGCTGGCTCCTCACACTCCCTTTTCTTAGAAAGAGGAAGACTCACAGAAAAGAGGGAGGGCTTCCTTGTTGGGGAGGGGTCTTCCCTTTGCACATGAGAAGCTCCTTCCATGACTCAACCTAGTCTTTTCTCTGAAAGCTCAGAAGGAGCTAATGTTAGTAGGAGCAAATGAATGTATTTGCAAATGAAAGGTGGGATTCGTGTGCAAGGAGATGGGGTTATATTTAGAGCCATGTAATTAAAGATCCATTTATGTCTGAGCACCCTTAAACAGACAAATATAAAACTCATGAATACCAAATTCTATTTGGGTAACTGGCTGGAAGCACACACACTCATGCATCTGAGCCCTGACTCTGTCTGTTCAAGTAGAAGAGAGCCACTGCTGTCTCAACTTGGGCCACAACTTAGGGCTACAATAAAAAAAAAACACAAAAAACTGTATTTTTATCTCTTTCTATGTTCTCTGATTTAGAAAGTCTCTAGATGAAACTCTACATGATGCTAGATTGGTACTGACAAGAGAGAGACCAAACTTTCTTCTGAATTGTTTTCCTTTGGGACCTGAGCAGATGTGCTGTTTGAAACTTTAAGAAAGGTCAACGATTTGTATTTGTGATGTAATAAAAAATATATTTGTGGGGTGCCTGGGTGGCTCAGTTGGTTAAGTATCTGACTTTGGCTCAGGTCATGATCTCGCAGTTCGTGAGCTCCAGTCCCATGTCAGGCTCTGTGCTGATGGCTCAGAGCCTGGCGTCTGCTTCTGATTCTGTGTCTCTCCCTCTCTCTCTGCCCCTCCCCTACTCACATTCTGTCTCTCTCTCTCTCTCTCAAAAATGAATAAACGTTAAAAAAAAATAAAAAATATATATTTGATCTTTGTCCCTGGTTCTGACACAGAGCTCTGAAAACCTTTAGAATTTCCTGAGTGACAGAAGTGTCTTTTGTTACCCATAATGAGTTCCTTTCAACCACATGTGTGTTTGTGCTAGTGAGGTGACTACTGGGACCCTAGAAACTTCAGGGTGAAGGCTGGTAGCCAAGGGAACCAACCATGTGGTTAGAAGGTTGGAACTTTGAGCCCACGCCCTGACCCTTGGGTAAAGAAGAGGGACTGGAGGTTCAGTTTAATCACTAATGGCCAATGGTTTAATCAATCTTGCCTACTTAATGAAACCTCCATAAAAACTCCTGAACAACAGGGTTCAGAGAGCTTCTGGGTTGGTGGATGCATCTGGGTGCTGGGAGGGTGGTACACCCAGAAAAGGCATGGAAGCTCTTTGCTCTTCCCTCCATACCTTGCCTTATGCATCGCTTCCATGCGGCTGTTACTGAGTTGTATCCTTCATAATACACTGGTAATAATGAGTATAGAGCTTTTCTGAGTTCTGTGAGTTATTCCAGTGAATTATTGAACCTGAGGAGAGGGTTCTGGGAACCACCAGTTTATAGCTGGTTGGTTGGAAGTATGGGTGGTCTGGGGCTTGTGACTGGTATTTGAAGTGAGGGAAGTGTTGTAGAACTGAGCCCTTTAACTTGTAGGATCTGATGCTAACTCAAGGTAGTGAGTGTCAGAATTGAATTGAATTATAGGACATCCAGCTGGTGTCTTGAAAGCTGGAGAACTGGTTGGTATGAGAAAAACCCTCCACCAATTTGGTGTCAGAAGTACAGTGAGTAAAAACATCTCAGCACCTATTGAAAAACAATTTGTTTTTCACTTAAAAATACTTCAAAAAGAAGAAAAAAACCCATCAAATTCCCAATCAAAAGCTCCACTAGCTTAGAAATAGGAAAAAGTTTCTGTTTTCAATGACTTAGTAGTAGTGAGAGAAAAGCTACCAATAGCTGACTTTCTCCATCTAACATCACATCAGAGATAATCATGTGAAATTATTGCAGTCATATTATTTCCCAAAAAAGTGGGCACAGCACATCTTTGGATTTCAAATGTGCTGGAGTTGAACTGCTGTGTTCTTTGCTATAGAATACAGGAGAGGCCCCTCTCCCCCTTCTCACTCCCTTCTCTGAATGTTGGTAACATGGGACATATTGAACACAATTCTCTCCTATCCTGTTTGGTGTTCATACCCCCTGTGATGTGGCATCTGAAGCAAAGAGAAAGCATTTGGGGAATCATGATTATGGCTGTCATTCTCAACCACAGAGGGGGACGGCACAGGAGAGTAGACATGCTAGGTTGCTTGGGGACAACTGGCCAAGTCATCCTAGAGATTTATTCTCAAGGACTTAGATGAAGATAGAGAGGGTTTGCTTATCAGCGAGTAGATGACAGAGATGGGAATAATGACCAACATGTTGAGTGACAGATTTAGAAATCAGAAAGATCTTGACTGGATGGAGCCAAGCCTGAAATCTAATGAGGAAAAAGGTAAGGGAGTAAAGGTAAGGCCTAAAATACCAAGGGCACAGACACAGCAGGGGAAGGAAGGCCTTGGTCCATGTGGGTATATAACCTGGGGTTTTGCCCATCGTGAATGCATTCTGCGTCAACAGTGGGATGTGGGATGCAGGGAAGCAACTGATATTTGACAGTGTTCTTAGTGGCGTGATGACTGCAGCGAGGGAGCTGACAGGCTTTCTCTCTTGCAGCCTGGTCTCCCTGGGGCATCCTACTCAGGTCAGGACCCCCACTGACAACTTCACAGACAGACAGATGGAGGGTGTGAGAGGAGGGCTCCAACAGAGGAACTGGAGGTCATACCAATGAGAAGGGAAGAAATCAGACTTTTTTGATCTATTTCCTGGGTCAGGGTTATTGCATTTAACTGAAAGTATTTGTGGACCTGACCTGTGAAAGAGACACTTGGCTTGTTCTGGGAGGTCTAATGCAGGGGTTGGCAAACTGAAGTCTGCTGCTTGCTTTTGTAAATAAAATTTTATTGGAAACAGCCATATCGACTCCTATATATATTGTCTATGGCTCCTTTTGTGCTCTAATGGCAGGGTTAAATCATTCCCAAAGAGACTCTGTGGCCCAGAAAGCCTATTTACTATCTGGTCCTTTCAAAAACAAAAGTATGCTGACCTCTCTATGGGAATAGTTTGGAGGTTTTGATGGTGGACATTTTGAGAAGGCCTATTTTCACACAATGAAAGGAAGAAAACTTAAATTTAAGGTATTAATTGAAGGTAAGAATTGAGTTACCTTCTTAGTGGGATTGATTTAGAGGTGATTAAGCATTAGCGGGTGTTTGGACTTAAGTGGCTCTTGACCTCTTTCCAGTTTTGGAAGTGTCTGATTTACTGCCTTGTGACATTACTTAAATTACTTCTGGGTTTATTTTATGACATATTTCAAATATGTCTCACCTCCACCCTTCCCTACACCACTCACTTTCCTTGTGCATAGGACCCACATCTCACTCTTCTCTCTAGCTCCTGTTATGGCTAAGTTAGATCTGCCCTACACTCTGGCCAAGTATATTTATAGTGGAAGGTTCCAAAAGGCTTTCTCTTTGGAGAGTTTCACCTACAAGGATGTCCAAAGGCAAGCATTTCAAGGGCAGTATTATAACAAAAATCTAGGGATGTATTGTGGATTAGAAATAGTAAAGGTCTTGGAGCCAATGTTGGAGAGATTTTGGCTTTATTTGGAGGGACACGGGAAGCCATTGCAGGAACTTCCCTCTTGAACAAAGGAGTGTCTGGAACTGTTTTGATTTAAAAGGATCCTCTGGACATCAGTTGAGACTGGACTATAGAGGTATGAATTAGTTTGCTGTGGCTGCCCCAGCATATTGCCACACATCGGGTGCCTTAAAACAAGAATGCATTTGCTCACAGTTCTGGAGGTTGGAAGTCTGAAGTCAAGGTGTTTGAGTGGTTGCGTTTCCTCCTGGGTTCCAGGAGAGTATCTGCTTTTGCCTCTTCCAGTTCCTGGTGGCTCCTGGCATTCTTTGGCTTGTGGCTGCATATCTCCAAACTCTGTCTTCACGTGGCCTTCTCTCTCCCTCAGATCTCCCTCTGCCCTACTTTTATAAGGACACCTACCATTGGGTTGAGGATCTACCTAGATAAGTCCACAATGACCTCATCTGGAGATCCTTAACTCATTTACATCTGCAAAGATACCTTTTCTGTGTAAGTTCACATTCACAGGTTCTGGGGATTAGGACATACCTTTTGTCCAACCCACTGCGCGGGGCAAAGGCAGAAGCAGGGAGACTGGTGAGAGGCTCGTGTAGCCATCCCTGCAGGAGACACTAATGGTTTGGGCCAGAGTGGTATCAGGAGAAACGGTGAAAAAAGCCAGAAAGATACATGACAGATGGGAAGTCGGTGTGGGACAAAGAGCAGTCAGGTTTTTCAAATGTCAAAGAATGGAATCCCTTTCCCAGGGCTGGGAAAGGCTGGTGGTAGAACAGGTGCTTTTGTTTTTGTTTTGTTTTTCATCCATTAGCTCTTTTAATTTGGGGAGGGGGCCGGGTGGAGGGGCATATCTAGAGGTGAGTTTTTGACATGTAAGTTTGAAGTGTGTTGGACATTCACGCGGAGTTATTAAGCACTTGTAAATATTAAGCATTTACAAGTCTGGAACTGAGGGGGAGACATCCAGACTGGGGATATGAATTTAGGAATTGTCAGTGTATGGATGGTATCTAAAACCATGAGATGAAGTTTCTTAACCGTAAGGAATAAGGATCCAACTATGTGGAAAATTGCGTGGAATCAAATTTGTCAGTGGAGGCTGATTTTATATAGTCCATGGGATGAGACACTTCAGTCCCGTTACCCTGGACCAGCAGCATTGGCTGCTGGGGGCTTGTTAGGACTGCAGCCTCTCAGAGGCTCCCAGGAGGCTCAGTAGGTTAAGCGTCTGACTCTTGATTTCAGCTCAGGTCATGATCTTAAGGTGGTGAGATCCAGATTCTCTCTCCCTCCCCCTCACCCTGAGCATGCTGAATCAGAATCTGCATCTTCAAAGATTCCAGGCTATTTGAATGCATGCAAAGTTTGAGGAGCACTGTCTCATCAGTGTAATAAATGACCTCACTTGAGGTGTTTCTGGCATGGGCTTAGTTTAGATTTTCTGGAAACGCTCATTAGCATACCTATTGGAGTGAGACAAAAAAATCAGGAAGTGTTCTAAAGCAAGGGGCCAACCTTTTGTTCTTGGGACTTTCAAGCACTTTCATTGTTACCTTTTGAATGAATCCCAGCCC
This sequence comes from Lynx canadensis, assembly GCF_007474595.2. NCBI lineage: Eukaryota > Metazoa > Chordata > Mammalia > Carnivora > Felidae > Lynx > Lynx canadensis. The sequence goes on along the minus strand of NC_044303.2, from coordinate 113,990,367 downwards.
CTCCCTATCACAGCCCAGCAAGTTGCACCAGCTTCAGAGGAAAGCAGGTGTGTGGGGCACAGGCCTGGCAGGTGAGAAGCGTCCTGCTTGTTCACCTACCTCCTTAGTACCTGTCTGTTCCTAGCAAGGATTCTTTGGGCTGGTGTCTCCCTTCTCCACATCCCCATACAACAATGACCACTTCTCAGCCCTTAAAGATCTGGGGGTCCCTCAGGTGAGCGGAGTAATTTTCTTTCTTTCTTTATTAAAAAATATTTTTGATGTTTTATTTTTTAAAATGTTTATTTTTTGAGAGAGAGACAGAGTGTGAGCGGGGGAGGGGCAGAGAGAGACGGAGACACAGAATCTGAAGCAGGCTCCAGGCTCTGAGCTGTCAGCACAGAGCCCGACGACGTGGAGCTTGAAATCATAGACTGTAAGATCATGAGATTATGACCCCAGCCGAAGTCGGACGCTTAACCGACTCATCCACCCAGGCGTCCCACTGATGTTTTATTTATTTTTGAGAGAGAGAGAAAGAATATGAGTGGGGAAGGGGCAGACAGAGAGGGAGACACAGAATCTGGAGTAGGCTCCAGGCTCTGAGCTGTTGGCACAGCGCCTGGTGCTGGGGCTCGAACTCGTGAACCACGGTATCATGACCTGGGCCAAAGGTGGACGCTCAGACGATGGAGCCACCCAGGTGCCCCAGAAGTAATTTTCTTAACAGATAAAATGTGATTTCTCTAAAACTCTTAAAACATATATTTTAGAAAGCAAATTTACCTACTCCCCCCTTTCCCCACCTCCAAAGGTTAGTGAGGTGTATGCCAGAATAATTTGTAATCCTTGTGTGTGTAGGTGAATGGACTTATTTCAAATGCTCTCTTCTGTGAGGCTGGCTCACAGCCTGAGGACAGAGGCACTGAAATAATTCATTTTTACCCATGATTTAAGCAATCCACTTTCAAATATTTGATTTATGGGGATTTTTAAAATAGGTATGTCTTGCTTTACGTAGTAGATTCATTTCAGAAGACTTCTCCTTGACTATAACTTGTAGAAATCAAGCCGTATTTCCCCCATTAACTTCTGTGATCATTTCAGAGACACTTTGCCCTCCTTGCTGGGTAAGACTCCAGCAGAACTCTTCCTACCATGAGAGTAGGGTGACCAGCTGTCCTTATTTGCCCATGACTGAGGGATTTCTCAAGATGAGGGCCCTTTTTTTAAAAAAATAGATTTTACTTTTTTAGAGCAGTTTTAATTTCACAGACAGCATAATTGAACAGAAAGTACAGGGTGTTCCAAAAGACTTCCTGCTCCCACACATCCACAGCCTCCCCAACTATTAACATCCCTCCCGAGAGGGGTGCATTCATTACAGTTGATGAGAACCTACATTGACAAATCATTATCCACCAAAGATGGTAGTTTATATTAGGGCTCCCTCTTGGTGTATACAACACAATACAATTCTATGGGTTTTGACAAGTATATAATGACACGTATCCAAAATGATAGGATCACACAGAATAGCTTTTGTGCCCTAAGAAAGTCCTCTGTGCTCTATCTAGTCATCCCTCCTTACCTCCAACCCTGGCAACACTGATATTTTTGCTGTCTCCACAGTTTTGCCTGTTTTCCAGAATGTCTTATAGTTGGAATCACACACTATGTAGCCTTTTCAGATTGGCTTCTATCACTTAGTAGTATGCAGTCAAGTTTCTTCCATGTCTTTTCATGGCTTGATAGCTCAGTTCTTTTTAGTGCTGAATGCTATTCTGTGTTCTGATGTACCGTGGTTTATTTTTCCACTCACCTACTGAAGGACATCTTGGTTGCTTCCACGTTTTGGCAATTATGAATAAAGCTGCCAGCAACGTTCCTGTGCAGGCTTTATGTGGACACAGTTTTCAGCTTATCTGAGTATATCCCTAAGAGTGCAATTGCTGGATTGTAGGCTAAGAGTATCTTTGGTTAGAAAGAAACTAACTGGTTAGAAACTGCCATCCTGTCTTCCTAAATGACTGTACCATTTTTCATTCCCACCAGCGATGAATGAGGGTTCCTGTTACTACACATCCTCGCCAGCATTTGATGTTGTCAGTGTCCCAGATTTTGGACATTCTAACAGGTGTGTAGTGGTATTTCATTGCATGAATTTACAATTCCCTAATGATATATGATGGAGAGCATCTTTTCATATATTTAATTGTATCCATATATCTACTTTGGTGAGATGTCTATTTAGGTCTTTTACCTGAGTTTTTAAAATGGGTTGTTTGTTCTCTATCATTGAGTTTTGGGAGCTCTTTTTAATATTTTGGATGATAGTCCTTTATCAGATGTATCTTGTGCAAGTATTTTCTATTTTCCATTGATGTATAAGGTGATTATTGATACAGTTGGATTAATACCTACCATATTTGTTACTGTTTTCTATTTTTTGCTTTTGTTCTTTATTCCTATTTTTGCCTACCACTCTTTTTTTTTCGCCTTTTGTGGTTTTGATTGAGAATTATTTTATTTTATGAAGTTTTTTTTAATGTTTATTTATTTTTGAGAGAGAGAGAGACCAAATATGAGCAGGGGGTGGGGATGCAGAAAGAAAGGGAGTGACAGAATCCAAAGCAGGCTCCAGGCTCCAAGCTTTCAGCACAGAGCCTGATGCAGGGCTTGAACCCACGAGCTGTGAGATCATGACCTGAGCCGAAGTCACACACTTAACTGACTGAGCCACCCAGGTGCCCCTTAATTGAGAATTTTATATGATTCTGTTTTCTTTCCTTTTTTAGCCTATCAATTATACTTTTCTTTTTTCCTGATTTTAGTGGTTATCCTAGAGTTTGTAATATACATGTACAACTGATCTAAGTCCATTTTATAATAATACTAGTACTTTATAGTCACAATTATTTGTATATCCTTTACACCTCTTGTATCATTGCTGTCATGCATTTCACTTATATATAAAGTTATAATCATTGAATATAGTGTTGCTATTATTATTTTGAACAAATAGTTATCTGTTAGAAGAATAAAGAATAAGAAAAAAAGGAGGCTTGGCTGGCTCAGTCAGTAGAGCATACGGCTCTTGATGTTGGGGTTGTAAGTTTGGACCCCACGGTGGGTGTAGAGATTACTTAAAAATATCATCTTAAAAAAAAAGAATAAGAAAAATAAAAGTTTTTCATTTTACTTTCACCTATTCTCTAAGTCTCTTCCTTTAAGTAGATCTGAGTTTCTGGCCTATATCATTTAACTTCTTTCTGAAGGGCTTCTTTTAACATTTTTTTGCAAGGAAGGTCTATTGATGGTAAATTCTCTCAGTTTTTGTTTGTCTGTCTTTATTTTTCCTTTACTTTTGAAGGATACTTTTGTAGGAGATAGAAGTCTAGGGGTTTTTTTCCCCCTATCTCTCAGCACTGACCCATTCTCTTCTTGTTTAAATTTCTTCTGAGGAAAAGTCAGATTTAATTCTTACCTTTGTTCCTCTACAGGTAAGGTGTTTTATTTCCTCTGGCTTCTTTCAAGAATTTTTCTTTACCTTTGATATTGTTCAGTTTGAATATGGCATGCCTAGGTGTAGTGTGTTTTTTGGCATTTATCATGCTTGGTGGTCTCTGAGTTTCCTGGATTTGTGGTTTGGTGTCTGACATTGATTTGAGGCAAATTCTCAGTCATTATTGCTTTATATACTGCATCTGTTCTGTTTTCTCTTTTCCTTTTGGTAATCCCCATTGCATGTATGTTATACTTTCTGTGGTTGCCCTACAGTTCTTGGATATTCTGTTCCATTTTTTTTCTCAGTCTTTTTTTGTCTTTGCTTTTTTAGTTTTGGAAGTTTCCATTGACATATCCCCAAGCCCAGAGATCCTTTCCTTAGCCATATCCAGTCTAGTAACAAGTCCTTAAAAGGGATTCTTTATTTCTGTTACAGTGTTTTTTGATCTCTAGCATTTCGTTTTGATTCTTTCTTAGAATTTCCATTTCTCTGCTTACATTACCCATCTGTTCTTGCATGTCTTTTTCCCATTAGAGCCCTTAGCATATAATCATAGTTTTAAAAAATTCCTGATATGATAATTCCAACATTCCTGCCTGTCTGACTCTGGTTCTCATACCTGTTCAGTGTCTTCAAACTGTGTTTTCTGCATTTTAGAATGCCTTATAAATTTTTTTTCCTGACAGCTGGACATGATGTACGGGGTGAAAGGAACTGTTATAAATACTTGATTAGTGTTTTAGTGGTACGGTGTAGGGGGAGTCCTGTAGTCATCTATGTAGGTTGCAATCTTTTAGGAAGCCTGTATCCCTGGACTGTGAACTTTACAGTGTTTCTTAGAATGTCCCACCCTTTCTGTGGGACAGACTGACTAAAAGCAACTGAGTTACAGATTTCCCTTCCTTCGTGTGCAAGTCTGGAGTGGGCTGTTATTTTCCTCCCCCAGTCCAGTTGGGTTCTGATAAAACCCCAATAGTTTAGACGAGTAAACTACTTTCTCTTGTTGGCAGGCCTTGCTGAAAAGAACAGAATGCTCTGGTGTAGTTAAACAATTTTTTTCTTACTCTCTTGCTAGAAGTATGGGGGGATTTTTCTCCCAAATTCACTGTGAGAACTTGGTAGGGCTCTGGGAAATAAAACACACACACACATAAGTGTGTAAAGGCTTCCTATGACTGGGGCTCCCTGGAGTCTTTAATTGTCAGATCTGTCCGAGGTGAACCTTCAGTAATGCATTGTATATGGTTGAGGGTTTCCTCACCCCGCACTGGTTCCTGTAGAGCTCTCTGCTTGTAGACTTCTACTTCAGTAAGCTGTGATTTTCTCTATCTGCCCGGCGATCTCTCTCTCCAATTTTGGGGACAGTGGTTTGCTCTGTGGCTTCACTGCTCTGATGGATCTAAGAAGAGTTGGTGATTTTTCAGTTTGTTCAGTTTTTTACTTACTATTTGGACAGAGCAACCAACTCCTTGCAGGCCTGATTAGCAGGTGCAATTCACAATGAGGGCCTTATAATATCAAAATGAGTATGGTTCTGGGAAAATCCAGATGGTTGGTCAGCCTACTTGGGTTAAAGTTCTGGGGTCTTGTCTTGGCTATGGTGAATCCCCTTGAGTATGGCATTTAGTGTTTTGGAGCCTGTTTCCCTTTGTGTGGAATGGGAGAGGGTTCACTGTGGGCTTCCTTCCAGTTACTTTTCCACGTCACATGATCTGATATTCTTTACGCTGGGCAAAAAGGCAAAGCGTTTCTGAACTTAAACTAATGGAGTTTCCTTGCTGGGAGATGAAACCAAAATTCTCCTGTTAACCAATTTTTTTTTTTTTTTTGACTCAGACTAATCTTGGCTTGGAAGACACAGTGACACTTCAGTTTCAGAGAAAGGGCTCCCTGCTGCTTTCACCCATTATGATGTTTGTCACACAGCAGGGACTTTTCTCCCTTTGACAGCATCTATTTGAAAACAGAACCACTCTTGTTATGGATGGACTTAGGATCTCCTCTCCCTTTTGGTTGAATTTGCCTGAAAGAGTGGAGAGTAGAGAAGTAGGAGTAAGGTAGACACAAGGTGTGAAGGCCTGGCCACACCTTTCTTTTCTTTTCTTTTTTCTTTTCTTTTCTTTTCTTTTCTTTTCTTTTCTTTTCTTTTCTTTTCTTTTCTTTCCCTTTCCTTATTTTCTTTCTTTCTTTCTTTCTGCCTGCCTCTTTCTTTCTTTCTTTCTTTCTTTCTTTCTTTCTTTCTTTCTTTCTCTTTCTCTCTCTCTGTTTCTTTCTTTTTTTTAATAAATGTTTATTCATTTTTGAGAGAGAGAGAGAGAGAGAGAGAGTGGGGGATGGGCAGAGAGAGGAGGAGAGAGAGAGAGAATCCCAAGCAGCCTCCACACTGTGCGCAGTGAGCCCAATGCAGGGCTCAAACTCATGAACTGTGAAATCATGACCTGAGCTGAAGTTGGATGCTTAACCAACTGAGCCACACAGGCACTCCCTAGGACACCATTCTGATAGGATAGCCTCTGATTTATTTCTTTCTAAACACTTTCAGTCCCTGCTTCTCCAGTTATTCCATGGTCCTTGATTTGCCCAGCAACATAATGAGAAACATTAAGCATATCATCATCTTCCAAAGTCCTCAGCAGAGAAATAGCTCAGACAGTTTTTATGAAATTGTAATGTGCCCACTTGAACACAAACCCTAATTTCCTGAAGTCTAGCTCTAGTTTGAAGAATTGCCTGATTTATTTTAAAATTGAATTTTGCTGTCAGAGAAGCTGCCAATACTTACTGCCAGCGTTGTTATTTTTCTTTACATATTTTAGTCTTAGATCTTGAGTATAAAAAGCTCTCTCCCTCCTTCCCTTCCAAGAGTTGAGTTTCAACTGCGTGACCAGATTGTACAATTTTGCATGGGTTTAAGGCTTCACGGGGAAGTGGAAGGTGCTGCTAACTCATTGTTTCTTCTTGCAAATGACAGATTTTCTGGTGGCAAATGGACATAGAGGTTAAACAATTCTAAAAAGTAGAAGAAACCTTAAGAGGTCTCTTGCTCCAGCTTCCTATCCATTAGCAGGACTGCATTCAAGCTATTCTGATGGGGGGGGGGGTGTCACCATGTCCTTTGGGAATCATTTCATTCTCAAGAGGGTCTTGTAGAAGGTCTTTAATTTCAAGTCAATTCGGTCAACAGCCATAGAGGACAACATTTATATAACAGGTATAGTTTCAGGTACTTAACGTACAGCGGTGAGCAGGGCAGGTGAATAAATAAGAACATCAGGGATGTGTACCATTAAGAAAATGAAACAGGAATATGTGTGGAGTTGCCTAGGGGCTGATACAACTTGAAGAGAATGGACAAGGAAGGTTAGGTAAGTAGTGATAATTTAAGATGAGATCTTGATGATGATCTGTCCTGTAGACAACTGGGAACCAGCAAAGGTTTCTCATTTGGGCGACCACAATACAGTGTAATCAGCAATCCTTTAACATACCTAGATAAATGTACATGTCTTATTTTCTTTAAAAAAACTTTGTGAAGTAACTGTCATTCCCATTTTACACATAAGAACACTGAGATTCTGAAGCCCTCAGTGTCCTTGTGCCTCAGGAGACCTCTAGTCTCTTACTCATTTTGATTCCAAACATTGAGATTCCCTTTCCTTTGCTCATGGTCATACAGATAGTTAAAGGGACTGGCTTTTTCCTACCTGTTGGCTGTTTGACCTTGGGTCAGTCATCTTTGGGACCAGTTTCCGATCTGTAGACGGATGAGATGCCCTCAAGAGACCTCACAGACTTCAGATATTTTGAGTCTTAAATTTGTCTTTATGTGCCCCTTTTAGGCCCACCCGAACCAGGATGTCTAAACGGGGCCCTCTGGCTTACTTTATGAGTTGTCTTCTTCAGTTGGGTGATGATAAAATGGGACACCGTTTTTTCTCCTGTAAGCATGAAGGGAGAACTGCAGAATGTTCTAAGGTCCTTGCTGAGGTCCTGCTATCCTGATTTGGAGTGTTTGTCCTTTTTGGAGGCCACGTATTCCATCTGGTCCTTGTAACAAATGGGTACCCACACATTTATGTCTCCCCTCACTGCCATCCTCAGTGTAGTGAGTTTAATGCTAACCTATTAGGCTGTTTATTAAAGGGGATGAGTAAAAAATTCTTTGTTCATTTCTCAAAAAGTAGGTCAAACATAAAAAAATCTGCTATCGTGTATTTAATCTTCAGATATTAACTCCCATCTATTTTGCAACCTCCCCTGGGGAGTTTGTAAGGAGAAGGGATGTTTTATAGCTTGCAATGTGTATTTGATGATCTCTGCTCCATTAAATTGGAACAGAATCCATCATTTGTTCTTCTAATAGATGCTTGAATAACACACCATATATTAGCCCTCTGTTACAGTTTCTCTTTGAGATGCCTAAATAGTCCAGGCTTCTAAGCTCTGTTTTAGCCTCTCCCCATTTAAATACGCTGAATATTTCTGGGACTGTTTACGATAAGTATGAGAAGACTCCCCCCTCTGCCACAGAACAATGACTCTGCCTCAGGAGACTCATAATTTCTCTGGTCCTTTCTTTGTGTGTGTGTGTGTGTGTGTGTGTGTGTGTGTGTCGGGGGGTTGTTTGGTGGTGACTTAAAAATGTTTTCTGTTGTGATAAAATGCATGTAACATAATATTTAGCACATAACCATTTTTAAGTGTATAGTTTATTGGTATTAACCACATTCCTATTGTTGTGCAATAACCATTACCATCCATCTCCAGAACTTTTTTCATCTTGTGGAACTGAAACTCTATACTCATTATACAGGAACTCCCCATTCCCCTTCCCTCCAGCCCCTGACAACCATAATTCTACTTTCTGTCTCCACTGTAATCAAACCAAATGGGAGTTTGCTCACCTGATGTGCAGCAAGCCAACAAAAAATGATACCGAACTTTCGCAGTGAAGAAAGATGGGTGGTTTATTGGTGTGGTGCCACGGAGAACAAAGAGCTAGTGCTCAAAAGTCCCTAACTCCCAGGTGGCTTACAGATGAAGGTTTTTAGGGCAAAACTTGAGGCAGAGGTCTCTTGAGAAGGTGTACACCATGGATTAGAGGCCCATGAGGTCATGTTAGCCGATGTTACTTGATAACTTTTGGTGTTTCTTTGTCTGGTCCCTGGAGGTCTGTTCTATCTCAAAATACTTTGGATCTAAAAAATACCTTTATTCTTGATGTTAGAGATTTAATTAGGTATATCTGGTGATGTACCTGTCCTACAAATAGTTGAATGATAAGCATTCATATCCATTGAGCCTTGCCCTATGTGTTCCTTGGCCAGTCTGGTTGAGCCTTGGGGTGACCTGTAGTGTTCATTCTTCTGTCGAAACTTAGAAGGTTGATGCCAGCTTCACTATAGTTTTGACTGTTCTAGGTATCTCATATAAGTGGAATCATACAGTATTTGTCTTTTAATGACTGACTCATTTCACTTTACATAGTGTCCCCAAGTTTCATCCACGCTGTAGCATATATCAGAATTTTCTTCCTTTTTAAGATGAATAATATTCCACTGTATGTATATACACCATTTTGTTTATCCATCCGTCAATAGACACTTGAGTTGTTTCTACCTTTTGATTCTTGTGAATAATGTCACTATGAATGTGGGTGTACAAGTATCTGTTCCAGTCTCTGCTTTCAATTTTTTATGTATCCAGAAATGGATTTGCTAGGTCATATCATAATTATATTTTTAATTTTGGGGAGATCTGCCATACTGTTTTCCATAATGGCTGTACCATTTTACTGAATTTATATACAATTATTTTTATCATTTCAATTTTGGTGACATGTAATTCATTATTATTCAAGCATTTTATAGAAAAATTTCCTTTACCGTAAAATATTCTTTGTAACTTCCCTTTTTATCCTTGTCAGAGCTTCCTTTGGTGTCATCCCTGACTTCTCTTTTGTTTCCATATCCAACGTCCAAACCATGAAGAAATGGCATCAAGCGTGTCTTCAAAATATATCCAGAATCCTAATCTACTTCTTACTGATTGTACTCACCTACCTTGCTAGTCTGTTCTCCCCACAGCAGCCAGATCAGTCCTTCTAAAACTAATCAGATCATGTCACTTCTCACTTGAAACCCTTCCAAAGTTTTTCCCATTTCATAAAATCCAAATGCCTTGCAATGGCCTGCAAAGTCCTGAGGATCATACCTGTCATTCTGAACTCACCTCCTCTCTCTCCCCTACCTCCTCCTGTAGTCACACTGGCATTCCTGCTGTTCTTTGAACACACAGGTGCATCCTTCCTCAGTGCCTTAGCATTTAATCTGTCTTTTCCTTGGAGCAACCCTGCTTCCACCCCCTCCTTGACATCAGCTGTGTGGCTTATTCCACCTTTTCTTACTCTGCCCACATGTCACCTTCTCAAAAAGGACTTACTGGGCAACCCTATTTAAACATTTAAACCAGCACCTTCCCATTCTCTCCCTGTTCTTTTACTTTGCTATGTTTTCTTCATAGTCTTTATCTCCACTGTCAAATTTGTCTGTCTTCTACTTCCGCCAGAACATAAGCTCCATGGGAAATACAAACATACTTGTTTTTTTAATTCTGAATCGCAGAACCCTATAAAGGGCATGGCATACTAGGCATTCCTATATAGTTGTTCTTTTTTTTTTTATTTTTTTTTTAACGTTTATTTATTTTGAGACAGAGAGAGAAAGAGCATGAACAGGGGAGGGTCAGAGAGAGAGGGAGACACAGAATCTGAAACAGGCTCCAGGCTCTGGGCTGTCAGCACAGAGCTTGATGCGGGGCTCGAACTCACGGACTGTGAGATCATGACCTGAGCCGAAGTCGGACGCTTAACCGATCAAGCCACCCAGGCGCCCCTATAGTTGTTCTTAAATGCATGTTTGTATCTGCATTTTCACATAGTAGTGATAAACACTTGAAAAATAAGGCTCTGAGGTCAAATTTCCCTATTTCTAAAATGGGTTCTATTTTAATTACTTTGAGTGTTTTACTTAACATCAGTCTGATTTTCCTCCTCTGAAAAATGGGTATGAATAATAATACCTACTATATAGAATTATAGTTGAGAATTCAATGGGATAATTTGTGTAATGTGGTATTCACATAGTAAATGATCAAACAAGGTTATTTTGTTGTAGCTGTTATTATTCTTTTGGTTTCTGCTCCCCCCGCCCCCACATTTTTTTTTTTTTTTTGCTTGATCTTTTTTTCATGTACAAAATAGTGAGTGTCACTCTTTAGGGCTACACAGTCTCTCTCCTATGGTCTGTGGCACTCAGCTCGGCCATTCCCCATGTGGATGGTTCTGGAATTTTTCCCTTCATTATAAATAGTGTTATGATGAGCCTCCTTTACATATGTTGGAAATGTATACTTTTTATTTATCATTACTGCCTGGGATATAGTCTTTTATTTGGATTGCTTGTTGGAAGGTGTGGAGATGATTGTCCAGTCCTTCCCACGTTGCACACAGGCCACTCCCAGCCCATCTCCAGTGATACTACCTCAACACAGGTGTTTCTGCTTGTGGCTCTTCTGGGTAAGCTGGAAGGTGATAAAGGACAAGAGTTCCTGTGGAGGAATGTGACACAGAGGAAAGGGGAGGGGCTTTTTGGCTAGCCAGATCTGGGCTAGAATAATGGTGCTGACATTCCTAGCTGTGGGATCTCAGTCAAGTAGTCTGACCTCTTTGTTTCCTTATTTCACAAAGGAGACTAAAATGACCTACCTCAAAGCATTGCTGTGGGGACTGGAGATGCAGATAGAAGCATGTCTAGTACTGGCACATAGTAGGTACACAGAAAATGTTTGCTGTCATTAATTGCTATTACTCCTTGTTTGCAGGCAGATTGTCTCTGGCCTGTGGGAGGTTGGCCAATGGAGGAAGTTAGGTAAAATGTTAAGGCTGTATAATAACACTGTAGCTTGATCTGATAAAACACTATGGCAGAGAAAGTCCCTTTCTCTTTTAGGATAACCTTTCCTTACATGGCCTAAGAGCTGGAGCCTGGGCCTTTAGGTGCCTTTCCCAAGGTTGCTGAGCTGGTTGGTGGCTGGCATGAAAATACAGGTCATGGCTACCTGGCTGCCTCTCCTGTTAGAATAAACCTCCAAGTTTAACCCCAGAATGACCATGCAAGTCTTTCCTGCTTTTCCCAGCCTCCCCACTCCTCTTTCCATTTATTTTAGAGCTTAGAGAAAATTCAAAGTTTCCGGTATAAAGGTTTCACACGTGTGACACGTGGGGAAGGGCCAGGTGGGACACGTGATGGCTCTGGGAATAGATGACATTTGTACATGTTGTTGAGGTGCGAGGTGAGAGGGATGGCTAGGAAAGAAAGAGGATAATTAGAAGAATTATAAAGACAGGATTGTTTATAATGGTATAGCAGTGGGTGAATTTAAGATAGATCTGGGTGCTGAGATTTCAAATGTGTGTGTGTTTTTTCTTTTGCCTGGAAATCTATTTTAAAATGTTTACTACATTAGTAACTATTAGAAACCCAACTAAAGTGGCTTTAGGAAAAAATGAAGGAAGGAATTAAAGAAGGAAGGAAGGAAGGAAGAGAAACAAACGAGAAGGAAAGAAGAAAGAAAGGAAAGGAAGAAAGAAAAGAGAAAAAAGAGAAAGGAAAGGAAGGAAGGAAAGAAAGGAGGAAAGAAAGAAAAGAAGGAAGGAAGGAAGAAGAGAAAGGGAAGGAAGGAAGGAAAGGAAGAGAAAGAAAGAAAGAAAGAAGGAAAGAAAGAGAGAAAGAAGGTGTTGACAAATATACCTGGTTGCTCAGTCTCTCTTAGCTCTGTTCTTACCCCTGTTGGCCTTGTTCAGCATTTCTTCCAAGATAACAGGAAGATGGGTACCCCTGACTCTGGGTTTACCTCCTATCATCTTTAATATCATCTATGAAAAGATGAGCCCTTCTGTTTCTCAATAGTTACAACAAAAGCCCTAGAATGGAGCCTCACTGGCCAGGCTGGGGTCATTTGCCCTTCCAGAACCTTCTTGAAGTGTGGCCAGGGGAATTATATGCTGTTTGGGCAGGCTGGGGTCATGTGGCCATCTCAGGAGCTAGGCTGTGGCACCTGCTGTTCTGAATCATGTGGGCTGAGAGAAGGGAGGAGGTGGTTTCTCAAGGAAAATGAAGGCGTATTTATAGAAGAAAGAGAAAAGAATCCTGGGCAGGCAAAAGCCACAGGCTTCTGCTCCATTTATTATATGCTGCTGTTTACTCACTTGAACATTTCTTCTGTACAAATGAAAGGGTAACCCATGAATGGCTTGTGTCAGGTGAAACACCCAACCTTCATATGAATATGATTATAATGTATCACCTTTTATAGTTTTCCTACAGCCTTTGTGAACACCACAAATAGTGGAATTGTACATGACTATTGAATTTGAGTTCAATAAAGGATTTGTACCACCTGAATTACACCTCTACACACAAGATAGGATACATTAACTTAATTACTGTGGGACTCAATAACATAGGCCATTGCCCTGGGAATTTATCTTGTGTTGTACTCAGAGAGAGGAACTGGGCATCATTTCTAAAGGCAGTCAATTTCCAATTATCCATGTTAATGGAAGAACACAGCATGTGGAAACTCTAAATACTGTTTCTGTTAGGTTTAAGGAGGGGACATGATTTTTTATTTTTCCACCTGAGTTGCTTATTTTGCTTAGACTTAGGTAACATGGAAGAGTTTGCATTATCTGGGTCTATACTTCCTTTCCCCCTGCCTTGATTTATACAATGTGAAGTGCACTTTATTTTTTGGATGTTTATTTTTTAACTTTTCATTTTGAACTCATTTTAGGCTTGTAGGACAGTTGCAAAAATAGTACAGAAATCTTTCTTTATATCTGTTACTTAGCTTACCTTAATGATGACATCATTAAGGAACATAGTAGAAGACCAGGAAACTAACACTGGCACAATACAATGAATCAACTATACACTTTATCTAAATTTCATCAGTATTCCCCCATTGTCCCTTTTCCACTCCAGAATCCCACATTTGGTTGTAATTTATCTTTAGTCTTGCATAATTGTGAACAGTTCTTCAGTTTTTCTTATTTTTCATCATCTTGGACTTCTGAAGAATACTTATCAATTATTTTGTAGCATATCCTTCAGTCTTATGTTTGGAATGAGGTTAAGCTTTTTTTTTTTTTTTTTTTTTTTTTTTTTTTTTTTTTTTTGGCAAGAACGCCAAAGGAATGAGTTATGTCCTTATTTTCCATCATATCAAGAGGTCATGATGTTAATAGATTGTTTCAGCACTGGTGATGTTGACTTCCACAACTTGGTTAAAGTGGTTTCTGCTACAGTCCTCCCTTATAAAGTTGGTATCTTCCTTTTGTAATAAATATCTTGAGGCAGGTAGTTGGAGACTAATCATGTCCTGTTTGTCTTCAAATTTCCACCAACTAATTTTACCACCCATCAGTAGACCTTGTCTATAACAATGATTACTGTGTGTTTGACTAATAGTGATTTTCTACTTGCTCTTTCATTCTGCATTTATTAATTGGAATTCAACTATAAGGAAGAAATGCCCATTCTCACTATTTATTTATTTATCCACCCACTCATTCATTCATTCATTCATTATATCAGTATAGACTCACGGACATCTATGTTATTTTATGGTTTAAATCCAATACAGTAATTATTTATTTTGTTTCCAAAAATTTTCCAGCTTTGGCCATGAGGACCTCCTTCAGGTTTGATCCTGTTCTTTTGACAAGGCCACATCTTTGTGAGCACTTTCCTACTTTCTGGCAGTACAAAATGTGCCAAGCTTATCTTCTGTTTCCCTGCTCTAGCCCAGCAATCATCCACTTCTCAAGGAGCCCTGGTTTCTTTTATTAGAAAATAGTATTTTGAAACCAAGACCTGGGCACTATGTATACTCACTGCTACTTGGTTATTTTAGAATCTCTCAGAAGCTAGGGCTAGGAAACATGGGTGCATGTACTAATGCATGCATGTGCATACATCTATATTTCTTGCACTCAGGTTGATGAATTGAGTAACCTTGCAGCAGAAATGAAGACTATTGATAGTTTCACCAACATGGCTTCCCTTTCCCTAAGAGAAATTTACCTACTAGTAAATCAACTCAGTCACTGCTGAATGTTGACCTACTAGAAAGAGAAACCATTGCTGAACCTTTGTATTTCAGATCTCTTCCAACTTGGAATGGGAAACATTTCATTCTGACCAGGACTGACAGATACTCTGGGTTCGGATTTGCCTTTCCAGCATGCTCTGTCTCAGCCAGCACCACTAGCAGATGCAAGGATCAAATTAGTGTTTGATGTACTGACATGGGATACCACATAACATTGCCTTGGACCAGGGAACTATTTTATAGCAAAGGAGGTATGGCAGTGAGCACATAACCGTGGGATCCACTGACCCTTTTATACTGCACCATCCTGAAGCTGCTGGTCTGGTTAAGGATTGGAACGACCTCTTAAAGATATAGCTGAAGTATTAATTTAAAAATGCCATTTTAAAAATTTATTTATTTAAAAATTTTTTTTTATTTGAGAGAGAGAGAGCAAGCCTGAGGAGGGGAGGGGCAGAGAGAGAGAGAGAGACAGAATCCGAAGCAGGCTCCAGGCTCTGAGCTGTCAGCACAGAGCCCCAGAGCCTGACATGGGGCTCGAATTCACAAGCAGTGAGATCATGACCTGAGCCAAAGTCAGTCACCTAACCAACTTGAGTCACCCAGGCGCCCTAAACCAAATGCCATTCTATAGTGCTATGTCCCCAGAAGACAGGATACATTGGTGAGACTCAAGGATGGTAAGAAGGAGCATCGATGCTCATCATCATTTTCATGACCCATCTGGAGTCTTTGCACACTTCCTGTTTGCAGCTAGAGATCCTATATCCTAGATGGGAGTTGCTTCCACTAGGGTACACAGGAGGTATTCCACTAAACTTAAACTATGGCTGCTGCCTTGTCACTTTGGACTTCCCATTTGACAACAGAAGACCAAGCACAAAATGGAATAATTGACCCTCACCGTCATGAGAAGGTAGGACTTTGGTATGTGGTGGTGGTAAGAGAAATATACTGAGTTGATTCCCTGAGATCCTTTGACACTTCCATGACTACTTATAGCTATAAATGGGCAAGGATAGCAGTTACAGTCTGTTAAAGGCATGGTGATCTGGGGCTCAGATTCTTCATGGATAAGGGTCTGGGTTGCCCCACCAGGCAAGTTACCCAGGCTAGCAGATGGACTAGCCAAGGGGAGGGGAAGGACAAGCATCAGTTATAACTTCAAGACCAAGTACAGCATCAACTAAGTTACCCACCTCTTGTGTGATTTCTCAGGAAGTATAACCTATCAGAATCCTGGAGAAGTTGTGGGTGGATGGGGTGACTTTAACATGAGGAGCAAGTGGATGTCAGTGGTGCTTCTTCTTAGGAGACTTACCCTTGGCAGAGATTGTATACCCTCATAACTCACACTTCTGGTAGGCAGCAGTCAATGCCACAGGGAAATGAAAGACCAGTCTCTCATGGGGAACCAACCTGGGGGTATTACTCTGTCCCAGAGCTCTCCATGGGTCCAGGCTGAAGCTATTCTCCAGTGGGGACCACAGTCGTGCTTGGCTTTCTTTGCCTGCACGCTCCTATTCTGTTACTCTTCTCCCTACAGCACTCTATCAATAAATCACTTTCTCAGGAATCCTTGCCTCAGGCTCTGCTTCTGTGGAACCAACCTCAGATAATACTGATTGATTATTTTTATTCAATTAATGCCATATGTTCCCAGCTATGAGATACTCCCAAATAACATAACTTAGTGGCCACATATTCTTCTATATAAATGTAGTTTATTTAACTAGTTCCCCGTTTCTAGACATTTAGATTGTTTCCACATTTTCACTATTATAAGTAATTCCACAAACATCGTTGTTGACAAATATTTGCATACATTCTTTTTTTTATTAAAGATTTTATTTTTAAGTAATCTCTACACCCAGTGTGAGGCTCGAACTCACAACTCTGAGATCAAGAGTCACATGCTCCACCAACAGAGCCAGCCGGGTGCCCCTCTTTGCACATATTCTTAATTATCTGAATAGGTTAAATTCTTATGGGTGGAATTGTGAAGTCAAAGGTTACAAACATTTTGTGGCTTTTAATATAAATATGAACTTGGCCTCCAGGAGCATTGTGCTACTTTATGAGCCCACAGAGAGAATAGGAAGGAGACTTTTCCCCATATCTGACAAATAGAGAAAAATGAATAAAACAGTCTTTGCAAATTTGATAGGTGATGTATTATTTTGATGTGCTTTATGTTGGTTACTAGGCAGTTGATTCATATGTAATTTGGCCATTTGTATGTCTTTGAATTGCCTGTTCAAAGCCTTTGCCAATTTCTCATTGATTTCTTCTTTCCTTTACTGATTTGTTTGAATTCTCTTTGTAATGGATTCAAAGTATATGGAAACTTTAATTGTTAGTATCAAGGGTACCTCATGCTTCCTCCAAGTCCAATGCTGGGGTAGAGGTTCTATAGTCCTCCTCCATCATTTTAGGAGAGGAGAAAGAGAGTCCTAGGAACAGCTAGGATCCCTATGGATAAAGAGGAGTGGGGAGTGAGGTTCTCCTTCTTCTTATGAATACTCATTTAAAATTAATTGAGCATATATGGTTCAAATGATATGTGTATATGCTATCTTCCTAAAATCCTGATAGGTATGTCCTATCATTGCCTACATACTACAAATAAAGAAATGGAAGCATATAGAGAATAAAAAACTTGTGGAAATCACAGAGGCATTAAATGACAGAGCTGAGATCCAAACCCAGGTCTCTCTAACTCTAGGGTATATGATCCTAATATAGGATATACTGTTTATGTTACACTTCCACACTGAGATATCTTTGGAAGAAGGAAAAGAACATTGCCCACAGTTCTGCCTTAACATAGCCACTGCTAGTTTACTTTTTTTTCCCCCTTCCTTCCTGCTGAAATCCTTCTGGCCATCCATTTCTACAATTTGATTTTTTTTTTTACCCTATATTTTTCCATATTGTTTCATGGGTTTTATGGCCATCATTTTAATGACCTGCGTAATATGCCTTTGTTGGGTACATGCTAACTTTGTAAATTTGGTGTTCTCCCACCAAAGATCTTAGGACAGCTTCTGGGGACCCCTGCTGTTTCCCCCCTACAGTTCTCCTTGGCTTGATAACTCCCTGTTTACTTCATGCCTTCAGTGAAATGATACAAATTTAAGTTGCAAATTACCTGAGGATGTCTTTCAAAGTTGTAGGCATCTGCAAATTATATGTGAATATGTGTGTAGCCGGGCAAATTCTTCCCAACATTTTAACTTTAGAAAAATCTAGTGGAGAGAAGTGTGTAAGTGATTTAAAATCTCTACTTGGGGTCTGTGTTCCTCAGTCTATAAAGGGGTGAACTCACCTGCTCGTCTAAGCCTCATATGTGAGACTTTAATAAGAAATCACACGGTAAGTTGTAAAGCATCTTATAGGAACAGCAGTGACACTGCCGTATCATATTTATAGTGTTTCCCATGTGTAGACACTAGGCAAGTTTTACATCCCTCTTAATCCTCCTCACAGCCCTATAAAGAAGGCACACCATTATTTTCTTCATTTTACAGGCAAACAAATGGGTCCAGAGGGATTAATCAACTAGTCTGAGAGTCCACAGTTAGAAGGAGGCTGAGCTGGTGTTTGAACCAAGGTTTGCCAGAGCCTCACGGCTCTGTGTGGTTAGCACAGTGATGGAGGTTTTTGTCTTCTCACTGATCCATTAATGCCTTCTGGAACTGTGTTGCCTTGAGGTGATGCTTTCCTAGCATTGTCTATTCCTGGGGGCTTATGCTGGTTCAGTTTAGTGTGTAGGACTTTGCCGATCCTTCTGTATTCCATTTGGGGAATTTGTGTAGGAAACATTTATAGGAAGTTTGGTTTTAGTTCAAGCTAGTTGCTCAATGGTCTCAGAAATCCTTTCAAGTTAGTTCAGGCTCCTCTGGGGGCTCAGGAGACGAGTCTGGTTTTTTTACTGTGTTTCTAAGGCCCACTTGGCTCTGTGTGACTTCTCCAGCTTCAGATTTGCTGTCTCATCTCCATGTTGGCTTGAAAGCTTCTTGGAGAGCTTCCTCCATGAGGAACTCCATTTTTTTTAAAACTTTTTTTTTTATGTTTATTTATTTTTGATAGAGAGAGACAGAGCACAAGTGGGGGAGGGGCAGAGAGAGAATGAGGCACAGAATCCAAAGCAGGCTCCAGGCTCTGAGCTGTCAGCACAGAGCTGGGCGCGGGGCTCGAACCCACAAATCGCGAGATCATGACCTGAGCCGAAGTCAGATGCTTAACCGGCTGAGCCACCCAGGTGCCTGAGGAACTCCATTTTTGTGCTCAGTCTCTAGATCCTTGCTGAGTTGAGGCCTCTTTCAGCAGTGTGGCTTGCTGGAGGTACAGCCAAGCTCTCTTTTGACATGGCACACCCTGACCTCCATCTCCCTAAGCTGTGAACTTGCATGATCCCCAAACTAAAACAATTCTAATGGCAGAATTCTGGTGATGACCCAGAGAGGGAAGGAGGCTCCTGCCAGCCTATTGTGAATCTTTTGTCTGCGTGTAGAGGCCGATGCCAACACAGGGGTGCTTTTCTTGTCTTTAAATGAACACAAAGTTAATGAGACAAAAAGGAGCTTAGATGGCTTTTCTGGGAGGGGAAAAGACAATTGTCTTCAAGACTCTAAAGGCTTGCTGTTTGGTTGACAGAGATGAGGTAGCTCCATATTTCCCATCTCAGAGCATAGTGTATGGGCAATGGAGTGAGGTGCTATGCCTCACAGTGTAGAAATGGATTTAGAAGCCACAAAGCCTGGGGTCAGATCCCTTATAATCCTGAGCAAGTCATTTAACCTCTCCAGACCTTGGTGTCCTTGAACCATGAAGTGGGAGGACTGTTGTATTCAGTTTATAGTATTGAGTGAGGAACTTTTGACAAACAAGCACTTAGATAACATTTATTATGTGTAAGACACTGTGCTAAGTACATTACCAATAGAAACTTGTTTAATCCTCTTGATAACCCCGTGAAGTATGCACTACACTGTCTTTATGAATTTTTTTTAAAATTTAACTTTATTTTTTATTTTTTAAAATTTACATCCAAATTAGTATATAGTGAAGCAATGATTTCAGGAGTAGATTCCTTAATGCCCCTTACCCATTTAGCCCATCCCCCCTCCTACAACCCCTGCAGCAACCCTCAGTTTGTTCTCCATATTTATGAGTCTCTTTTGTTTTGTCCCCCTCCCTGTTTTTATATTATTTTTATTTCCCTTCCCTTATGTTCATCTGTTTTGTCTCTTAAAGTCCTCATATGAGTGAAGTCATATGATTTTTGTCTTTCTCTGACTAATTTCACTTAGCATAATACCCTCCAGTTCCATCCACGTAGTTGCAAACGGCAAGATTTCATTCTTTTTGATTGCTGAGTAATACTCCATTGTATATATATATATATATATATATATATATATATACCACATCTTCTTTATCCATTCATCCGTTGATGGGCATTTGGGCTCTTTCCATACTTGGGCTATTGCTGATAGTGCTGCTATAAACATGGGGGTGCATGTGCCCCTTCAAAACAGCACACCTGTATCCCTTGGATAAATGCCTAGTAGTGCAATTGCTGGGTCGCAGGGTAGTTCTATTTAGAGTTTTTTTGAGGAACCTCCATACTGTTTTCCAGAGTGGCTGCACCAGTTTGCATTCCCACCAACAATGCAAAAGAGATCCTCTTTCTCCGTATCCTCACCAACATCTGTTTGTTGCCTGAATTGTTAATGTTAGCCATTCTGACAGGTGTAAGGTGGTATCTCATTGTGGTTTTGATTTGTATTTCCCTGATGATGAGTGATGTTGAGCATTTATTCATGTGTCGGTTGGCCATCTGGATGTCTTCTTTGGAGAAGTGTCTATTCATATCTTTTGCCCATTTCTTCAATGGATTATTTGTTTTTTGGGTGTTGAGTTTGAGAAGTTCTTTATAGATTTTGGATACTAACCCTTTATCTGAAATGTCATTTGCAAATATCTTCTCCCATTCTGTCGGTTGCCTTTTAGTTGTGGTGATTGTTTCCTTCACTGTGCAGAAGCTTTTTATTTTGATGAGGTCCCAGTAGTTCATTTTTGCTTTTGTTTCCCTTGCCTCCGGAGACGTGTTGAGTAAGCAATTGCTGCGGGCAAGATCAAAGAGGTTTTTGCCTGCTTTCTCCTTGAGGATTTTGATGGCTTCCTGTCTTACGCTGAGGTCTTTCATCCACTTTGAGTTTATTTTTGTGTATGGTGTAAGAAAGTGGTCCAGGTTCATTCTTCTGCATGTCACTGTCCAGTTTTCCCAGCACCACTTGCTGAAGAGACTGTCTTTATTCCATTGGCTATTCTTTCCTGCTTTGTCAAAGGTTACTTGCCCATACATTTGTGGGTCCATTTCTGGGTTCTCCATTCTATTCCATTGATCTGAGTGTCTGTTCTTGTGCCATACACTGTCTTATGAATTTAAGATGCATGCTTTTTTAACTTCTCCGAAATGGGTTGCATCTGACAGCTGACAGTGTCTCACAAACTCCAGGGACTGTGTTAGCTACTGAAGAATTGGGAGAATGTTCCAGGCAGAAGGATGTCAGAGATTTTTGGAGACCTGCATGAACATGGAGGAATCAAAAAGAGATGAATTCTTTCCAGCTGGGCCAAGCAAGCTTCTCTCCAGTGCTGCAAACCAGGACAGAGGTCTTTCCTATTAGAATAAGCTCCATGAAGATAGGGACTGTTTTTGTCCCATTCACCTGTTGTGTCCCCGGCATCATCTAGTGTGGCACAATGATTGGTGGATGTTGAAATGAAGATTCAGAGGTTGCCCTCCCATCCCTAGTGACTTTCCACAGATACATCAGTCCCTGGAAGTCTCTCTCCCATAGTCCTTGGGCACCTTGTTAGATTTTTTTACCCACAGGACCAAGGAGGTGGGTCAAGACAGCACATCACTTTGTTTGACCAGGTGTCCTGTAAGCAGCCATCACTATTTGACATAGAGAGGGCCTTAGTGTTCCTGGATGAGGACCAAACATGTGGTCCCTAGCACCCAAATACTATTTTACACTCTAAGCTGACGAGGTTACGTCCTCAGCATGGCTCCCAACTCATGTTCAATCCTTTGGTCCTGTGTTCAAGGAGTCATAGTTATCAGTGCGTTTTGAAACACAGACAGTCACAAGCTTAAATAATTGGCATGATTTCCCATTTTAATATCTTGATGACTAGATACATTTCACGGGAATAGGCGCTAAACTTCATGAGAACAACCGATATTGTGTATAAATGAATCAGGAACAGTCCATTTACATCAAAAGATGACTTTTTACCAGTGTGAGCTTTAGTGTGGGAGGTGAGGGAAACACAGAGGGCAGGGAGGGAGATGGCAGCCGTGGGGTTGAGTGCTGTGGTGGGTTGTGGGGGACCTTTGACATCAGATAGTACCTGGTTCAGATCCTGGCTCTACCATTTACTCACTGAGGGATCCTGGATGAGTGGTAACATGACCCTGGGACTCATTGTCTCCATATGTGCAATGGGGCTTATCTTGGTGCCTATTTCTTAGGGGGTTGTTGTGAACATTATATTATATAGCACACAGGACTGCAGGATCTGTGACATGTCCAATGCATATCAGCAAATGTTCCTAGTATTGTCACTCTCCTGGTTTTCTTCTCTGTGGTCAGGACTTTGGCCTCCTCTGCTTTGTCCTTGGGTAGCTGCTTGGCTACTAAGCTTTCTTGATGGTTGTTTTCATTTATTTGTGAGGTATTCATTTGCTTAAAATCAATTTCTCCCAAGCTGGATTGCCCATACCCCATGGCTCTGCATGACAGGGGGTGGTGGGGAGAAAGCAAGAAGGTATGTGTATGCGGTGGAAATGGCCATGGGGGTTGCAGAGAGATGGAGTGAGCCTGGCTCTGCTGAATACATATAATCAATAGGTGAAATCGACATCTTCGTAAAAGTTACAGGTCCTGCTGGGTGAGCTCTTTTCAGTGGTGCCAAAAATGCACCTATTTCATTTTTCCTCTTCTTGGGGCCAGGATAGATTCACCTTCAAACCACCAGAACAGCCTGGGAATAGAGTGGTCATCTCATCCCTCATTGCTCCCACCTTCCATCCATGGACTGTTTTAGGGTTAAGGTATTGACAAAAACCTGGGAGCTACTTTGCTTTTGAGAAGGGAAGGAAATAAATACATTGAGTCACAAGCATTCACCCATTCACTCAGTATTTATTGTGTACCTACTAGGTACCAGATGCTTGTTTTTAAAGTTTATTTAGAGGAGGTGGGGAGGGAGAGAAAGAGAATCCCAAGCAGTTTCCACATTGTCAGTGCAGAGCCTGATGCAGGGCTTGAACTCATGAACGCGTGAGATCATGACCTCAGCCAAAATCAAGAGTTGGAGGCCGACTGAGCCACCCAGGTGCCACCAGATGCTTTTTTTAAGCACTGTGGGTTTAATAGCAAATGAGACAGGCATGCCCAGACCCCTGTGCTTTGAATGTCTGGTGGGAGATTGACATTGTACAGCTATGATGGGTGCAGGGAGGATGCTGGGGTCAGGAGAGCCTTTTCTGAGGATATGGCATGAAGCTGCAGTCTGAATGGTGAGCAGGGGCTGGCCAGGAGAAGGGCAGGGAGGGAGGAGAGCATCTAGGCTATAGGGAGCCCTCCCCAGATTAGCCCTGAAGTGGAGGGGGCAGGAGATAGGTGATCAGCGGGGGAGGAGGAGAGGGTTGTGTAGGACTGAAGGGCTGGCAGAATCCAAGCTCAGCTGGGTGGATAGGGAGTCATGGTTGGGTGCCTGATTGTCATCCTGGGAGCACGGATAGGTCAGTAAGGAGAGAGAAGAGGTCATGTTTGTACAGATACAGGATGACTTTGGTGCCTGTATGGAGAGTGAATCACACATCTCTAGTAGAGAGAAAGAGACCCTTGGAAGGGGCTCCATGCAGTTTGGATGCAGGGTGGGTGGGGACTGGACTCTAGAGGTGTAGTAGTGGGTACAGCGGGTCTAACTGGAAATTCTGCAGAGGTAGACTTGATGGGTTGGTATATCACTGAAAGTGGGGGCTGTGGAGGAGGTTGGAATGAGACTGGCATATGGGGTGGTGGTGGTTTTCCTGAGGTGGGGACATGGGCTGGGAGCAGGTTTAGTTAGGAGACATGGCTCAGGCATTCAGTTTTGGACACATGGAGTTCAAAGTGACAGTGAAATGGCCAAATGGGGATGCCATATAGGAGGTAGGTAGGAGTCTGCAGCTAAAAATAAATCTGGGTTGATGACAGGGTGAGTATGGCAGGCACCTCTTTCATTCCATGGAGCCTAATGGGTGGTTCTCATCATAGCCAGCATAGCCTCACGGAGTGGGGGCTACACTTCGAACTTCCTACTACCAGATGCACCTTCCTCTCTTTCTGCGACCTTCAGCAATTCATCTAGCCTTTCTCTGCTCCCCTATCCTCAGCATAAAATGGTGATAGTTATGTCTGCTTCAGACTACCCAGTAGCATGTGTCTGAGGATTCATTAAACGGAAAATAAAACATGTGGGGCACTTTGGAAATAAGAACTATGTTAAAACAAGGAGTTATTATAGTTGTGCGCAAGCCAATGAAAAGCAGAAATACAGCCCCAAGGCCCAGTATTGATTTTGGTCCCAGGTACTTCCCGCAGCCGAATAAATCTGACATTTCTGCCCTCAAGTGCTGGCTGCACTGGTGGCAGGCCTCCAGCTTCCAGCCTCCTTGCCCCTGTTCCAAGGTTACGTCCTTTCTCGGCTCAGGCCAGATCCAGCACCCCCACACCTGACCATGGTGCTCTGGCTGCCCTTCCCACCCCGGTGGGTGATTACAGGGAAGGTTCCAGTTGTGAAGTTGGAGACTGGCCAAGAGCAGATGCCCTCCGATTAAACTGGGGACAGGCCCTGCTGGAAAAGCAGAGCTTGGATCTGCAGAACAAGGGATTTAAGGGCTACCAAAGGAAACATCTCTAGACAGAGTTTTCAAACTTAGAAATGCATTAAGGGTTTTGGAATTTGCTTCATGCATTCATTCATTCATTCATTCAGTCACTGGATAAATATTTACGGAGTGCCCATTGAGTGTCAGGCTCTGAGATAAGCCTGAGGATACAGGAGTAAAAGGACGCTATGCATGTCCTTCTGGAATTAATATTTGGACTGGGAAAGACAGAGACAAAGGAACTACATACTCTTACGGGACAACCAGGTACAAGGATAGAGAGCATTGACGTGGCTGGGCTGGGAAGGCCCTGTTTTAGAGGGGGTGACATGGAACTGAGATCTGACAGCTAAGAAAGAGCTGACCTGGGAAACGTGGGAAGCGTGCATTCCAAGTGAAGGACCTGGCCAGTGCCAAGTACCTGAGGTGAGAACATGCTTGGCACGTGTGCAAAACCATGACAACAAGTGTGGCTAGAATCCAGGGAATGAGAGGGAGGAAGAGGGGGCCAGATGGTACAGGGTTTTATCAGTCATGGGAAGGAGTTTGGATTTTTGTTTTAGTGTCATGGTGAGCCATTGAACGGTTCTTTTCAAGGGAGTGATTTCTGTTTGAAAGTGATTATCCTGAATGGATAATGGATTGGAGGGGAAAGGAAAGAATCAAGGCAACCACCCAAGAAGCCACTGCCGCCTTCCAGGTGAGAAGTAGTGGCTGTGTGGACCCATGGTGCCAGTGGAGGTGGACTGGGCAGGGTGCCGGGCAGTGGAAGTGGTAAGGTTGCTGATAGACAGGAGGTGAGGGGTGAGGGGAACGGAGGGACTGAAGATGCCTCCTAGGTTTCCGACCCTGGCAGCCATGTGCACAGGGATACATTTATTGTGGTAGGGATCAGTCAGAGCATGGGTTCACAGAGGGAAATCTAGACTCCTGTTTTGACCTGGAAAAGTCTGTCATACCGACGGGGCATGTGGAGGAGATGTCAAGTAGGGCATTGGACGTACAGCTGGAAGTCATCAGACACTTCTGGGCTAGAAATGCAAATGCAGAATATCAGCACAGGACTGGATAAGAACACCCCGGGAAAGGATCTAGACCGAGCAGAGGGCCCAGGACTGAGCCCTGAAAATGACTGGTGGGAATGACTGGTGGGGAGCAGGAAAGTCAGCAGGCATGGTGCCACGAAAGCCTAAAGGAACCTCTCAGAGGCCAAGAACAGTAGGACTGAGGTCTCCCACTCATTTTGACGACTTGGAGGAGGTTGCTGATGGTGACAAGTCACTTCACTTAGTCAGTGAGGATGAAAAGCACATAGAGTGGGTGGAAGAAAGAACTGGAGCTGAGGAGGCAGAAATGACATTTGGGGACAACTCTTTGGAGAAGTTTTGCTGTCAAATTGGGCAGAGAAATGGGGAAGTGGCTGCTTGGTTGGGTTTGTATGGAAGTAAGAAATGGTCTCTCCATCATTTGTAAACCTCTCTCCCACTCTGATACACCCAGGACATGATCCTGAAACACCGGAAGTATTTCCATGATAAAATCAACTGTGGATGACACACAGTCCCCAATATATAGCTGTGACTCCACTCCTTTCTCTCCCTTTCAAGAATGCTTCTAGGAATGTAAATCAGCCAGAATAATGTTGGGATAAGCATCTGCTACTTTTTAGGAACAATCATAATCCAACTTCTACACATCAAACTACACACAAGTAAATTATCTGCGGTGACCGCATGACAGTGGTTGAGAAATGTTGGCTGAGTGTGGTTCCAGTCCCTGGCTGGATGCCATTCATTCATTCATTCATTCATTCATCAAATGTTTTCTGAGCTCTCACTATGTGTCAGGAGCATGGCTCTAGGCAGTGGGAGCAGAGATGAACAAGCCAAACATGGCCTCCATCCTCACATAGCTGCCTCGCTTGGAATAAGCGATTCCAAGTGCAGTAAGCTTAAGCTGGAGTTGTTGTGCTCTCAACGAGAGCCTCTCTAGGGTCTTGGCCTGGTCCACAGGCTTAGCAAGAGTGACTCTGAAGAGGTCAGGATGTATAAGCTGCAGGGGTGAATTAATAAGGCCCAAGTTGGGGGTGGGTGTGGACAATGGCCCAGGCAGAAATGAGCACCCAGTGCTGGAATCCTATCCCCACTGAGAACTCAGGGGAGGAGGAAGGCGTGGCACCAGAGGTGGCCAGATCGGTGGTCAGGGGACAGATGTGCAGAGTCAGGAGGCTTTACCCATTGTTTGGTTTTCATGAGGAGAGCGCCATGAAGGGTTTTAAGTGTGTGTGTTGAAGGAAGAGGGGTGAGTGTATCAGACTTGTTTTCAAAGAGTGCTCAGGTGTCTGGGGAGTGGGGTGTGGTTGTACAAGAGAAAGGCAGCAGGTGAGTGTCACCTGTATGCAGACAGAGGACTGCATTACTAACTTTCCAGCCCTTTTTGACCAGTCGCCGCCGCTGAGGATTTGGAAACGAGATTGGGGGGCTGGGGGCAGGTTAAGGCCGGCCTTCCCGGTCTGTGTCCTGTTCCTGAAGTCTGGTTTAGTTTTCCTCCTCTCCTTCCTCCCCTGGGGGAAAACCCAACAGGTTGGTGCGGGGGCCAGCTCTCAAGCAATGGGAACAGAAGCAGACCTGGGCTTCGGCTGCAGAACACCAAAGGATATGCTTAGGTCTAATGTGGGGATCCAGGGATGTAGAAATTTTAGAAATGGAGGCAGACGGACTGTTTTAAGGGCTTGACAGCAGTGGGCATGGTATGGGGCATGGGCGTGCAGAGACACCGGTGGGCACAGGACCAGTAACGAGAACGGGCAGTGCCCAAATTCACTCACCTCCCAGAGGCCCTCTCAAGGAACGCTGATTCAGCAAGTCTGGAGCACCGGCCAGGAATCCGCATTTTTAAGAAGCCCTTTCCTCCCCAGACCAAGGTGATTCTGACCTAGGTGGCCCGGCGACCCTCCTTTTGAGAATGCCTCTACGTTGCTTTCTTGGCCATGTGTCCTCAGTGCCCTCAGTAGCTTTCACCGGCTTGAGCCTGAAAGCTTATTTCGGCCCCGCGTTGAGCGGTGGATAAGCACTTCCCCGGCTGGCTGCCGGGCCAGGGGCGGCGGGGCTGGCGGGCGGGAGGCACGGCAGCGCGCGGCCGCCAGGGGTCGCCAGAGGCCTCGGCTCGAGCGCTCGGGCTCCTCCGCCCGTGGTCGCCGCGCCCGAGCGAGCTAGAGAGCGAGCGGAGCCAGAGCGCTGCGGGCTCACAAAGCGGCCGGACGCGCGGCGGCGGGTGGCAGGAGCGTAGGAGAGCGAGTCGGCGGATCAGCCTCCTCCGCGACCGCGCCACACGAGCTCCAGCAACTCGGACGCGGGGACCCGGGCCGGCCCCCACGGTACGTGCCCCGCGGAACCCCGCGCCCCAACTTGGCGTAGTTGGGATCTCCCCGCGACCACCGGGAGGCTGGCAGGGGCAGGGCCTGGGGGTATCTCCGCGGGACCTTCTTACCTTCTTGCCGAGGCTACAGGGCGGACGAGGGATTACGCGCCCCCCCCCCCCCCGGCTGCGGGTACCTCCTCCCTCCACCCCGTGCCCCGTTTGGCCAGAGCCTGGGCTGCTGCTCGGATCCCTGTTCTCCCCCTCCCTACCCCGGAGCTCTGGGCACCGTCTGTGGGAGTGCGGCTTGCCGATCCAGGAATCCGCGTTTTTGGGGAGGGGTGCTGAAGAAGCCGATTCGAGAGTAGCGGTCCGTGGGGCACCCGAAGAATAGGCGACAGATATTCTCTGTAGTTTGGTAGCAGCCCCTAATTTGTGACGCAGCCTCTTGATTTGTAACTAAGCCCCCCCCCCCCCCCATTCGTGAGAGGGCTCTCCGGCTCTCTCGATTCGCGACAGACGCCCCAGGTGTGCGAGGGATGACCCTTTTTCCGCCGTGAGATTCCCCAGTCCCTACAGCCGGGGCGGGTCGCCGAGGCGCCGAGACCTCGGTGCACCGCGAGGGGCTCGCCTGGCCCTGCCCTCCGGCTCACGCCCCTGCGTGCCCCCTGCCCGCAGATGCCGGCGATCGCGGTGCTGGCGGCGGCGGCCGCGGCGTGGTGCTTCCTCCAGGTCGAGAGCCGGCACCTGGACGCGCTCGCCGGAGGCGCGGGCCCCAACAACGGCAATTTCTTAGACAATGACCAGTGGTTGAGCACCGTCTCCCAGTACGACCGGGACAAGTACTGGAACCGCTTTCGAGACGTGAGTACCGCTGCTGCCAGGCCCTGCGGGGTCGGGGAGCCTCTGTGAGAGGGGGGGCTCTGAGGCGGGGAGGGGAGGGGATGGGCGCAGACCTCTCACCGCAGCTTGTTGGCGGGGGGGGGGGGGGTTCCCAGGGTGCATCTTGCCAGAGAAGAACTTTAAAGAGAACTTAGAAGGCTTGATACTGTTTGCCTGTTACCTGTGGTCCAGGTGTGTGTAATCGTAGGACCGGGGGAGATGACTCAGTACGCATGGTAAGAACAGCAAGCAGGTTGGATAGAGGCTCCCTAAGGTCCTCAGTTCCCCTAACGTGGATGGTTGACTTTGCCGAGCCCCCTAGAGAACCTTCCTGGGGCAGCAGGGATTTGGACCATCTCTGGGCTGTGCCAGAAGAATCCTTGCTGCAGATGTTAGGTTTAGGGGTGAGCCCAGCTGATTTGTTCCAGGAGGATTGGAGGGTCCTGGCAACGGGCCTGAGAAAATGTGGATGGTGGTGCTGTGGAGGAGGTGTGGTGGTTTTGACCCTTGGAGTCTTTAGGGAAAGGGAGCAGGCCACTGATGGAGCTGGTCTCCTGCCCTGAAGATGAGCTTGGGTGGCAGAGGATTGCTCCTGTGGGGGAGCCCTGGCAGGGGAGAAAGTTCCTCCTGGGCACCCACAGGCACATCTGCTGCCTGTTTCTTCCCCAAGGCTGGCTGTGGCTCCCCAGGTATGTCCCGGAGGATGCAGGACAAGAGGCACCTGGCACAGTCTTTCCAGCAGATGGCAACCCCCAGGTGCTGTGGGAGCTGCTTGCAGACAGCTCTTTCAAAGGCTGTCCCAGATGGTTGAGGCCATAGGCTTGCAGGGCACTGAGGAAGAACTTTTATGATCCTTAACATTAGGAATTCCTGCCCGTGAGAGAGAGAGGGACCCGCATTTCCGAGTCTCTGTTCTTCTTACAGGGTTCTTTCAGGTGGGAGATGTTTGGGAGTCACCATCCTTCACTGGATTTATCTTAGCCCCTGTCCTGGTCCTGCGGGGGAAAAGTACGAAGAAATCCAGATAATTTCTTATACTTTCTAAAGAGCGCCTCTCCAGGCCCGGTTCCTGAGGAGCAGGCCCGCCCATAGCCTTGAGTGAGGGCTTACCCCCTCCTCTCCCTCTTCGTCTTCCTCCTCTCTTTAGTTGGCTGTGGGCTGTTTTTCTTTGAAAGGTGCTTTCAAACACTTTCAGTGAACTTGGAGTTATTTTGAGCTTACTTAGGCAGCGGACTTCCCCTTTGCTTCCCCCAGCCCTGAGATCCCTGGCACACCTCCCCGTGTCCCTGACCTGCTCTGTTAACCATCTTGCGTCCCCTTTCTGCTCAGCTCGGAGGAATCCTGCAGTGACTTTCTTTGCCTGAGGCTGAAAAGGATGCCAGAGTGCCCAAAGGGTGCCCCCAAAGAAGCATTCATTCATGGACTCAATAGGGTAGACATACTTTTGCTTTGTAAAATTTATTTTATCATTACATTTTCGGTAGAGTTGAGGGACAAGGCAGATGCTTCCCCCTCCACGGCATGGAAGAATTGGGCCAGGTGCAGGGAAGGGACACCTTTGCAGATGCCTTGTTTTCCCTGGCGGCTCGGTCGAATTGAAAGCAGCTGTGCTCATTGGCCATTGGGGTGTGGAAAGGTTTACTGTGCTTTTGTGTCTGCTCAAGGTTTTCTAGTCTCATTGTATCATAAGCATGACATGATTCTTATCTCCCATCGAGCTTTAAATTTATAAAAGTTGAGCGTTTCTTCATTTCTCATCTTTCTTGCAAATGGTGACATTTTTTTATCCTTGGGTCAGTGTTGTCCCAAACCTGGGTGATCATGAAGCTTGCCTGGGATGTTTGTTAAATTACAACATGCAGATGCCTCTTCTGGAGAGTGTGGTTCCATGCTTCCAGGATGACTGCTGGGAAACTATATTTTAAACATTCTAGATAATTCTTAAGATGTTTAGGAGATACTATAGAGTGTGCCTTAAATAACGTAAAAATGTCCACAGTTTAATAAAAAGAGAGACGCTTCTGTGTTCAAATGCAATGCTTTTTTGTTTCTGGAGAATTTTAGGTGTTAATATTTTTACCAGAATATATTCTTTTAAAATGATATTTTAATCCAGTATACCATTAAAAACATCTAAAAATGTTAAAAAAAACCCCAAAAACCTCCAAACTGGTGTTATTATCAACCATTTTATATGCTTCATGGTGCGGGTGGGGGGGGGGCGGTGTCTGATGATACCAGTCAGGTGTGGCTCAGATATAATTTAATGCTATTAACCTCTTCAAAGTTGTGAAACTCAAACCAGCTACTCTTTTACTCCAAATCCAAGTATCTCCATTCGGTCATTTGCTTGGAGTAACTACAAAGCCTGTGTCCCCTGGGACCAGGGACTAAAAGGCTGCTTGCTTTAAAAACCAGATGTTCTGTGGACAAAGCCCCAGGGAACTGGTCACTTGCTCAGCCAGCCTGATTGTTTTTACAGAGCTACGTCTTGCTTAAGATTGACAAAGCTTAGCTTCTCTGCTAGTGTTTTTGTTGTTGGTTGAAGCCACTGATAACTTTGAGAGACTATGTCCTGAGATTACTGTTATGATGCTTGTCAATTTTTGAAAGTCACTGTGAAAGAAAATATCTTGCCTTTTCCTGGACTTATAACCTTTTTGCACTTTGGGGAGAGAGATTTAGAAGTGATTTTTGAACTTGTGAAACTGAAAACTAAGGGCTCCTTTCAGATTTGATGATACCCATTGGTTGTTGTTCTTGGGCTAACTTTGAAATGGAAATGATGGCAGGCTGTGTGCTCCATGCTCCCTAGCCTATTGAGTGTGCTGTGACATTGCCAGCGATTGCTTGATAGCCACTACTTATCACTTGCAAGTCGTCCTATTGTTCTAGGTACACACATAATAACTGTATCCTTCTTTACAGAAATACATCTTTCACAACTGCTCCATGGCTTGTCTCCTGGAGTGATGGATTCAGGAGAAATAGGACACTGTTTAGATGTTAGGACATATTTGTTCCTAAATGTATTGATGGTCTGTTAGTTTGATTATCGTTATTTTTTAAAGATGAGCAGTTGGGATGTTTTGGTCCAATGGAAACTCAGACTTTTGCATAAATACAGTATTAAGAAGGAGAAGAAGGGGCACCTGGGTGGCTCAGTCTGTTAAGCGTCCGACTTCGGCTCAGGTCATGATCTCACAGTCTGTGAGTTCGAGCCCCGTGTCAGGCTCTGGGCTGATAGCTCAGAGCCTGGAGCCTGCTTCGGATTCTGTGTCTCCCTTTCACTCTGACCCTCCCCTATTCATGCTCTGTCTCTATCTCAAAAATAAATAAACGTTTAAAAAAAGAAAAAGAAGGAGAAGATGAAGAAGGTAGATGTTTGTATCTAGTTGTATGATAATTTCCAGCCTCCTATTGTCATGCATTTAACTTCTCTGTGGTTTGAGACTGAGGGGTCAAGATGTTAGAATCATTCCCTGGATTAAAAAAAAAATTTATTTTAGAGATAGAGTGTGTGTGAGTGGAGGAGAGGGGTGGAGGGAGAGGGAGAGAGAGAGAGAGGGAGAATATCCCAAGTAGGCTCCATGCTCATTGTAGAGCTGGTTGCAGGGCTCAATCCCGCGACCCTGGGATCATGACGTGAGCCGAAATCAAGAGTTGGATGCTCAACCGACTGAGTCACCCAAGCACCTCTCTGGATTTTTCCTCATTGCGATTTGGCTTTCCATAGTCATTCCTGCAAGGAAATTTTCCTCTCTTCATTCTTACGTTCATTTGCACATTCATTCCAACCCATATTTGACTGTCTAGTGTGTGCGAGGCAGTGGGCTGTAAGGGTGAACATGATAAATAAGGTGGTTTCTTCTCTCAGTAACCTCTTGTTCACTGGAGGAAATCCTTTACCTTATGCTTTCATGCATTTCTCTCTTTTTAAGTTTTTCTTATAAAGGTAATATGTTCTGGTTGTAATTAAAAAATTAAAACATTGCAGAAATAGGTGATACCTAACATTAACCAAGCATTTAGTGTGCCAGACATTGTTTAGCGTACTTTACATGTATTTTCTCATTTAATATTCATAACAATTCTAGAAGTACTGTTATTATCGACCATTCATTAAAAGATTAAGGCTCTTGTCCCAAGTTACAGAGCTAGGCTGTAGAGGAGCCTGGCCTGGACCCAGGTAGTCTGATTCCAGTTTCTTACTGTGCATGCAGTCAATTCAGACTGGAATGGACTTAGGGTGTGAGCCTCCATTGACATGAAATGGTAAGTCTTTCCAATTTTATGTCTGAGGACAGTCAGTGAAGAACCTTAGTTTGACACAAAGAAGAATGGAAGCCAGGTAGATACAATTTATTGTAGGGGTCACATTAGGGCTTATCTTCTGCTAATAACGAGCTTCTGATTTGATTAAAATAATATTGTTGCTTACACCAAACATGACATTTTCTTTCTTTTGCATACATGAAACTAGACTTGACATTTAACTCCAGGATAATTACCTTGGGCAGGCCTGAAGAATCAGAAATGTTGCCTTGGCTGGCATTTATCTTATTCCGAAGTGACC
Source organism: Lynx canadensis (assembly GCF_007474595.2). Lineage (NCBI taxonomy): Eukaryota > Metazoa > Chordata > Mammalia > Carnivora > Felidae > Lynx > Lynx canadensis. The sequence goes on along the minus strand of NC_044303.2, from coordinate 113,956,932 downwards.
TGAGTTTGTAATTCTAATGAGACCACAAGGACCGGCCTGAATTCTTTTTCCTTTGGTGCACACTCTATGGGATTTGATGGTCTCCGTAGCAGAACTGGGGTGCCAGTGAGCATCTGATCTGCTCATTTGATCTTAACATCTCATCTGTAAGGAGTCTCAAGGGCAAACGGGGCTTATTGGTAGAATGGTGGCTGGCTCAGTCAGTGGAGTTGGTGAGAAGAGAGGTGGTGTGGCTTAGTGGATCAGTCATTAATCTGTCACCACAGAAACTTGGCTTGTAATAGAGAGTAGCCGAAAATCATTTTGATTAAACAAGTTCAAGGAGACTTAAATGAGTTTGTGATCCTGACTCTCTTTAATGAACCCACTATCTTAAATCCCCTGTACTAAATGACCACTGATAGAAATAATTATTTCACAGGAATCATGGTAAAGGGATGGTTTGGAAGTCCGTAAGCCTGAGACCATTCCTGTGTTTTCTCTCCTTATCTTCAGTTTGTCCTTGCCAGAGAAAACCTAGTTCTTGCCTGGCAAGGATAGTGGAGCTTCTTCACCCAGTTGACCTTCCTAGGTTGACTTCCCCTGCCTCTCCTAGTCCTTTCCCAGTCCTGCCCTGCAGGACTGCAGCTGAACTGGATTGCCGAGAGGTTAAGTCCTCTCCAAATGCTGATGAGATTATTTTCAAAAGCAAGAAGTGGTCCCAAATGGATCTTCAGGCCTTTATTACTCCCCTAGAGGAGTAGGACCTAATCATTAGGTCAACTATTTTACCTTGCGTGGAGAGACAAAGTAATGTTAGCAATTAAATATTTTTGTAATAAATCATGTATTTTTTCCTTAATGTGTTTCAGACCAAACACATCTCAGTATCTAAATTTGAACACTTTCAAGGTGACTCATGTTACTTTTCTTTTGGTGAGGTGACTATAAATGTTCCTTAGGAAATTCCTCAGACCCAAGTTCACAGTTGATCTCATCTCCCCAGATGAGATAACTACATATAAAATATATTTTCTGTTAAGAGATTAAATAATTTGCCCAAGGTTACAAGTATTTTCTCACCATATTTCATTTAATAGAAGGTGCCGTCACTTTTAAGATGTAGCGTTTATGTGTACTTCTAAGAAGACAGTGCCCAGAATGAAGAATTCGGTAGACCCTTGGATAAAGCTAAGAGCCCAAAGGTCTACCTGCTCAGTGTAAAACGTAAATGAGAAATGAACCCCCCCATGCGGAAAAAGGACCATAGCAAGGTGATTTGCAGGTTTTCCCTTGGAACTGGTGGATGGAGGGAAAAAAAAAATATGCCTCTGGCAATTCAGCAGTCTGACTCTTGTAGAGTTTCTTGTCTGAATTCATTCAACCACATGGCCTCTCCAAATCTTCGTTAATTAAATCTAAGGTGGTCAATTGTTTGTCCTTTCTGAATCCCTGACTGCATTTGTTAAGTGGGGATAATAACACTCTTATTGGTGAGGGCTCTAGATTTTAAGTGACTGAAATCTAGTTGAAGCTGGCTTAATTGGAAAGGAAAACTTACTTACCTATGTAACTGAAGAGTCTACTGATAAACATGGCTTTAGATAAGGTTGAATCCAGAGACTCAGGTTATATCATAGGACTTGGATGTGTGTGTCAATCAGTTTTCTCTCCCCTCACCCCGTAGTCTTTGGGCTTTCTTTTCCCTATTTTGGTTTTTTTCTCAGGCTAATGAATTCCATAATTAGTGGTGGTGGCGGCTCATAGCAACTACAAATTTATATCATCGGATGGTTTTTATGTCTCAGCAAAATTCCCAGAATCGAGACTCATCAGATTCACCTATTGTATATACTTATCCCCAGTCAGTCACTCTGGACAATTGGGGAGAATGTGCTGATTGTCCGGGACTGGGACCTGGGGATAAAGTGATGGTGAGGGCTCCATTGAATCACATAGTGACAGGGAGGGTTGAGAGGTAGCTCCTTAAGGGGAAGTGGATGTCCACTGTGTTGACCAGCCTTCCAGGGTTGGCGTGAAGAGTTTAACTGGCTAATGCATGTGAAGCGCTTAGCACAGTGTCTGGTGTCATCATAAATGCTGAGCAGATGGAGGCTATTATTTTTATTAATATTAACAACTCCTACAGCACTTTATTATTCCTCAATTTATAGTTTTATTTGTTTATATTTTAGCTGTTTAAATCGTTGGATGCTTCCTGAAGAAAGAGCCTGAGTCTTATTATGCGTGGCACAGAATAGGTAGTGAGTAAGCATTGTGTTGACTTGAATTTTCCTAAGCATGACTCCTGATACATCCCTGGGGAAAGAAAGCCTATAAGAGAATTACAGACGTGTGCTTTTATAGTTTTTGATAGGCAGCAATTATATATCAGGCACAGATTGAAAAGTAGTGTTTGGAGGGACCTAATCTCTATCTCTAAGCTGGGACCTTACAACTTTATAAACCCTTTCAGGAGACACGGTGGTATAGAGCTTGGTGTCCCTGGACCTTTGCCTTTAAGCTCCTCACAGAAGATTGCTCAGTGAGTGTTGAAGTGAATTTGAGTAAATGAATGAATGAATGAATGAATGAGTGAATTATCCTGGACCAGGACTCTCCACACTTGCAGGATGGGGACAAGTAGTTCTTTGCAGAAAGGCCCAGCAGAAGGCTGGGCCCAGTAGGTCAGCTAGCTTTGGACACGTGTCTCTCTTTCTTTTAGTAACTGATAGTGGTTGTGGATACCAACAGGTGGGGGTGCTGTTGAGAATCCTGGGGAACCTGACAGGGAGACCAAACCCCCCCACAGTCTGGCCACAGTTTCTGAATCTGTGAAAAGCTCTTTGAGCCTGAGTCCTGTCATGGTGAAGAGCCCACTTTTGACCTGAGCTCACCTTGCAGTCTTGCCAAGTATAAGCTTGGGTCTTTGGCCAGAGCTGCCCTTTCCTTACTTATACAAGTATAGCAACCATAACTTCTTGATGCCGCTTGGGGGAGGATAAGTAAGATCATGATGCAAAGTAGGTGCTCGTGCTCTGAGTGGCTGGTATACCTGCTCTTCTGATTTGCTTTCCGAAGGTCACTTCTCTTGTGCCCTGTGAGTGTGAGTGAATTGTTGGCACATGGCTCCAGATGTTGTTTTCTGTCTCATGTCTTAGAGAAATGTTGGGGCCATTTCTTCTATTATCCTTGACCTTATCTACCTTCCTTGCCCCTTGGGATGGCTGTGTGAGGTTCCGTGTGGTTCTCTGTTAATTTCCTTCCAGTTGCAGCTCCTGGCACAGAACACCTTCCCATTATGTTTCACATCATCACCAGACTTCCTGAAGCTGGCAGCTCCTCCTGATGTGTCTGAGAGGGGCTTTGTGCCCAGCTGTGCCTGAAATCCTAGTTATGTGAAGGGCTCCCCAGGGAGCTCTGTTCTGCTGGCTAAGCCCTAATTGGTATCCCTTTTAACGGTAAACTCTGATCCAGTTGCCTGTAGCCCATCTCAAAAGGTATAAACCATCTTGTGCTCCAGAGTGATCCAGGCTGGCTTGGGGGAAGATGGAGTTCCGCATTACTGTCCTTGAGGAAATTCCTGCAGGGTCTAGCAAATGCTTCTGGTTGGTGTTCAGGAGTCCCCAAGCTCCTGGTTTGGCTTTAGAACCAAGAGGAAAGTAATGATAGGGTTGGCCAGGCCTTTGTTACTTCACTCCTCCAGTGTAGCTCTTCAGTTCTAGATCATGACAGGCTCTCAGAGGACCTGTAATTCACTAAAGGCAAAGCAGGTTGTCTCTGGTTGAGGGAAACCCAAACAATAAAAAATAGCCAATGCAGAGCATGGTGGTACCCTCCTGCAGACATGGTTTGTACCCTCCTGGGATTTACCATCTAGTATGGCAAACAGGTAAATCATCACAAAATCACCATTCAGGTACAGTAGCCAAAAGTGCTATCAGGTAGAGAGGTACAGATGCCTTGAGACTGTGTAAAGGGGAGGGGGGTGGCTAATCAACTCTTTTGGTCAGGGAATGCCTCCCTGAGAAAGCCATTGGAGCTGCTCGGTGGCGGATGACAGGAGTGAGCCAGGTGAGGAGAAGAGGTGGTTGTATTCGGGGTATCCTGTGGCGAGAGTAAGTCCAAAGATCCCGAAGTGAGAAGACACTGATGTGTTTCCATTAGACACGTTTGCCCTGGGATTCTGTTAAGCAGCAAGCTCTCCCCCAGTTGATTTAAAAATCGCACTTTGCACATTTTCAGTTTAACACATATTTTGGGGGGGCAGGGGAATGAGTCAAGTGACAAGTGTGGTGTGCAGATGGGCCAAGTCCTTGGAAGGATGGCCCGTTCATTTGTCCCCCCCCCCCTCTGTTGGCTTTGATAGCCATCTTTGCTGTGTCAGATCCCTCACTTTGCCTCCCCCTTTGCAGAAAGTACCTCTTTCTCTTCTAGTGTCTGTGGTCATGCGCTTCTCCTTCCCTTGGTGGTCCAGTGTTCTGGGCTGTGGCACTCCAGTAACTGCTGCTGCTCTTAAGAAATAAAGGCACCCTGGAATTTCTGGATGGGGTGATGATTTGTGAAGTATTTATTTCAACAACGACACTGGTTTTTATATGGGCTGGTCCTTGTCCCTCTCCCCGTTCCCTTCCCATGTTACCATTGCTGAGAACAAAGTGGGTGCCAGGCTTGGAGGCCAAGGATGAAAACCAAGATTTCCACCCTCAAGGGTCACAGTTTAGGGGGAGAGACGGACACGCATGTGTTTCTTTTAGCCCCATGTCAGAGTGCTGAGTGGTGTGGGGCATTTCATAGCCCCTGCTTCTGGGTCCTCCCAGGTCTATGACAGACATGACAATAAAGGTTTCTTTCTAGGGAGGTAAAAATGAGTTACTGGAGATTCTTCTGGAAGGATAATATTAAAGTCCACATCCACTTGATTGGGCTGCTCTTCTTAGGATCCTGTACAAATACGTCCCTCAAGAGACTCTCTCTCTTGATCTTTTAAATTTTTTTTTTAATTTGGCATACTGGGAAAGGGAGGAAGGAAGGACGTCTTATACGACTGTTTGTAATAATTTGCGAACTCTTCCTGTGTGATCTGCAACACGTCACACTACAGAGGGCACCGTCAACATTCCCCAGCATAATTATGTGGTGGGTGAACAGGCATTTATGCAAAGTCCGTCGATGCCTGTGATTGGAGCAGGGAAGCAGAACTTTCTGCGGGCATTCCAGGCAGTCTTTGTGCAGATAAAACATAGAGAAAACAACTATCCAGAGAATATAAGCCTCCCCTTTTCTGTTTTAGCTCTCTCCTTTCTCTGCCACCATTCATTTAAATTCAAATCAGTTTATATATAGTGTAATATTGATTTCAGGAGTAGGGCCCAGTAGAATCCATACAACACCTAGTGCTCATCCCAACAGGTTCCCTCCTTAATGCCCATTGGCCATTTAGCCACCCCACCCCTCCCCATGAGCCAACACCCCTCCAGCAACCCTCAGTTTGTTCTCTGTATTTAAGAGTCTCTTATGGTTTGCCTCCCTCTCTGTTTTTATCTTATTTTTCCTTCCCTTCACCCATGTTCATCTGTTGTTTCTTAAATCCCACATATGAGTGAAGTCATATGAGATTTGTCTTTCTCTGCCTAACTTATTTTGCTTAGCATAATACCCTCTAGTTCCAACCATGTAGTTGCAAATTCTGTCCCACCCTTTAGATGGAATTGCTGTAACTCTGCTCTAAAAAAGGCCAGGCCAAGTTGTAGGTGACTAGGCATGGTCAAGGCAAAAGGGGGAAATGCCTTTCAGACTCCCATCTTCATAATCTTGAAACATCGCCACTGGTCTTGTTTAAAATGTAGATTTCAGCCCCCCAGTCCAGAGCATAGTCTTCAGTAGGTCGAAGGTGACACCTAGGAAGCTGCATTTTACATAGGCAGAGCAGATAATTGTGATGCAGGTAATTTTCAGGCTGTATTTCTAGAAAAAATCCTGGAGAGTTATTATGTATCCTAAATACCCAACACCAAGAGATCCAATGAATAATAAAATTTTAGACAAAATGAGCATTTTGTCCAATAGTAAATGACTGTGAGTGCCATATTTTCCCCGTAGGCCAACAGGGCTACTGTTGATTCCAGTAGAAAGAAGGGTTTTGCTTTTCGTTGTGTGTATCTCCATAGATCTCAGTGGCAGTCATTGTTATGAGGTGCTCTGGGAGTGGGATAACAATGGACTCGATTGGCTTCTAGGGACACGTGTGCATGTGAGCATGGTGAAATTGACCTGGGGCCTTCTACATGACAAAGTCCTAGGGATTTTCTCAATAAATCTTCATGTCTCTAAAGGAGCCTGAACCCAGCCAGTGCTGGGCTAACTTTGTATCTTCTCTAGCAGAATTGATAGGTTTTGTGCACACTGAAGGAAACTGACTCTGACATTGACTTTAGTGTACAGAGAAATGAGTATTGAAGCTTAAGTGGCGCTAAGAGTAAGTAATCAGGAATGGTGGATATTACACAGAATATCTACTTTCACAGAGGTGTGATTTTGCGCATGGGGTTGCAGATACTGGTTGGTGGAAGCACAGAGAAGGTCTGAGGGATGTGGGTCGGACAGTGATACTCCTTGCAGCTCTCTTTTTGGTGTATTAATCTTTTTGATGATTTGTACAGATAATTTTGGAAAGATCAGAGGACTCCAAAAGCAAAGACTCATTAAAGGTGAGAACATTTTTGAGGATCATCAGGACATGGTAGCACTCCTTGTTCTAAAGCCATTGCACTGCCCACTGAACAACCTCTCAAACTTTGCTTTACCCTGTGTTACTGAATTTCTTCTAATTAATGTACCTGAAACTGATGAATGGATAAATAAGATGTGGTTTGTATATATAACGGAATACTACTTGGCAATGAGAAAGAATGAAATCTGGCCATTTGCAGTAACGTGGATGGAACTGGAGGGTAATTATGCTAAGTGAAATAAGTCAGTCAGAGAGAGACAGATAAATGTTTTCACTCATATGTGGATCTTGAGAAACTTAACAGAAGACCATTGGGGAGGGGAAGGGGAAACAAAGTTACAGAGAGGGAAGGAGGCAAACCATAAGAGACTTAAATACTTAGAACAAACTGAGGGTTGATGGGGGGTGAGGAGAGGGGAAAGTGGGTGATGGACATGGAGGAGGGCACTTGTTGGGATGAGCCCTGGGTGTTGTATGGAAGCCAATTTGAAAATAAATTTTATATTTAAAAAAACTCATTGCCAAGAAGGAGAAAATTGTTAACAGATGATAAATGAATAGATTTATGTGGCTACTTGGGGTCTTTCCATAGCCCCACTGTTAAGGGACCGTTGGATAGTTTCCACGTCTTTTTATGCTCATTGGATATGCTGATTCTTTTGTGACATTGATGGGTTTGGTTGGCTGGTTGGTGTCCAGAACTTTAATTAGGCTAAGGTGTCATTTCCTGTCTCAATCAGCTACTTTTGCTTTGAGTCTGGATCTGGTCTACAACCTTTGACCGGCTGACTTGAATAAGACCTATGCCATTTTCAATGAATGAGAGAATAACAATGTTATACCTGGTAAAGATAAATTGTGTGATTTTTCTTTACGTGACAGAATTGATGGTATAAAATTTTTTCTTACCTCAGAAAGACCTTTACATATGTTTTTAAAAATACTTTGTTTCTCTCCATGGTCATCCTGGACCTAGGTCCTTGCCTTTCTAGTAACCAGATTCTGGTACACAGATTCAGTAGTTGTGTTTGGTCACGTATTCATATATTCCTACCGGAGATACTTACTGGCCAGGGTGTTACGTACTTGACACTGTGCTGGCTATTTAGGATGTAGCAGGGAGTGAAAAAAAGCTGATTCCTGTCCTCCGGAATCTGCAGGTTCCTTGTCTGAGATAAAGTGAAGAGGAAGGGGTGCTTGTCATCTGGGGACCTATTGGGGGTTGTTGTGCAAAGGAAAAGGCCTGGCCTACAAAGGAACCAGAGCAGTCCTGGCAAGCTGGACATCCGGAGGCATCGTTACCTGAGCCATGTCTCTCTGTGGAAAAGTAGCATAAGCCTTCATCTGTGAATCTGTCTAGGTCATGCTGTGTCAGCCTATCTGACTGACACACGTGGGTTGCCTCTGCTGTTTTGCCTAAGTTGAGGAACCCAGGCAGTGCCAGCAGAAGGGTGCTAGTTGGTACAGTTGAGGTGAAGCATTTAGATGAGACAGGACTTGATGTGTATGAATGCTGATGTGTGGTGTTTCGGTCTGTCCTGTAGGTAAAGGTCTGGCTTGGTAGGGAGTATGTTTCATTGGAGTATAACATACTTCCAGCAAAAGTGCCAATCGTGCGTGTACTACTGCTTGATGTACTTTCATAAAGTGAACACACACAACCATCAACCAGGTCAACAGACAGAACATTATCAGCATCTGAGCAGTCTGTTTTGTGTCCCTTGCTGTCATGGCCTGTCCCTGTCTAGCTGAGAACACTCCTGACTTGTAACTCTATAGACTAGTTCTGTCTGTTTTTATACTTTTATAACGGAGTTCTGTTTTTTTGTCTGGCTGCTTTTGCCCAACATCACATTTGTGATACACCGTGTGTCATTCTGCTTTGTTAATCTCGTTGCTGTGTGAATATTCCATAATTTATATGTTTTATTGTTTTTTAAGTATTTAATTCCAGTAGAGTTAACATACGGTGTTGTGTTAGTTTCAGGTGTACAGTATTTAGCACTTCTGTACCTTTTACTTAGTGCTTATAAAGATGTGTGTGCTCTCCGTCCACTTAACCTGCTTCACCCCCCCCCCCATCTGCCCTCTGGTAACCATCACTTTGTTCTCCATAGTTAAAAGTCTGTTTTTCAGTTTGTCATTGTTTTCTTTCTTTGTTTTTTAAATTCCACATATGAATGAAATCATATTGTGTTTGTCTTTCTCTGACTTACATCACTCAGCATTATAACCAATAGATTCATCCTTGTTGCAACTGGCAAAATGCCTTTCTGTTTTATGGCTAAGTGATAATTCATTCCACATCTTCTTTATTCCTTCATCTGCCAGCAGACACTTGGATGGCTTGATAATTTGGCTATTGTCGATGCTGCAATAAACACAGGGGTGCCTCTATCTTTTCAAATTAGTGTTTTTGAACTCTTGGGGTAAGAACTCAGTAGTAGAATTGCTAGATCATATGGAAATTGGATTTTGAAATTTTTGAGGAAACTCACTACTGTCTTCCACAGTGGCTGCACCAGTTTGCACTCCCACTAACTGTGCATGAGGGAGGGTTCCTTTTTCTCCACATCCTCACTAACACTTGGTGTTTCTGATTTTTGCCATTCTGGCAAATGTGAGGCGGTAACTCATCATGGTTTTGATTTGCATTTCCCTGATGGTGAGTGATGTTGAGCATTTTTTCATGTGTCCTGTTAACCATCTGTATATCTTTTTTAGAGAGATGTCTGTTTATGTCTTCTTCCCATTTTTTAAAATTGGATTATTTGTGTTTATGTTGAGTTGTATAAATTGTTCACATATTTTGGATACTAACCATTTATACGATATGTAATTTGTTAATATTTTCTCCATTAAATAGGTTGCCTGTTTGGTTGTTTCCTTTGCTGTGCAGAAGCCTTTTATTTTGGTGTAGTCCCAATAGTTTATTTTTGCTTTTATTTCCCTTGCCTCAGGAAACATATCTAGAAATGTTATTATAGCCAGTGTCAGAGAAATTACTGCCTGTATTTTTTTGCAGAATTTTTATGGTTTCAGGTCTCACATTTAGGTACTTAATCCACTTTGAGTTTATTTTGTGTATGGTGTAAGAAAGTGGTTTAGTTTCATTTTTTTGTGTTTAGTTGTCCAGTTTTCCAACACCATTTGTTGAAGAGACTGTCTTTTCCCCCATTGCATATTCTTGCCTCCTTTGTCGAAGATTAATTGGCCATATAATCATGGGCTCATTTCTGGGCTATCTATTCTGTTCTATGGACCTATGTGTCTATTTTTGTGCCAGTACCATACTGTTTTGATTACTGTAGCTTTGTAGTATATCTTAAAATCTGGGATTATAATACTTCTCGCTTCTTATTTTTTCATATTGCTTTGGTTATTTGGGGTATTTTGTGGCTCCATACAGATTTTAGGGTTGTTTGTTCTAGTTCTTTGAAAAATGTTGTCATTTTGATAGAGGTTGCATTAAATACGTAGTTTGCTGTGGTAGTATAGACTTTTTAACAGTACTTTTTCTCCCAAACCATGAGCATGATATATCTTTCCATTTGTTGATTTCATCTTCATTTTCTTTCATCAGCATTTTAAAGTTTTCAGAGTACAGATCTTTCACCTCCGTGGTTAAGTTTATTCTTAGGTATTTCATTATTTGTGGTACAATTGTAGATGGTATTGTTTTGTTAATTTCTTCTACTCTTTCATTATAATTGTATATAATGCAGTAAATTTCCGTATATTGATTTTGTATCCTCTGACTTTACTGAATTCATTTATCAATTCTAGTAGTTTTTTGGTGAAGTCTTTAGGATTTTCTGTATATAGTATCCTGTCCTCTGTAAATTGTGAAAGTTTTAGTTCTTGCTTACCAATTTTGATGTGTTTTATTTATTTTTCTTATCTGACAGTTGTGGCTATGACTTCCGGTACTATGTTGAATGAAAGTGGTGAGAATGGATGTCCTTGTCTTGTTCCTGACCTTAGGGGAAAGGCCATCAGTTTTTCATCATTGAGTATGATGGTGATTGTGGGTTTTTCATAGATGGCCTTTATTATCTTGAGTTATGTTCCTTCTAAATGTTTACTACTTTGTTGAGGGTTTTTATCATGAGTGGGTGTCGTACTTTGTCAAATGCTTTTTCTGCATCTGTTGAAATGATCGTATGGTTTTTATCCTTTTTCTTTTTCATGTGATGTATCATGTTGATTAATTTGCAAATATTGAACCATTCTTGCTCCCAGGAATAAATCACAATCAATCATGGTGCATGATTTATTAAAATGTATTGTTGAATTAAGTTTGCTGTTATTTTTTTGAGGATTTCTGTATCTATATTCATCAGAGATATTGGTCTATAGTTCTCTTCTTTTGTAGTTTTCTCTACCTGGTTTTGGTATCAGGGAATGCTGGCCATATAGAATGAAATTGGAAGCTTTCTCTCCTCTTCAGGTTTTTTTGGAATAGTTTGAGAAGAATGGGTATTAATTTTACTTTAAACGTTTAGTAGAATTAACCTGTAAAGCAATGTGGTTCTGGACTTTTGGGAGTTTTTTGATTAATGATTTAATTTTATTGTTGGTAATTGGTCTGTTGAAATTTTCTATTTCTTTCTCCTTCACTTTTGGGATGTTTTATGTTTCTGGGGATTCATCCATTTCTTCTAGGTTGTCCAATTTGTTGCCATATAATTTTTCATAATCTCTTATAATCCTTATTTCTGTTGTGTCAGTTGTTATTTCACTTTCATTTTTCACTTTGAGTCTTCGGCTTTTTTTTTCTTAATATAACTAAGGCTTATCAATTTTGTTGATCTTTTTTTTAAGGACTAGCTCCTGGTTTCATTGATCTGTTGTTTTTTTTGTTTCTATTTTATTTCTGCTCTCATTTTCACTACTTCCTTCCTTGCACTGTTTTGGGGTTTGTTCTTCTCTTTCTACCTCCTTTAGGTGTAAGGTTGGGTTGTTTATTTGAGCTTTTTCTTCTTGAGCTAGGCCTGTATTGCTATAAACATCCCTCTTACAACAGCTTTTGTTGCATCTCAAAGATTTTTGGATCACTCTGTTGTCATTTTCATTGGTCTCCATGTATTTTTTATTTCCTCTTTGATTTCTTGGTTGACTCCTTCATTGTTTAATAGTATGTTATTTAACTTCCATGCATTTGTGCTCATTCCTGATTTTTTCTTGTGGTTGATTTGTAATTTTATAGCACTGTGGTCAGAGAGGTACCTGATATGACTTAAGGCTTTTAGAATTTGTTGAGAGTCGTTTCGTGGCCTAATATGTGATCTGTTCTTGAGAATGTTCCATGTGCCCTTGAAAAAAATGTGTATTCTGCTGTTTTAGGATGAAATGTTCTGAATAATTTGTTAGATCCATCTGGTCCAGTATGTCATTGAAAGCCACTGTTTGCGTATTTATTTCCTGTTTGGATGATCTATCCATTGATGTAAGTGGGGGTGTTGAAGTCTGCTGTTATTGTATTACTATTGATTACTTCCTTTATGCTTGTTACTAGTTTCTTTATGTATCTAGTGCTTCCATTTTGGGTACATAAATATTTACAATTGTTAGATCTTGTTGGATTGTTTCCTTTATGATTATATAGTGTGGTTCTTTGTCTCTTGTTACAGTCTTTGTTTTAAAGTTTTTTTCTTTTCTTTCTTTTTTCCCCCCAGTATCAGTAGTGCTGCCCTGGCTTTCTTTTCCCTTCCCTTCACCTTCAATCTGTATTTGTCTTTAGGTCTGAAATAAGTCTCTTGTAGGCATCATATGGATGGGTCTTGGTTTTTGTATCCATTCCATCACCCTTTGTCTTTAGTCCTTTAATATTCAGAGTAATAATTGATACGTATGTACTTACTTTTGGTTTATGGGTGTTTTTGTAGTTCTTCTCTGTTCCTTTCTTCTCTCAGGTTTGTTGGCATTCTTTAGTGATATACTTTGATTCTTTTCCCTTTTTAATTTTTTATTTTTTTTAATGTTTATTTATTTTGGGGGGTTGGAAGGGCAGATAGATGGAGAGAGAGCATCCCAGGCAGGCTCCATTGCTGTTAGTGCAGAGCTTGACATGGACCTAGATCTCAAATTGTGAAATCATGACCTGAGCTGAAATCAAGACTCAGATGCTCAACCAACTGAGTCACCCAGGTGCTCTCCTTTCTCTCTTTTCTAAAAATTTTAATTTCAATATAGTTAATATACAGTGTTAAATTATTTTCAGGTGTACAATATAGTGATTCATTAATTCTGTATATTATTCTGTGCTCATCAGGATACGTGTACTCTTAATCCCCTTCACCTATTACACTCATTCCCCCACCCACCTCTTCTCTGGTAACCATCAATACTCTAAAAGATTCTAAAAGTCTATTTTGGTTTATCTCTCCCACCCCCTTTGTTCCTTCCTCTTAATTTTTTTGCATATCTATTAGTGGTTTTTGGTTTGTGGTTACCATTAAATTTGTATATAACATCTTATGGACCTGGCAATCTGTATTGTTGATAGTCACTTAAGTTTAAACCCGTTCTTTACTCCTCTCTCCCACCTACATTTTAGATATATGGTGTCATACTTTATATCCTTTTATTTTGTGAATCCCTTGGTTGATTTTTATAGATATGCTTATTTTCACTGCTTTTGTACTTCCTACTTTTCTTAGTCCTACTATGGTCTTTCTTTTCCACTCACAGTCTTCTTTAATATTTCTTGTAGGGCTTGTTTAGTGGTCATGAATTCCTTTAACTTTTGATTGTCTGAAAAGCTCTTTATCTCTCCTTCTATTCTGAATGATAGCCTTGCTGGATAGACTATTTTTTTCCTGCAGGGTTTTTTTCTTTCATTACTTTGAATATATCTTGCCACTCCCTTCTGGTATGCAAAGATTTTGCTGAAAAGTCAGCTTATAGCCTTATAGAGTTTCCTTTGTATTAAGTTGTTTTCTTTTTTCTTGCTGCGTTTAAAATTCTCTCCTTATCACTGCTTTTTGCTGTTTTAATTACTGTGTGTCTTGCTTCATGTAGTCTACTCTTTATTCCATCTAGTATATTTTAATTTCATTGAGTTCTTTATCTGATTAGTTCTTTTTATGTTTCCTTTCTCTTTGTTAAGGGTCTCACTGAGGTCTTCCGCCCTTTTCTCAAGTCCAGTGAATATCTTTATGACCACTACACTAAATTCCCTACTAGACATATTATTTACATTTGCTTTGTTTAGGTCTCTTGTTGTGATTTTGTCCTGTTCTTTCATTTGGGTCCTATTCCTTTGTCTCCTCATTTTGTCTCTCTGCTTTTATGTGTTAGGAAAGTCAGCTATGTTTCCTGCTCTTGAAAGTAATGGCCTTATGAAGAAGAGATCCTGTAGTGTCCTATAGTGCAGTGTCCCCAGTTTACCAGAACTTGTTACTTGAGGAGTGTCTCCTGTGTGTGTTGCATATACCCTACTGTTGTAGCTGAGTTTCATTGGCTTTCATTCATATTCCATGGCTCTCTTTGCCCGTTATGGGCAGGATTTGGTTCCTGTGTTGTTAGTGGGCCAGTCTGGGGCCACCTTGGGTTTGAGTTGAGTTAGACCAGGTATTTGCCAGAGATGTGGTAGCACCAAACTGTAGTGCCCTGAGAAACTTCTCTTGGTGGGTGGGGACCTGCATTCAGACTAGATGTCTGCTCCCAGTCCACTGTGGGCCGCAGTTGGACTGATGTGTGTGGTTATCTTTGGATGGGCTCTGGCCATGGTCGTATTGAAAGGGACAGATCTTTAGGAGAATGTGGGGGTGGGGCACCCAGTGTTAGCAAAGTTTGCACAGGTCTGCTGTGGTAAGCGACCTGGAGCTGACGCCTGGCTGGAGGGGTCATGTACACAAAAGAATGCAGGAGCATGGTGTGCTGTAGCTACAAGATCTCTGCCTGTTGGTTGTGGGAGGGGGCCTGCAGTGGCAGGGGACAGAAGCAGGTGCATTGGAGGGGGCAGATATGCAGAAGCCAGTGGTGTGAGATGGAGAGTGTTGTCACCATGCTGGTTCTTACAGATGTCTAGGCTGGGAAGTTTGGGGGAAGGAAGTGGCACATACTCCACAATTCGTAAACAAATCTCCCTGCCGTATAACCCAGGCATTTTTAAAAATGCTGTTTCTATGCCATATCTCTGTGGGGCTGTTTTTGTGCTTTTTTTGTGCTGTGTTTTTTGTCTTTCTCTCTCTCTCTTTTTTTTAAAGAAGGCTTCTTGCCCAACATGGGGCTTGACCTCACAGCCCTGAGATTAAGGGTCCCATGCTCTACTGTGTAAGCCAGCAAGGCACCCCATTGTGCTAGCTCTTTAAGGGTGGGCACACAGTTTCTGATCATTCTCCCAGAGCACGCCCACAGATTTTTAAAGATCCATGTGTTAGGCACACCTTACTGTAAGAGCCTGTGGAATTCAGCCCCTCTGGTTTTTAAAGCCAAACATTAGGGAGATTGCCTGTGCCTGGAGTGTCTGGGATGTTTGTTTCTTTCCCCTACATGCAGGCAGTCCTGCATGTACATTTAGCTCCCAACTGTGACTCTGCCCTTCCTCCCCTCTTCATTGTGGCCTCTTTACATTTAGCTGTAGAGGGTTTGTTCTGCCAGTCTTCAGGTTGTTTTCTGAGTTATTTACACTGATATGGTTGTTATATGGGATGAGGTGAGCTTAGGATCCTCCTATTCCACCATCTTCCCTAGAAGTCTCTACCTGTTCTATTAGTGAAGGACCTTTGGGTAGTTTTCAGGCTTTGGCTATTATATAATAGCACCTTCTTGGGAATGTCTTTTGGTGAATCTATGTATGCATTTTTTACAGGTACATACTGAAGCGGAGAATCGATTGGTTATAGCATAGGTGAACATTCAGCTTTCATAGATGCAGTTAAATAGTTTTCCCAAGTTGTTCCAGTTACTGTCTCACTATGACAGCATTTGCTTTACTGACAGAGAAATTAAACAAGCAAACAAACTCTACAGTCTAACTTGCACGTTCAATTCAACAAAATGTATTGAGCATCTATTACATGTCGGGTACTTGTCTACCCTTATGGAATCTGTGTTCTAGGTGGGGAGAAAAATAATGGGGAGAATAAGACACAACAGTTGGTGGTAAGTGCTACAGACAAAATAATAAGGTCACTTAATGGGGGAAAGGATAGTCTCCTCAATAAATGGTGATGGGAAAACTGGATATTCATATGAAAGAAAATGAAATTGGACTGATATATTACACCACTCACAAAAATTAACTTGAAATCGATTAAAGGTTTATTTTTTTTAAACATTTTATTTTTAAGTAATTTATATATACCCAATGTGGGGCTTGAACTTAAAAGCCTGAGATCAAGAATTGTGTGCTCTACTGACTGACTGATCCAGCAAGGAGCCCCTAAAGATATAAATTTAAGACCTGAAACCATAAAACTCTAGAAGAAAACATAAGGAAAGAGCTCCTTGACACTGGTCTTTGCAATGACTTTTTTGTATGTAGACCAAAAATACAAGCAATGGGAGCAAAAAATAAATGAGTAGGACTACATCACACTGTAAAAAGCCCCTGCACAGCAGAAGAAACAATCCACAAAATGAAAAGGCAGTCTACAAAGTGGAAGGAAATATTAGCAAGCCCTGTATCTGATAAGGGCTTATTATAGAATATGTAAAACACTCCTACAGCTCAATAGCAAAAGACAAAATAATCTGATTTCAAAGTGGGCAGAGGACCTGGACATAGATTTTTCCAAAGAACATATACAAACGGACAACAGATACATGAAAAGATGCTCAACATCACTAATTATCAGAGAAATCCAAATCAAAGCCTCAGAGATCACCTTATGACTGTTAGAGTGGCTACTGTAAAAAAGACAAGAGATAACAAGTGTTGGCAAGGGTATGGAGAAAAGGGAACTCTTGTACACTATTTGTGGGAATGTAAATTGTTGCAGCCACTGCGGAAAACACTATGGAGGTTCCTCAAAAAATGGAAAATCCAACTACCACATGATCTACCATAGATCTAGAATCTACACTTCTGGGTGTATATCCTAAGGAAATTATCACTACCTTGAAGAGGTGTCTGCACTCCCATGTTCATTGCAGTATTATTTGCAGTAACCAAGGCATGGAAACAACCTAAATGTCCTTTGACAGATGAATGGACAAAGAAAAAAAAAGTACAATGGAATATTATTCAACCACAAAAAAGGAGATCCTGCCATTTGCAATAGCATGGGTGGACCTTGAGGGCATTATACTAAATGAAATAAGTCAGAGAAAGACAAATACTGTATGATCTCACTTATATGTGGAATCTAAAGAAGCTAAATTTATAGAAACAGAGTATATTGGTATTTGCTAAGGCTTGGGAGGTGGAGTGGGAGGAAATGAGGAGATGTTGTTCAAAGGGTACAAACTTCAAGTTGTTTTATTGATTGATTGATTGATTGTTAAATTTACATCCAAGTTAACTAGCATAGGTGCAACAATAATTTCAGGAGTAGATTCCTTGATGTTCGTTACTCATTTAGCCCACCCCCCTCCCACCTCTCTTTGTTCTCTGTATTTAAGAGTCCCTTATGTTTTGCCCCCCTCCCTGTTTTTATATTATTTTTGCTTCCTTTCCCTTATGTTCGTCTGTTTTGTACCTTGAATTCCTCATATGAGTGAACTCATATATTTGTCTTTCTGTCACTGACCAATTTCACTTAACACAATAACCTCCAGTTCCACCCATGTAGTTGCAAATGGCAAGATTTCATTCTTTTTGATTGCCAAGTAATACTCCATTTTATATATATACCACATCTTCTCTATCCATTCATCCATTGATTGACATTTGAGCCCTTTTTATACTTTGGCTATTGCCGATAGCGCTGCTGTAAACATTGGGGTGCATGTGCCCCTTCGAAACAGCACACCTGTATCCCTTGGATAAATATCTAGTAGTGCAATTACTGGGTCGCAGGGTAGTTCTATTTTTAATTTTTTGAGGAACGTCTATACTGTTTTCCAGAGTGGCTGCACCAGTTTGCATTCCCACCAACAATGCAAAAGAGATCCTCTTTCTCTGCATCCTCGCCAACATCTGTTGTTGCCTGAGTTGTTAATGTTAGCCATTCTGACAGGTGTGAGGTGGGATCTCATTGTAGTTTTGATTTGTATTTCCCTGATGATGAGTGATTTTGAGCATTTTTCATGTGTTGGTTGGCCATCCAGATGTCTTCTTTGGAGAAGTGTCTGCTCATGTCTTTTGACCATTTCTTCATTGGATTATTTGTTTTTTGGGTGTTGAATTTGAGAAGTTCTTTATAGATTGTGATACTAACCCTTTATCTGATATGTTGTTTACAAATATCTTCTCTCAGTCTTTCAGTTGCCTTTTAGTTTTGCTGATTGTTTCCTTGGCTGTGCAGAAGCTTTTTATATTGATGAGGTCCCAGTAGTTCATTTTTGCTTTTGCTTCCCTTGCCTCTGGGGACGTGTTGAGTAAGAAGTTGCTGCGGCCAAGGTCAAAAGGGTTGTTACCTACTTTCTACTCGAGGATTTTGATGGCTTCTTGTCTTACGTTTAAGTCTTTGATCTATTTTGAGTTTATTTTTGTGTATGGTATAAGAAAGTGGTCCAGGTTCATTTTTCTGCATGTTGCTGTCCAGTTTTCCCAGCACCATTTGCTGAAGAGACTGCCTTTATTCCGTTGGATATTCTTTCCTGCTTTGTCAAAGATGAGTTGGCCATACGTTTGTGGGGTCCATTTCTGGGTTCTCCATTCTGTTCCATTGATCTGAGTGTCTGTTTTTGTGCCAATACCATACTGTCTTTTTTTTTTTTTTTTAAATTTTTTTTTTTCAACGTTTATTTATTTTTGGGACAGAGAGAGACAGAGCATGATGAACGGGGGAGGGGCAGAGAGAGAGAGGGAGACACAGAATCGGAAACAGGCTCCAGGCTCCGAGCCATCAGCCCAGAGCCTGACGCGGGGCTCGAACTCACGGACCGCGAGATCGTGACCTGGCTGAAGTCGGACGCTTAACCGACTGCGCCACCCAGGCGCCCCAATACCATACTGTCTTGATGATTACAGTTTTGTAATACAGTTTGAAGTCTCAGATTGTGATGTCTCCAGCTTTGGTTTTCTTTTTTAAGATTGCTTTGGCTCTTCAGGGTCTTTTCCAGTTCCATACAAATTTTAGGATTATTTGTTCTAGCTCTGTGAAGAATGCTGGTGTTATTTTGATAGGTATTGCATTGAATATGTAGATTGTTTTCGGTAGTATCAACATTTTAACAATGTTTGTTCTTCCACTCCAAGAGCCTGGTATATTTTTCCATTTTTTTGTGTCTTCTTCAATTTCTTCCATAAGCTTTCTATAGTTTTCAGTGTATAGATTTTCACCTCTTTGGTTAGATTTATTCCTAGGTATTTTATGGTTTTGGTGCAATTGTAAATGGGATCGATTCCTTGATTTCTCTTTCTGCTGCTTCATTATTTGTGTATAGGAATGCAACTGATTTCTGTGTGTTGATTTTATGTCTTGCAACTTTGCTGAATTCATGGATCAGTTCTAGCAGTTTTTTAGTGGAATCTTTTGGGTGTTCCATATGGAGTATCATGTCATCTGCGAAGAGTGAAAGTTTGACTTCTCCTGGCTGATTTGGATGCTTTTTATTCCTTTATGTTGTCTGATTGCTGAGACAAACTTCAAGTTATAAGGGAATCTGGTGATCTAATGAACAGCATGTTGACTATAGTTAACAATACTGTATTGTGTACTCAAATGTTGCTGAGAAAGTAAATCTTAAATGTCATACATGTAACATTAACATGGTAATTATGTCAGATGAAGTATGTGTTAACCTTACCTTGGTAATCATTTTGCAGTATATGCATCTGTTAAATTATCATGTCATGTACCTTAAACGTAGGCAGTGTTACATGTCAATAAACCTCAAACTGCGAAAAAACCTGGGCTAAAGATGACATGGAGGGGATGTATTTATGTTCTAGATGTGGGTTTACCATTATTCTTTTGATAATAAATTGTTCTTTTCCCATTGTAAAGAAATAGATTGCTTAAAAAGAGAATTGTAAAAGAGAATTTAGAAGATATAGAAAGAGAAATAAATAACTTCCTTCCCATATGCAGTTACGGTTAACATTTTTTTTTTTTTTTTTGGAGGATGTTTGCTTTCAGAAGGCTTTTTAATGCCAAAGTGTTTATTTTCATGGTTGATGTCATGCTGTTGATATGATTTGGTGTTCTCTCTCTGTGTTTTCGTTTAATGACACAGCATAAACATTTTATTATAGTATGATGCTATTCTTTGGAAATGATGTTTTAATGGTATGTATTAGTCCAGGGAATATGTAATACTACATTGTAACAAACGAAAATATCTGACAATAGACAGTTGGTGGTTTCCATTTTTTCTAATTTTCTATAAATACATATTGAATACTTTGGGCATAGGAGTCTTTCTACAGTTAGAATTATTTCTTTATGATACATTCCCAGAAGTAGAAATATGCGGTACTGGCATGTGCATTTTATTTTATTTTTTTTTTTTAATTTTTTTTTCAACGTTTATTTATTTTTGGGACAGAGAGAGACAGAGCATGAACGGGGGAGGGGCAGAGAGAGAGGGAGACACAGAATCGGAAACAGGCTCCAGGCTCTGAGCCATCAGCCCAGAGCCTGACGTGGGGCTCGAACTCACGGACCGCGAGATCGTGACCTGGCTGAAGTCGGACGTTTAACCGACTGCACCACCCAGGCGCCCCTGGCATATGCATTTTAAAAGCCACTCATGGGTGTTGCTACCTTATGCTGGTTGTACCCCCAGAATTATAGAATGTTTGTTTTATTGTACCCTTGCCAGCACTGGCTATTAGTGATTTTTTGGATAAAGCACAAGAATGTGAAAGAAATATGGCATGCCAAGATAGGTGCAGTTAATGAATCAACACAGGTAAGATGATGCAAGCAAGAGTCCTGACTGGGAGGAATGTGTCTCTGAACCCTCTTGATTTTGTTCGGGAAACAGATGTGAGAGTCCAGCAACTCACCTGGAACTGGGGAGCAGAAGCGGTTGCTCTTCCTCACATTTGTACCTGCCCTTGTAAATGCTGTGCAGAGCCTGTTCTCTGAAGAGCCCTTCAAACTCATTGTGGAGATATTAATGAATCCTAGCCTCGTTCATAATCAGGAGCAGGAGCAGATGCTCCAAGCCAGATTTCGAGTCAAATAGCTGCTCACAGATCCCCTGCTACTGGTACAACGTATAGATGGTTTTATGCCCTTGCAGTGGAGGAGGGTGAGAGGAGATCATTAAAAACCAAGTCCATCCCACCACAACGGTGAAGTGGTTTCTCCTTTCGAATACAGACAAGGCCCGGGCCCACATCTCCGTCTTCATTTGTGTTCAAGACATCTGCCTGATTTTCATTACCCAATATTTCCTCCCACTGCTCTCACCGCAGGCCTGTCTGGTGCACTCAGCTCCAAGTAGGCAGGGAGAAGGGTTTCCCATGCCTGCTGTCTCAGCATCATGAATAAGACAAAAACACTATAGTTCTCTGGATCTGACAGCAGTTTGGGAGCTCTCTGCAGGCCTAGACAAGTGATTCCCAAGCAGGGAAGATTTTACCCCCAGGGAACATTTGGCAAGGTCTTGAGTCTTCTGGTTGCCACAGCCAAGGATTGTGGGGGGGGGGGCGGGGGGGGAAATGATATGGGTGTCTCATGAGTAGTGGCCACGGATGCTGCTAAACATCCTACCACGTATAGGACAGCCTCTCTCCCTCACAATGTCTGCAGTGCCAAGGTTGAGAAATGCTGGCCTTGAGGCATGGTTGCTTCTTGATTATTTTTTTTCCCAGTCTTGTCAAGAAATAATTGACATACCCTTTGTCACTGTATAAGTTTAAGACCTATAGCGTGATGGTTTGATTTATGTATCTTGTGAAACGATTACCATGGTAGGTTCACTTAATATCCATCTTTTCATATAGATAGAATGAAAGGAAGAAAAGAAAGGAAAAAAGGAAAAAAATTCCTGGGATAAGAGGTTTTAGGATTTTTTCCCTTAACAACTTCCCTATATACCTGTGGCCCTGTTAACAACCCTAGTCACCATGCACTACATTATATCCCTAGTACTTAGGTTATGGCTGGGAAGTTTGTACCTTTCGACCACCTTCCTCCAATACCGTCTCCCTGTCCCCAGCCTCTGGTAACCACAAGTTTGATTTTTTTTTTTTTTCTGTTGGGTTGGTTTTGTTTGTGTTTTGTTTTAGATTGCAAAATAAGATCATACAGTATTTACCTTTTTCTTTTCAACTTATTTCACTTACTATAATGCCTTCAAAATCATCCAAGTTGTCTCAAGTGGTAGAATTTTTTTTTTTTTTATGGCTCAATAATACTACATTTTAGAGATACATAATACAACTTCTTTATCCATTCATCCATAACTGGACACTTGGGTTGTTTCCATGTCTTGGCTATTGTAAGTAATGCTGCCATGAACATGGGGGTACACATATCTTTTCAAGTTAGTGGTTTTGTGTCCTTTATGTTCCCAGAAGTGGAATTGCTGGACCATATGGTAAGTTTTTTTTTTTTTTAATGTTTTTTAAATTTATTTTGCCAGAGAGAAAGAGTGTGTGTGAGAGGGGCATGGACAGAGGGAGTATAGAGAGAGAATCCCTGATGCAGGGTTTGATCTTACAAACCATGAGATCATGACCTGAGCCTAAATCAGGAGTCAGACACTTAACCAACTGAGCTACCCAGGAACCCCTGGATCATAGTTCTATTTTTAACTTTTGAGGATTTATCGTAGTGTTTTCCCTAGTGGCTGTAGCAATTTACAATCCCATAAATAGTTTAGAAATGTTCTCTTTTCCCTACATTCATGGCAGCATTTATCTCTTGTCTTTTTTATTATCGCTGTTCTAAAAGGCATGAGGTGGTAATCATTGTGGTTTTAGTTTGGATTTCCCTTATCACTAGTGATGTGGAGTATCTTTTCCACGTACCTGTTGGCCTTTCATATATCTTTTTTTGGGAGAGTTTTCTAGTTAAGTCCTTTGTCCATTTTTAAATCAGGTTGTTTTTATGCTATTGAATTGTTTCGGGTTCTTTATATGTTTTGGATATCAACCCATTATCAGGTTTGTAAGTATTTTCTTCCACATTTCGTAGGTTGTCTTTTCTTTTTGTTGATGGTTTCTTTTACTGTCCAGAAGCTTTTTAGTGTGATGTAGTCCTACGGTTTTTTGATTTTCTTGCTTGTCCTTTAGGTGTCCTATCAAAAAAAGTCATTAGCAAGACTGATGTCAAGGAGCTTTTTCTATATGTTTTCTTAAAGAAGTTTTATGGTTTCTGGTAGTACATTTAAGTCTTTAATCAATTTCAAGTTAATGTGTATGAGTGGTACAAGATGTAGGTCTAGTTTCATTCTTTTTCATGCGAATATCCAGTTTTCCCAGGTTGAAGAGACTATCTTTTATATAGTGAGCATTTTTGTCTCCCTTGTCAAATATTAGCTGACCATGTATGGTTGGGTTTATTTATGGGCTCTCAGTTGTGTTCCATTGTTCTGTTTGCCCATCTTTATGCCAGTACTCTACTGTTTAATGCCTATGGCTTTATAGTGTACCTTGACATCAGTAAGTGTGATGCCTCCTGCTTTCTTCTTCTTTCTTAGGATTTCTTTGGCTATTCAGGGTCTTTTGTGGTTCTACATAAATTTTAGGAGTGTTTTTCCCACTTCTGTAAAAAATGCCTTAGAAATCTTGATAGGGATTACATTGAATATACAGATGGCTTTTGGTAATATTGACATTTTAACAATACCAATTGTTCCAATCTGTGAACACAGGATATTTTACCATTTAATTGTGTTTTCTTCTATTTCTTTTATCAATTTCTTAACAGTTTCCAGAAGAGAGATCTTACACCTACTTAAATTTGTTCGTAAGTATTTTATTGTTTTTGATGCTATTGTAAATGGGATTGATTTATAAATTTCTTTCCCAGAAAATTTGTTGTTAGTGTACAAAACTGGTACTTATTTTTGTATGTTAATTTTATTTTCTGCAACTATACTGAGCTCATTGATTAGATTTAACAGTTTTTTGGTTGAGTCTTTGGGATTTTGTATATATAAAATCATGTAATCTGCAAATTGAGACAATTTTACTTCATCCTTTACAATTGTGATACATTTAATTTTTTTCTTGCCTGATTGCTTTGGCTAGACTTCCAACACTACCAGAAGTGTCTTGTTCCTGATCTTAGAGGAAATGTTTTCAACCACTCACCATAGAGTATTATGTTACCTGTGGGCTTGTGAGATATATATATGTGTGTGTGTGTATATATATATATATATATATATATATATGTATGTATATGTGTGTATATACATATATACACACATATACATACATATATATATCCTTTATTATGTTGAGATATGTTCCTTCTGTGCCATATTTAAGCTTTTTAAAATCATGAATGGATGTTGAATTTTTTAAATTGCTTTTTTCTTTGTCAATTGAAATTATCATATGGTTCTTTTATTCTATTAAGGTGATATGTCATATTGATTGACTTGTATATATTGAATCATCCTTGTGACCCAGGGATAAATCCCACTTGATCATGGTGGATGATCCTTTTGATGTGCTCAAAAGGATGTGCTGGTGAATTAGTTCGGCAGCATTTAGTTTGGCAGTATTTTACTGAGAACTTTTGCATCTGTATTCTTCTGAGATATTGGCCTGTAGTTTTGTTTTCTAGTACCATCCTTTTCTGGTTTTGGTGTTAGGATAATGTTGGCTTTGTAAAATGCATTTGGGTGTGTTTTCTCTTTTTCAATGTTTTGAAGAGTTTGAGAAGGATTGGCATTAATTCTATTTACATACTTAGTAAAATTCACTGGTGAAGCATCTGGTCTTGGGCTTTTCTTTGTTGAGAGATTTTGATTACTGATTCAATCTCCTTACTAGTAATCGGTCTTTTAATGTTTTCTCTGTGTTCTTGATTCAGTCATAGTAAATTGTGTGTTTCTAAGAATTTTTCCATTTCTTCTAGTTTGTTGGCATATAGTGTTTCACAGCACCCTCTTATGGTCCTTTGAATTTCTGTGTTATCAGCTGCAATTTTTTTTTTCATTTATAATTTTGTTAATTTGGTTATTCTTGCTAAGGATTTGTCAATTTTGTTTATCTTTTCCATGAACCGGATTTCCATTTCATTAATCTTCTCTGTTGATTTTCAGTTCTCTTTTTTATTCATTTGTGCTCTAATTTTTATTATTTCCTCTCTACTGATAATTTTGGGCTTAATTTCTTCTTTACTATAGTATCGAGTTAGGTTTTTATTTGTTGTCTTTTATCTTAATGTAGGCATGTTTGGTATGAACTTTCCTCTTAGAACTGTTTTTGCTGCATTGTGTAAGTTCTTGTATGTTGTGTTTACATATTTGTTTTTTTTTTCAAAGTTTATTTCTGTTTGAATTTATTTTTTGAGCCATTGGTTCAGGAGAGTATTGTTTAATTTCCATGTGTTCATGAATTTTCACTTTCCTCTTGTTGACTTTTAGCTTCATGCCATTATGGTCAAAGAAGATACTTCATATGGTTTCATTCTTCCTGAATTTGCTAAGACTTGTTTTGTGGCCTAACATATGGTCTATCATAGAAAATGTTCCATGGGCATTTGAGAAGAATGTGTATTCTGTTGTTGGATAAGATTTTTCTCTATATGTCTGTTAGGTCCATTTGGTGTATAGTGTTGTTCAAATCTGCTGTTTCCTTATTGATTTTCTGTCTAGATGGTCTATCCATTGTTCAGAGTAGGGTATTAAAATCCCCTACTATTACTGCCTTACTGTTTCTCATTTTAGCTCTGTTAGTTTTGGTTGATATATTTAGGTGCTCTGATGGGCATATAAATATTTATAATTGTTATGTCTCCCTGATATATTTGCTCCTTTGTCATAAAATGACTTTATTTCTTTTTTCCATTTTTAGCATAAAATCTGTTTGTCTAATAAAAGTATAGCTATTGCTACTTCTTTTGGGTTATCATTTGCCTGAAATGTCTTTTTTCATACCCTCACTGTCAGTCTATTTGTATCTTTAAGGCTAAATTGAGTTTCTTGTCTGCAATGTATTGTTGGGTTTTGTTTTTGTTTTGCTTTGCTTTGAAATCCTTGCAGCCATTCTGTCTTTTAGTTGCAGAATTTTATCTGTTTACATTTAAAGTAGTTATTGATAGATAAAGAGTTACTACTGCCATTTTGTTACTTCTTTTCTGGTTCCTATGTACATCTATTTTTCTTTTGTTTTTTATCCTGCTATCTTGTGGTTTGATGTGTTTGCTATCATTATGCTTTGACTTCTTTTATTCTTTTGTGTATTTACTGCAAGATTTTCCTTTGTGGTTACCGAGAGGCTTACCCTAAAATATCTTAAATGTATCACACCCTATTTTAAACTGATAAGAACTCACCTTCAATCAAATTTATAAACTTTACACTTTTATTTCTCTTCCATGTTACCTTTTAGGTTATTGTCATAATTCACATGTTTTTTATGTTGTATAACTAATAATAGATTATTCTACTTAGGGTTATTTTTGCTACTTAAAAAAAATTTTTAAACGAGAGTTGTAAGTGAAGTATGCACCAATATTACAAAACTGCAAAATCTAAGACTATATATGTGCCATTATCAGTGAGGTTTATGGTACCTTTTTATGTTTTTATGTTTTATGGTAGTGTTCTTTGACTTCCACTCAAAGAACTCTTTATATATTTCATGTAAGGCAGGTCTAATGGTAATGAACTCCCTAAGCTTTTATTTGTTTGGGAGGTCTTTTCCCTCCTTCATTTCTGAAAGATAGCTTCAATGGGTATGGAATTCTTGGTTTATAGTTATTTTTTTTTCAATATTTTGAATATGTCTCTCCATTCTCTCTTGGTCTGAGAAGTTTCTGTTGAAAAATCCATTGATAGTCTTCCGGAGATTCCTTTTTATGTAACTTCTCTCTTTGCCTTGTCTTAAAATTCTTTGTTTTTAACGTTTGCCAATTTGATTATAATGTGCCTTAGTGTAGGCTTAATCAGATTGATTATATTTGGGATCCTTTAGGCCTCGTGGGTGTAGATGTCCATTTCTCTCTCCAGGTTTGGGAAGTTTTCAGCCTTTATTGCTTTAAATATACTTTCTGTCCCTTGCTCTCTTACCTTTATAGAATTCCTATAATATGAATATGTTTCTTTTCATTATGTCCCATAATTCCTGTAGTCATTTTTCACTCTCTGTTATTCATTTTTAAATTTTGCTCCAGGGGTGCCTGGGTTTCTCAGTGAGTTGGACATCTGACTCTTAAGTTTGGGTCAGGTCTTGATCTCACGGTCCTGAGTTAAGACCCTGAATGGGACTCCATGCTGGGCGTGAAGCCTACTTAAAAAAAAATTTAAATTTTGCTCCTTTGATTGTTAATTTCTAATATTTCTATTTTCTTTGTCACTAATTCTCTATTCTGCATGTTCCAGTGTATATCTGAAACTCTGTTGAATTCTTCAGTTCAGTTATTTATTTTTCAGCTCTAGGATTTCTATTTGGTCTCTTTTGATGGTTGCCATTTCCTTGTTGAGATTCTCATTTTGTTCACGTCTTGTTTTCATAATTTTGTTTAGTTGTCTGTGTATGTTTTCCTGTAGTTGCCTAAATTTCTGTAAGAAAATTAGTCTGAATTCTTTGTCCAACAGTTAATAGATCTCTATTTTTTTAGGGTCATTTGTTACAGCTTTATTAGTTTCCTTAGGCAGTGTCCTATTTACCTGTTTTTTTTGTGTGTGATTCTTGGTATCTGTATCCACAGATACCATTGTATCTGTGGATACAGATACATTGGTATCTGTGGATTTGAGTGAGTTCCTCTTCCAGATTTTATAGACCCTTCTTCACCAATCAGCTCAGTTTGGATTTACAAGTGTTACTGCTGCTAATGTCCTTTGACAGGTAGGATTTGATATTATGACCTAGTTTTGGGCAAGGCAACTGTTTGAATTCTGAGAACAGAGACGTGAGGGTGTGCCTCTAAGAACAATTGGTTGGGACTGCTAGCTTGGTTCCCTACCTACTGTGAGGCTTTAGGATGACTCTGTGGTTGCATAGATTCTTTGGTCAGGCTTACTTGATAGTTGGGTCTAGGTAATATGTCCAGTAGTGGATGGAGCCACAAATTTACTTCCTTTTCCTGGCAGGTCAGTAGGATGGGACCCAGAACCTGTATAGTTTCTTGTTTGGGGACCCATATCAGCCCAGAGTGTATGGCCATTAGTTTTGCTTTGTAGATAAGGAAAGCCACTGTCTGTGGTTTCTGTTCAAGTGCCACTGTATGTAGGGTTGTTAAATGGGCTACATAGCTTCCCATGTGCGCTGGTTAGGTTCTCTGGTGGGGCAGACTGAAGACTATATTCATTAGTGAGCAGGACTATGAATTAGATTCCCTGCCTGGGTCTATCAGGAGAGCTTCTCTAAAACTGGTAAAACTCTTTGTTGTCTTAACTCGAGCTGACCCACACTCCAAGTTCCATAGCTGAACCCGGCCACTGCCTTCCCCTTTCTAGGCTCAACCACTGCTCAACTTGCAGGGGTTGTAACCATCCCTTATGGTCCCCTGTGACTAAAAGACAGTCTCCATAGTGGTTGGGTTATATATCAGCTTCTAGGTCTAGGAAGGGGGACAGGCCACTCCAGGCTGCCCTCAGTTTCTCAAATAGGCCCTCTCATTGGGAGAGGCTGGGAACTACCCTCAGCCTTGGCGGTGAAATTAATCCCACTATCTGTGAATAGTCCAGGAACGCTCTATGACTGATACTGGCTTTGCTCGGGGATAATCAGCCTTCCTACCCACCTCTTGGCTCAAGTGCCGCTGGGTCTCTCCAATACTGGAGTCATCTCCAATACTTCTTCTCAGATGTAGGTAGAAGATGGTATCTACAGTGTGTGGGGCTGTAACTCCACTCCTTTCTTGAGCATGGGAAAACTGGATTCTAGGGCTGGCAGAATTCCTCATTTGAGTCTCTGAATCATGTATATCTGTACTCCACCTTGTTCCCTGGTCAAAGTGCACCCCCAGCTTGGTTCTACAGATGAGCAAACCTGCTGGTTGGTATTACTACTTCGGTACTGCAGGAATGAACTTGATCTTGCAAGATCCATGTACTGGTTGTTGCAAGCCCCTCCCCACCTTGTCCATTATACTCAGATTGCCATTCACTGGGCCCTGCAGATTCCCCTTGCAATACATATGGTGTGACATCAGAATAGGGGCTCTCACAAAGTGACCCCAGTGCTACAAGTGGATCTTAGTGTCCCCTGTGAGTTCTCTTTTCCTATTGGAGGAACTGAAGGCTCAGAGAGGAGACCTCTTTGCTTGGTGGTACACCAGTCTGGGAAAGAGCAATGTGCTCAACTAATGTGTAGTCACTTCTCTTACCCTTCTAATGGAGTCTTGGTCTTTGTGGTACAGGGATTGCTTTAGCTTCCTCCTCGTGCTCTAGGATTCTATCATTGGTATCTTGTTCTTGAATAGTTGTTAGTTGTTTTTGTAAGGGGGAGAAAAGTCAGGAAAGACTTGTTTTGCCATCTTGCTGATGTCACTCCCTGATTATTATTTTTTAATGCCAGGCATAGTGTAAGTGGATAAAGTTGAGCATGAGGGACATATGATGAGCCATTCTTAATGATGAGCCATTCTTTACATTGTTCATTCAAGAAATAAATGTATCGGGTACTGTCTTAGGCTCTTGGATACAGCCATAAACAAAATATACAAAAATCTGTGTCCTTGAAGAGTGTACATTATAAGGCATGAGCTCCTCTTATCCAGATACTTGACTTTTCCAGAGCCAAGAGAAGGCAGGATCAATCAAATAAATACATTATATTTTATATCCTTATGAAATCTGATGTATTATTGCAGCCAGTCGGGTATAATAAAGATCATATAATTTTTATTATTTATGCCAAGATAAACAGCCATGGGGAGTTTTTGTGTGAGACATGTATTTACCTGTGAGTCACAGTAAATTGGCTCTACTGTGAATCAGAAAGGCTGTTTGATTTTGTTTCCCTGAGGAGTGGGAACATTCAGCATAAAAATATTTCTGTTCCCAAAAAGAAGTGACAGTCTCCAGATGGATGGCCTGGTTATTCTCCCTTGGATCTTGCTTCACCACACATTGTGGGTAGTAGCCACTCTTTCCAACAAGATGATCTCTGTTCACAACTCACTTCTTTCTCACATGCCATATAACAAATTTTAATGACCTGCTCATCTGATATCCATAGCAGTGACAGCCAGTACCACATGACTCTTTATCAGGTTATGCATTACACGGGTTGAGTTCTTGTTTTGTCTGTTGGAGGCGCACCTGAATTGTGAACTCCTGCCTTCCAGGACTGTGGCTTATGGATTTTGGTCTCTCTGAGGCTGCCAGATGTGCAATACATACTTAAGGATATACTGGGAACCTCTTCTCTCACCCTGTGTAATTGTAGCATTCTTCCTTGTGAAGGGAAAGGGGACACAGCCCACAAGAAAGTTGTTGAGCCAACTCAGCCTCCCAGTGGATCTCCTGTGAAGCCTTTACTTCTCATATAAGTAGTGTCCACCCTGAGTTCATATGGTAGTAGAGATGGGGAGAGTAATGTATCTTGCCTCTTTGGATATTTCCATAGCTTCTGTTCATGGATATGAAGACTTAGCTCAGGATTAAGGAGTATACAATGTGTCCTGTCCCATGGAAATGCCCTTGGGCATTTTTATTGTGTCCCTTTCCCCCAGTAGAGACCACCCTTCATTTTTTCCTTTATTTTGCATCTGCCCTCAAACCCCACCAATTATTGTCCCTAAAGTCCAGCATGGGTTGCTATGTCTGCCCTGTTTGGTCTCATTCCTGGGAATGTTTGCATGGGTAGGAGTGTGGTAGGGTCTGAAAGACCTTTTCCATTTGGAAGATCAACTTGCTGCCAACATGACTCCTGTGTGATGCTAAGTTAAGCTGCATGTTTCTCCTTTCTACCCTTGAGTTAATGTCACAAGGTCTGTTGAATTCTTGGGCATACTTTAAGGAGCAGGAGGGAAAGAGAAGAAAACTTCTCTTGTCACACCTCTGCTACCCCTTCCACAACTCTGGAAGACCCCTTACTTTGTGGAGTTTATATAGACCTGTAGCTGATTTATTCACTCTGTTCCTAGTTGTGTAACGCGGGGGCATTCATACTTACCTTCTAGAGTGACTTTCAGGCACTTGTCTCTCACCTAAACAAGTGAGTATTTACTTGAGATGTTTTCATAGCATGTAAAACTGACCTGCCGAGTAGCTGAGATTCTGTAGAGATAACAGATGTTGATACATAGGCAAGAAACTCAGTTGTTAAACAGATAAGGGGAGCAGGTTAAGAATCACTTTTCTCCTGTTACTTTGGTCAAGTAACATTTTGAGTTTGAGAGAGACTAGACCATCTTAATTATTGAATACCTTTGTGCTAGGCATGGTGCCAGGCTCAGGAATGTGGAACTTCAAGTCTAAATCTTGGCCCTAAGGAACTGGTGCTCTACTTGGATAAACAGGTAAATAGGAATTTCTGTAGAAAAATCTGTCGCTCAAGTAAATCCCAGGGTCCCACACAATCAAAGCTTTGTTTAAAGTTCCATTCACAGTTGCACAGTCCAGTCCAGCATCCAAAGTATTTGAAAAGGAATTCCAGTTTTTCCTTCCATATTTCAATACATGTTAAAGAAGACCCAATTCATAACCCACCACTACACTTCTCAAAATGTGTGTTCTCTTCTTCATTATTTTGGTCCTTGTGTTACTCAGGAGTCTTTTATATGACAGTCCCATAAAACTCTTCTTTTCCTTCCTCTTCTCCCAGCAGTTAGTTTAATGGTTTGACCTAATCTCTCCTGGCTAACCTCCCAACCCTGCCCTACCTTGTCCTCTGGCTTCTTAGGTGCTTGTCTATCCTGACATCTAGGCTGGAAAAAGACACAATTGTTCTTTAGAGGATAGGAGTTGGGTAAAATGCAGTGGGAAGTTGGAGAACCTTTACATGTTAACGAATAGTCTCACTGTCACACCTGTGGTCCACGTTTTAGCTATTCGTTGTACACCCTTCTCATGGTAATAGTTGAATTCTAATCTATTCTCTAGGACACATTATTTTCAGATATCCTAATCTTCTCTCTCTCCCTGTAGGGCATACCCTCTTTGTGCAGAGAAAAACAACTTCATCTCTAAAAGAAGCAGGACACCCACATAATAGGATTAGTGTACTCTGGTTGGTAGGGCTGATTAGAACTGCTTGTCTTGGGGCAGTATTGATTGTCTTGTTAGAATTATTTCAGTAATTGTGTGTGTGTGTGTGTGTGTGTGTGTGTGTGCGCGCACGCGTGTGTTTTAAGGAGAGCAAATGTGAACAGCTGCAGTTTTCTGAGACCAGTCAAAAACACATGTCTTTGTTTATTAAACACGTATGGGCAACCAGTTTATTGAGGAATTTCAACTTGGGAAATAAACATGAGACAATTTTATTTATTTTTAATTCCTGCTTTCCCTTAACAACATCTTGGGGGAGATTCCATAGTTTTCCATCATTTTTGGCTTTAAAACTAAGTCCATTTGACCTTAAATCTTCCATACCAGATTTGGAGAATCTTTTCCTTTTCACCTGCATAGTTTAGACTTCTGGCTTGAGGAGCCAGTATTGTGCTGAATGTATAATTTATGATTTATCCCTCTTCCTGCCAGGGTTCATGTCAGGGTGGGCTCTTTGGAGGGCCAGGTGGAGGACTGTCTAGTACATAATTCACTGATGGGGTGGTTTGACTCCAGATTCACCTCTTCTTTTCCTTTCTCCTTTTTATCAGTCCGGATGAGTTAGGTTATGCTGTGGTGACACATAACTCCAAAAATCATCCTTTTGTCTTAAAACAGTGAAGGCCTGTTTTTCCCTCATTCTACACATCTCTCAAGGGTTGGTAGGGGCTCTGATCTGTGTTGTCCTCAAGGAAGCAGGCTGATGAAGACTCCATCTCCATGCTTTCACAATCACTGTGCTGCAGAGCTTACATTAACTACTGGACTGCATCTTCTTAGATGAGGCACTTTTTTTTTTTTTTTTTTTTTTTGAGCAAGGAAATTACATGGTCAGAATCCACTTCCATGGGGGCAGTTAAGGGTAATCCTACCATGTATACTTGGAAGGAGAAGTCATGTATTTGGCTAATGGTATTAATGACATCCCAAGAACATGTTCTCATAGACGTCTGTATCATAGCCTTAGCTGATAAGGTCCTCTTATTTTGTAGGTCGTCCCCATGGGGAGATACACACAACAAGGTGCTAGGGTTGCCTTCTGTGTTCTTTTGCTCTCTAAACTCTCATCTTTGTTCTCTACTAAATGGTGGGGATAGATGCTTACATACTGCTGCCCCTTCTCTAGGCTTGGCCAGCCCTCTTGAGTTTTCTTTTTTCTGTTCAGTTAGTCATAGGACAGACTAGCAAACGCACTGCCTGAGATTTTCAGTTGGGGAAACAAATATTCCCCTCTTGTAGGTACCAATCCCCCCCTCCCCCGGGTTTTAAGCTGTTTTCCTATCATACGGTCTAAAATTTGTACCTCAGAAGGGAAGTGTACCTTACTGGAGGAACATGGTGAGTATTGCATTTTCCAGAAGGTTGATGACCACCTTCTTCCCACTCTGGTCATCTTCTCATATCTCCAAGGAGCAGGTGAGGGCCTGCATGAGGGTCAGTTGTGCCTACTTTATAAAGCCATTTCTAGGTAGGAGTTGTGTTTGAACATCTGGAAGCTTTCGCACCCCCGCCCCCTCTTTTTTTCATAGAATATATAGGAATTTGATTCCAAAATGGGTCTTAGTCAAATTTAGTGGGGAGCAATGTAAGTCCCACTGAAACAACACGCTGTTTGTTTGATTTTTAAGAGAGTGTAAGCAGGGGAGAGGGGCAGAGGGGGAGAGAGAAGCTTTAGCAGACTCCATGCTCAGTGCAGAGCCCAACATAAGGCTTGGTCCCATGACCCTGGGATCATGGACTGAGCTGAAATGGAGAGTCAGATAGTCAGCTGACTGAGCCACCATGGTGCCCCAACACACTTTTGATATAAGGGGCTTAACCCTCTGCTTGGCAGTATAGTAATTCATTGATAAATAGGAGGTTTAATAAGCACTAATTTAAAAATCCTCTAGGCTTGCAACTTATGTTGGTTAACACTGGGACCTTTGCTGAATTCAGAGGTCTTTATTGCTGTTCAGAGTAACTAGGGGCTTGAGAGAGAGTTTAATTTCTTTTTTTTTTTCAGCGTTTATTTATTTTTGGGACAGAGAGAGACAGAGCATGAACGGGGGAGGGGCAGAGAGAGAGGGAGACACAGAATCGGAAACAGGCTCCAGGCTCTGAGCCATCAGCCCAGAGCCCGACGCGGGGCTCGAACTCACGGACCGCGAGATCGTGACCTGGCTGAAGTCGGACGCTTAACCGACTGCGCCACCCAGGCGCCCCGAGAGTTTAATTTCTTGAAAGAAATATTTTGTTGGGTGACTTAGTTTATGTTCCATTTAAGTGAAACCAGTGATTATTTCAAATCTGCATGTCCTTGATATATGTCAGACTTGGGTGTGATTTTTTTTTTTTTATACAGTAACTTCTTCCCTTTTTGGGATACTGATGCCATTCATACCCTTTGAGACTTTGAGTATGGCCACACGAGGTTGGGTCTCAAGCCCTTGTGTTTTGTTTCTCTGATTTGTTGGTGGATGACTCTGGCTCACTAATCTTTGCTCTAGCAGTAATAATAGCTAGTATCTTTTGAGACTTAGTATGTGCGAGGTGCTGTTCTTTGATAGCCTTGTCACCGTTTTGTTTTATCAGTCCTCCTTCTATGTATGTGCGTACCCACACATATACTAAAGCTGCTGTACCAAGCTCCCTGCACACAGCTTATTTCATCTTTATAGCTCTAATAGAGATCCCCGAGGAGTCTGGAGCTCAGTGTGGGTTAGAGACTTGCCAAGTAGAAGAGCTAAGGGAAAGAAGGGAAGCTTCAAATGTGGGTTGGACTCCAAATCTACATTCTTGAGCATGCTGTGCTGCTCTTAGAAATAAACCTCATTCTGTTTGCTGGCTTGGCAGCCAGCAAGTTGACAGAAACTGGGTTTTCAGCATTGTTACTTAAAGTCAGCATCCTTCTTTGCAGAGTCACAAGGCTCTGCTGATAGGTGTGGGCTGTTTTTGTCAGCTTATTGGAACAGTCCTTAGCTTCAGGTGCTGCCTGAGCTGACACGTGGAGCTTAGCCAAGGATGCCTTATTGAGATGAGGCTAGGTTTTTCAAAACCTCAAGTTTGGTCATTCCTAGGGGAGTTAGTGGGGAAATCATCGTTACGGTCCAGTGGATGTTGACCCATTCTTGTGTAGAGCTGGTCTTAGGGGTTGCTGGCAGGCTGACAGGTTTGCTTTGAAATCCTAGCTAGGGAGCTGGTTCCCCTCTCTTCCCCTTCAAGTTATACTGAGCAGTGTTACAAGAGCTCCCCGAACTCTGAGTAGCCTGTGAGTCTTTTCCCAACCTTGAAGTTGGAGGGTAAGGTGTCTGGATTGTACCTCTCCAGAATCTTTCGGCACTGGGCTTTTCTGCTCCTATTTACAAAAAATACATTGACTACTGAAAAATAGATATGGTTATAAAAGAAATAGCATTTTTTTGAGGATGTTAAGAAAAATAAACAGGACGAAGAAAAAAGAAAGTGTATTTAATTTCATAGATAGCTATGTTGGTTTATGTCTCTATATCTATGTGTATATAGTTTTAAATGAAATCATGTAATGCATGTGCCCTTTCATTTTAAAATGCTGATAAACATCTTTCTCTCTCATGGTGTATACTTGGACCCTACCCTATATTCCTTTGGGTGGATATTCCATAATTTATTAAAATAAGTCTGTATTTGTTTGTTTATTTTTACATTTGGGCTGTTTTTCAGCTTTTCCCTAGTGTAACAATGTTGTGATGAACATTTTTGGTGATTAAATATTTGTTTATCTTTACAATTATTTCCTTAGGATAAATTTTAGAAAAAGAATTGCTGAATTGCTAGGAAATAATATGCAAAATTTCATGTGTGTATATGTGTATATATATCATATGCATTTTGCTTTTAGCATTTAATAGTATGTATTGGAAGGAGTCCATAGCATTTCATCAAGATCTTTCTTATTCTTTAATAAGGCTGCAGAGTTTTTCCCATTGTGTGGATTTTACCCAGCCAACTTCCTGTGGATGGGCATTTAAATTGTCTGAACGTTTTTCTGGCAAATGCACAAGGCAAGTGAATAAGTTTGTGTGTCTCTTGTTTCATGTTGGTGGAGTTACACCTTTGGGGCACCTTCATAGAAGTGGGATTGCTGGGTCAGAGTCAAAGCATATGCGATAGTGTTGGATGTTTCTAAATCCCCCTCCCTGGGGCTGAAACATTCTGCACTCCAGCCAGTGATGTGTGACAGGTCTGGTTTCTCCACAGCCTTGCTGGCAGACTATGTGATGAAGCTTTTGAATTTTTGCAACCGTGATAGGTAAGCAGTGGCATTACATTGTGGTTTTAACTTGCATTTTTCTTACAGCAAGTGAAGTTGAGCATTTTTTTGTGTATTTTGTGTGTCTTTTTCGGTGGACTGTTTATGAATTTTGCCTGTTTTTCTATCTTGGGTCCTCATTTTTTAAGTTGCATAGTATTTCATAGTCTATATGAAATTCGTTTATTTACCTGGTTTCCTGTTGGTGGAAATTGGCGTTGTTTTTTATGTTTGCTGTTAAAGACAGTGCTGTAATGAATGATGTTATGGACACTTCATTTCACTCATGTGTAGCTCTGTCTTGCGTGTTCAATTCCAGAAGCAGATTGGCTTGGTCAAAGGGTGTGTGTGTTAGTAATGTGAATGGGTGTTGCCAAGTTTCGTTCCCCTTCTAATGGGTTAACACCTACAGTTACCACCCGCACCAGCGGGTGAGTACCTCTTTCCTCCTAGCTAGTGAGCAGACTGGGTTGTTGGCTTTCGGATTTTTGTCCTAATAGTGAAATATGAAATCTCAGTGAAGTGTTAATTTGCACTGAACATGTCTCGTATACTTGAGATGTTTGTATTTCTTTTTCTGCATTATGGTCTCCTACATTCTTTGGAGGTTTTGGCCCCCTTTTTTTCCTGGCAGATCTCCCTTCTTTCTGGACAGGTAATGATGGAGTTGTTAAATGGGAGGATTGCATGACCAGGATACCACCACCTGTCTGACCCGGAATTCTGGCTCTGGGAAATTCCAGCCCCAGACTAAGCCATTCCCGAAGTGCCCCCATTCCTAAGGGCCACTCCAAACATGCACACGGTCTGCTGGCAGCACTTGAGCTCAGCCCCCTGATGGTATGTCCTCCCGTGAATTCATGGCACTGAGTCCTTGGCCAACCACTCTCCAGCTAAATTCCTTAGTGAAAAGAGAGCCTGACTCCCAAACTGCAGCTGGCATCTTGAGGGTTCTTTTCATCCTGCTCTCTGTTCATCCCCATGAAGGGAGCTGCTTCCTCCCCCTCTCCTGCCCAATCTACCTGGTCTGTTAAATGGCTCTGCCCCATTATTTCTGTGCGCTCAGGGCTCTTGGACATATGATCACCTCTGTGCTGATTGCCAGGCTGCAGAGTTTCCTGATTTCCTTGTTCCCAGTCTGTCCTTTGTCTGCTCAGAGGTGGAGAGAGTGCCCAAGACCCTCCCCTTCTGAGAAGGTGCTCCTTTCCTTAATGCTGCCGACCGTGCCTCTCTCCCTCCCCACATTTGCCCTGGGTTTGATCTACCTAATCTCTAGTTTTTCAGTGACTGAACAAAATAGGTGCTATGACCATCTGCTTTTTTATAGATGAGGAAGCTGCCCAAGCCTTCACAGCTCTTAAGTGGTGAAGAAAGTACACATGTAATTTGACTCTGGGGAATATTCCAATTTGGTGGGGAAGACAGAAAAATCTCCAATTCTGATTATGCAGAAAATAACTTTAATTTCTTGAGCATATATTATGTGAATAGATTGGCATAGGATCACCCTGTGTGGCCATGGGGACTTTAGCGTGGGCTAGAGATTTGGGCAGAGTTACGCACTGCACAAAGCAGAGTGTTGTGTGGGGAGGTAGTGATTAGTACCAGAGGCTAGTGTTCACTGAGCATTTGCTATTTGCCCAGTGTTGGGCTAAGCCCTCTGTATGCTTATCTCCTATATTCTCACAGCCTTCTAGTGGAGAAGGAACTATTTCATTCCAGTTTAAATGTGTAAGGAGACTGAGGCTCAGAGTATTAACTGAGTTGCCCAAGGATAGATAGCTGATGACTGCAAAGCCATGATTCAGAGCTGGGTTGTCTGTTTCCAAAGCCTTAGGTTCGTAACTATCATGCAACACTACCTCCCGTGAGGCTGGGGAAATTGCACCAGGCCTCTTGGTAGTGTCCTCCAGGCAGATCCTCTCTTTAGGTATTGGAGAGAGGGAAGCCAGGATCTTTTCCTGTTCATGTTGGTGATTGACCAGACCAGTGGCTTTTATAAGATAGGTTTTCTTTCTGCCTCTGGTGAGCCTGTTAACCATGGCGGCCTCCAGATGCTGCGAACCACATGGCTCTTGGGGGAGCAAGAGCTACTAGACTGGATTTGGGGATGGCTGATCCCCTGTCAGCACCTTGGGGGGGGCACCATGCTCAACAGCTGCACTTGAGAGGCCTCTTCCACATGTGCCTCTGGCTTCCTCTGTCTCTGTTACGTTTGGCCTTCTTACTGATAGCACTGTCACAGCAGGGGGACACCCTTACCTCCCACACTGTGCCCATGAATAAGACAAACAGCATAGCTCTTATCTCAAGACCATGTGGGGCTGGCTGACCAAGCTTGGCTGACCTTTTTTGATAACAATACCTTGCATTTTTCTTTAAGTTTTCCTTGGTCAATCACCAAACATTTGAAAGCCTATGTCCTTGGTGCCACAGGAAGATACAATATCTCTGCTCTTGTGGAATGCGTTGTTTTGTTCAAGATGTGCCCACAGATTGTTCCACAAAGAAATGGTTGAACAGGACAGTAGTCGTAAAAGGAGCCATGGAAAGCATCAGGAGGCAGTGTCCAGGTCAGTGCAGGCCTCTTGTATTCTCAGCGGAACAGGAAAAGGCCAGTCTGGAATCTTCTTCAAGGAAGTGGGACTTTCAAGATGGCTGGATAACTTTCAGTGGAGCAGACATAGGGGTGGCATGCACTAGGGCCTCACAGCTGGCCTCTGGGTTCCAGGTAGAGTGTCAAGGCGGTGCTGCTGTGAAAGCCCCCGTGCTAAGACGATTCTGAGCCATTGAGAGCATTTACTGAAGGAGAAAGTGTCTACCACAGTCTTTCCAAAGTACATGGCACAGAACCTTAATCAATGAGAAAAATGATTCCTTGGAGAAGTATATCATATCCTCCCTTTAGATGCTCACAGTACACATTAGTTTTTTAAGGCTCTGAGAAGTCCTATAGTAAAGAAGACTATTTCATTTTCAACCTCTTGTTTCCCAAACTTATTGACTGTAAGACCCTGTAACATTTTTCTTTGGGGGCATAATTCTTATTAATATATCCAGCAGAACCAGTGGGGTTTTTTTAATCTTTAGAAATGCTAAAATCATATATTTCTGAAAGACTTTTTCCTTAAAAGCAGTTAGCTGTGAAGAGCTCTTGAGCTTAAAATTTTAGCCTCCAACTTTCCAAGGACTTAGTAACAAGGAGTCATTCTTGACAGGTTCTGGAAAGCTCTAGTTAAAATGTTAAGTTCCTCGAGGGCAGTATTGGAGCCTTAACCTCCTCTGTGTCAACCCCATAGCTTGCTGAACGCTGACCATATAGTAGCTACTCAATAATTACTTGCTAATTACTTGATTGAAGATGTTTGCTAAATGCCAAAGAGTTAATTAGTTGAGGCTGGAATCAAGTACTTTCAACTTCCAGCCAGAGGCTTATTTTGCTAGCCAACAAACTCCAATGCTGAGCCCTCCAGTCTCCTGCTGTTTCCTAAAGCTACCTCAAAGTTTATTCAACTCTTTGATTAAGTTGTTGTTGTTATTGTTGTTGTTGTTGTTGTTATTAGTTGTTGTTGTTGTTGGGTCCATCCTCTTGACTCCCTTTCTCCACATCATGGACGAAGCTGTGATGATGTGAGTGAGCAGACAACCAGATGGAGATTTTTGATTCTGGTGGGCAGTCCTTCTACCTCCATTTTATCCCACTACACCTCATTGCTCCAGAAAAACATGCGATTTTGATCACCTCTGTTTTGTTCTGAGTGTGGGCTGTACTTTGGAAATTCCATGCTGGTGTTGAGTCTGCCAGGAGTGGGGCCAGAAGCATGCTGTTACCAGGGCTAGGTAACAGTTGTCACTCAATTTTTGAGCACAGTAAACATGTCACCTACCCCCAAACCTTAATTACATTAGTACGTATGGATTGACTACCACAATGTACCTAGGGGTTTTCACAGCATCAATGGGAAAGATGGCCTTTTGTCAATAGGATTACAATGTAGGCTATTTATCATAAGTATCTTGGCCCAGGGTAACATGAATTTAATGAAGATGTGCTAATTTCTTTTCCTGTACAAATGTATTGGATTTCAGACCTATTGAAATGTGTCTTTTTGTGGCTGTTTGACACGTGAACTTGCAGCTTGCTAGTAAGCAAGAGAGGGCACTGATCAGAATTCGAATGCCTTGGAGGAAAGTTCTTTATTTAAACCCCCACTGGGCTGCATCTGTTTCTGGGTCTGTTCTCCAACCTTGGGAATCAACAGGAAAGCATCTTCATTTTGAGTGTTTCACTCTACCTCTGCCATGGATCAGCATTTTTGTGTTCTCTTTAACTCCAGGAGTCATTTAGCAGTATTATTTATGGAAAAATTGATTGGATTTAATGAAATAGAATGAGAAGGAGTCTTCGTTGTTCTGAGTGCTTTTTGGTTAGCAATAATTCATCAGAATGAGATCTGATTTTGGTTAGGGGTATTGTGTCCTATTATGGAAACCTGTCTTCCTGGACAAATTATTAAAATAACCCGAAGCCCCCAAGACACTGCAGTTTTGCTGGTCTGGAAGATTTAGATCAACATAGGTTTTATTAACTCTTTGTGTGGTAGTTTGTAGATCTAACTGAAATCATGGAGGGCCAATATATCTGAATTGTCCATTGTGAATTTAATATAGTCAAGTACAGGGGCCAGTTAGAAACTTAACTGCTTAATGCTGCCTGGACACCATTCTGCCTCCACCCTACCATTTATTGTGTCCAACGTGTGCAGAATATGTCTGATCTCACAGCCTTCCTACAGTCCGTTCCTTTGTGTCTGGACCTGTCTTCTCTTGCCTGGCCCCTGGTTTTTGCCCTGTTAAGTCTTTCTCATCCTTTTGGTCTCAGTCTGGCTCTCTTCCTCAGGGAAGCCCTATGTGAATTCCGAGTGGATCACATTCTTTGTGCAATTTTGCACAATGTACTTCTTCCTCAAGGCACTCGTCATAACTTTAATTCAATCATAGTTTATTTCTTTAATGTCTGTTTCCCCTGCTAGATTATCAGCTTCATGAGAGCAAGGACATGTCTGTGTTCTTTAATATATTCTCAGGGCCTTTGTGCAGTACTTGATACAGAGTAAATAAGTGTTAATGGAAAGAAGGAAAAAAAGAGTTGGAACCTCACTGTGAAGACTTTGGCTTTTCAGAATGTACTAGAGCCCTAACACGGTCTTCAATAATCCCCACCTCCTGGTACTCATGCTCTTTTGCGGGGTGGACCTGGAGACTCATTTATGACATATGAGGCTATGACAAAGGCATAGGATGCTACTTCTAAAATTAGGTTACAAAGAGAATGTAGTTTCTGCCTTGTGTGCCCTCTCTTGCTCTTTTGCCTGTTCTGAAGGAAGCCAGCTGCTATGCTGTAAGCTTCCTAGTGGGAGTCCCAGGCCATGTGGTAAGGAACTGAGGGAGGCTTCTCATCACCGGCCAGTGAGGAACTGAGGCCCTCAGTCCAATTGCCTGTGAGGTCCTGGATCCTGCCAACCATCATGGGAGTGAACTTGGAAGGGGATCCTCCTTCAGTTGAGCCTTCAGATGAGACCCTGGCCAATAATGTGACCACAGCCTATGAGAAACCATGAAGCAGAGGCACTCTAGATTACGCTTAGATTCCTCACTCACAGAAACTTGAGATAATACACGTTTGTTTGCTTCGTTTTTATTTTTTTGTTTGTTTTTGTTTTTAAAGTAGGCTTTGTGCCCAACATGGAGCCCATTGCGGGGTTTGAACTTGTGACCCTGAGATCATGACCGGAGCTGAGATCAAGAGTCAGATGCTTTGGGGCGCCTGGGTGGCGCAGTCGGTTAAGCGTCCGACTTCAGCCAGGTCACGATCTCGCGGTCCGTGAGTTCGAGCCCCGCGTCAGGCTCTGGGCTGATGGCTCGGAGCCTGGAGCCTGCTTCTGATTCTGTGTCTCCCTCTCTCTCTGCCCCTCCCCCGTTCATGCTCTGTCTCTCTCTGTCCCAAAAAAAAAAAAAAAAAAAAAAAAAAAAAAAAACTTTAAAAAAAAAAAAAAAAAGTCAGATGCTTTAACTGACTGAGCCATGTAGGCACCCTAATGCTTGTTTTTTTAAGGCAATAAGTTTTGGGGTAATTTGTTATACGGTCATAGATAATTAATGCACAGATCTTTCTCTCTTTGTTTATTAGACAATATTAATGATAATAATGGGAACTTAATACATGCCAGGTCTTGTACTAAACACTTAATATGTACACTTTCATCTGCTCCTTGCATTAACTCTGTGATGTATGTTCTTTTATTATCCCCAATTTTCAGATAAGAAGGCTAAGAGAGGTTGAATAACTTACTGAAGGTCTTGGCAGAGCACAGGGAGTGTGATCCTGGAGCCTGTGCTAGAGGTAGAATATAACGTGGAATGGCTTTGGGCTCCTTTGTCACCTAAAGGACAGGAATCCTGACAGTATGGGTTTCTAGGACTCAGTGCAGTGCCGTGTGAGACTGTTGAGTATGAGCGTTTGGGCAGTGGCTCATCTTGGAGCCTGTCTCTTTAAGGAATTGGAATCAAGTCCCATTAGGAGAGATCCAGCTGCCGCTTTATTTAGGCATGCCCTCTTAATGTCCTGTGAATTAGCATGCTTAGTGTGGAAGCCCACTCCACTTGTGTCCAAGAATAAAATCCAATCAGGAACATAAAAGATGGTGGCTTTTGGAATAAAATGAACAGCATCTACTGTGATTACAGCTTGTTTTTTCACTTGTGCAAGATGAAATTAAATTGAGTAATTGTTTGCACATTTAACCACATGACTCTGTCTGTGGCAGATTGTGGCATTGTGAATATTTTAACCAGTGATAAAGTCTTTTAAACTTATGTTCCATTTTATTTATCTGTAGATCTAAAAATGCAACAGAACAGAATGCAGGGTGTCTAAGAGAAAAGGCTCTTGTTGTGTAAGATCACTCTGGATTTAGGTTATGAAGTTCCAAGGCCTTGTGTTGGGAACTAATTTTGTGTGCAGATTGATTCTAAGTCCTGGATTCTGGAGTTTATGTTTTTGCAGAGAAATTTGAAGACCAAGAGTCCGTTGCTGTCTGTTTTTTTTTTTCCTCCTCGGGTGGGTTTGTGTATCTCCTGCCTCAGAATTGATTTTTACCAACTTCTTGAATACTTTGGAGTTGCGTCATATTTGCTAATTCAAACAGATTCACTTTGAGTGATGGACATATAACCAGGCATGTACAGATTGCAAATGAGCGTTGGGTATAAAACATATATTAGATGTGTTACTATTTGAAATGTTGCTTCAGATAAGACCTTATATTCTGGAAACATACCTCTCTGTCTTTTAGTGAAAACCTCTGACAATGCAGTAGAACTTTTCCAGATAAACACAAATCAAGTTTGTCTCTTTATGAAAAGATCATTTATAATTTGTCAAAAGTGTAAGCTTGTACATCGGTCTTCATGTTGTTATGAGAAGGAATTTGGATGGAACTTGCATTTTATATTCCAAGGCTCTGCTTTGCCCACAGTGCTCGGCTGTCATGATTTGAATCTGTTTTCGGCTGTCATGATTTTGGCAGCCATTTGATGTTGGGGTTGTTTTCTAGTCTCCCTGAGATCACAAGTGAATTAAATAAGCAGGTTTAATTGGGTAGTCTCTTCAACTCTCTAAGTGTGGGGAGTTACGTTTATTTATATTAGTAACTTATATTTTCTTCATGGAAGTAGTTTATGAATGTAATCAACATTGATGGCCTGGGTGCTTTTTAGTTAAACCTTCCCATTCAGTCATGAATCTTGGATTTTGGTATTACCTGGTATCTTCCCTTTTTCCACTGACTTCCATAGTAGCACTGTTCTATCATCGTTTTCTGACATGGTCTCCCTGCTGTCTGTGGCTCTTTTTGTTTATGTCCTTGTCTTCCTCTCAACCTTTCACTGTTGGTGATGCCTTAGGGCTCTGTCCTCAGGCCTTTTGTCTCTTTGTTAATCTCTCCTGCATAATTTCATTCAGCAGGAAAGTCTTCATAACCACATATATCGCACACTCTGAATATGTATCTCCAGCTCAGATCG
This sequence comes from Lynx canadensis, assembly GCF_007474595.2. Classification (NCBI taxonomy): domain Eukaryota; kingdom Metazoa; phylum Chordata; class Mammalia; order Carnivora; family Felidae; genus Lynx; species Lynx canadensis. The sequence goes on along the minus strand of NC_044303.2, from coordinate 113,912,452 downwards.
AAGATTCAAGACACTGATGATCCAGTTGCACAGTGACATTTCCACTTAGATCGTCTCTCTCTGATGCAGTTCAAACTCACTCTGTATAAACCAGAGTTCGTGTTCCTCCACTTCTTGTCATTGTGGGTGATATTGCCATTCATCCAGTCACCCAGGTCTGTGGGCTGCTATTATCCTTGGATCTTCCCCACCCCATACCTAAGCCTGCCCATCTTACCTCCTACGCCTTCCAAGCATCTTTCCTTCCCTGGCTTCTTGTCAGTCTCCTACTTTAGCCCCCCCAACCCCACTCTCCAATTTCTTTCCACATCGTCTTTGAGCCACCTTCTATCTTGCTTCCAGCTCTGTATTTCTGAAACTTAAATCTGGTTTGGTCATGTCCCTCCTTAAAATGTTTCAGTGGCTCCTCATTGTCCTCAAGATCAAGTCCAAATTCTTACGTAGGCCATGAGTCTTCTCTGCGATTTGGTTCTGCTCCTGCCTTTAACCTCATTCTTTGTCATTCTCTGAATTGTACCCCACATGAGGTAACTGGTAGTTTCCCAGACCTGATAGTTCATTTCTTGCCAGGGTGCTTTGAGCATATGGTCTTCATTTAACCTAGTGGTTTTCAGCTTTTTCCTTCCAGGGGACATTTGGCAATGTCTGAAGACATTTTTGGTTATCCCACCAGAAAGCAGTTGCTACTGGCATCTAGTGGGTAGAGGCCAGGGATGCTGATCAACTTCCTACAGAGCATAGGGTAGCCCCACAATGAGGAATTATGTAGCCCCAAAGGTCAAGTAGGATGAGGTTGAGAAACAAGACTCAACCACTTGGCAAATTCTTTTTGTCCCAGGTCAAGCACAGTCAGTCTTTTAAGCCTTTGACTAGCTCTGTGACTTTTGGCAAGTGACATAACTTGTCTGTGTCTCAATTTCCTTCTCTGTAAAATGCAAGTTATAATAATTCTCCATCATGTAGATGTTGTGAGGATTAAATGAATGAAGAGTATGTTAAAACAGTGTGTGGGGCATAGTAATTGCTCAGTAAATGTTACCTGCTGATATCATTATCATCGTCATCATTATTATGTGATCTCTCTTTAAATTTTTTCTTTTTGACCTATTCAAGCAGAGTTGATCTCTCCTTCTTTATGTCACATGTAGACTGGTGAGCACCTTGAGGAAATGATCTGTGACTTGTTCATTGCTATGTCTCAGTGCCTGGCATAAATTAGACATGTAATGAATGTTTGCTGAATGAATGAATGATTTCATTTGCATATATTTTTATGTTATAAATTCACAGTTCTCGACTGATGCAAAAATCAACAAAATATTAGCTCTAGTAAGCAGGAGCTTCATAAATGTTAGCTATCACTGTTAATATGTATAATTATTAATGTAATTTATAGTTATATAACATATAGTAACATTGCTGATCGCATTTTTAATTTTCAAGCCATTTTTACTTTGCAATGTTTTGATGTTACCATTCCAATTATAAGTGAATTTTCCCCATGAGAGTCTTTGATCTCACATGGCAGATGTCCACAGGGTGCCGGAGAGCCCCTTTCCCCTGCTTTGATGGGAGTATTGGGTAAGGGGTTTGTTTGTTGCCTGGCTGAACTGTTGGGATGCTAGGCTCTAGAAAGCTTGAGTGGAGGTTCAGGGTTTGAGTAGAGTTTTACCACACTCTGGAGCTCATGACATGGGAAATCTTCTAACTCGACCTTAGAGAGTCCTCTGGGTCTTCTGTTATAGGCAGAACTTCAGGCCGGGCACACATTTGCTGTCATGGTTCTCTACCTGGCACATCTTTTCTCAGCCTGGAAAATTCCTATTCATTCTTCATGGCTTGGTTCAGTGTCCAGTTACAGATTCAGCCAGTTCTTTGTGCATCTGCTATGTGTTAGGACCTGTTGTAGACCCCGAGGAAGCAATAGTGAACAAAAGAGGCCAAGTTCTTGGCTACGTGCAGCTAGTGTTCTGGTGAAGGAGTAGGCAGCAAGCAAGTGGACACATCAGAACATTTCAGAGAGTCATGACTGCTTTGAAGACAGGGTGATGTGATAGAGCGGTGGAGGGAAGTCTCATTAGCTGGTGATCAGGGAAGCCTTTTGGGGAAAGAACATGGAGCTAGCTAGCTATGGGGAGATGTGGGCATAGAACTTGTCAAGCCAAAGGATCAGCAAATGCAAAGGCCTTGACGCTTCAATGAACTTGCTGTTCTTAGTGAAGTTTTCTCTATCTCTTTGGTGTTTTGGGCTTTGTATTTGGCTCTTAAACTGCTTGGTTCATCTCGCTGAAATATTGTTAAGCACACTGCATTGTAAGTTAGATGTGGACATGTTGCTTTCCATCCCTCCTCCTTTGTGGACTCTTAAACTTTCAAGAATATTGTATCTGAAATGAGAGAAATTAGCAGCAACAGTTAACATGTATTAAGCACTTGCTTTTCGATTGTAGACATTCTTCTAAGTGCTTTGCAGGTATTTTCTCATTTAATACAGTAGCTTTGTGAGGTCGGCACCACTATGATCCTCATTTTTCAGGTGAGGAAACTCAGGCTCAGCCTAAGTAACTTGCCCTGGTATACAGCTAGGAAGCGGCTGAGCCGGGGTTCTGAGGCAGGCAGTCTGACCACAAATCTGCCCCTTGTCCCTCTAGCTTCCCAGTGCTTGTGGCTCACAAGAATGGGTCTGACATGAGGAGGCCTTTGTCACCCAAGGGTGCGTGAGCTGTAGCCTTGTGTGCATCAAGCCACAGAGGCTCCAACAATCTCACTGGGTAGAGGAGGTAGGCTCTGACTGATGCCAGAGGAACAGGAGGTCACAGTGGACATGGCTGCTGCCTTCTGGGCCTTTCTGCATCCTGGTTGTTGAGAAGAAATGAGCCATTGGAGGAATGAACCACTGGAGGAGGGTTTAAAACAACAAATTCCACCAATGAAAAATAAGAGAAACCAAAGTCTTCTGTGAGTGCTCAGGGCTAGCCTAGATATGAAGCTCCTGGTGCCCTAGCATAGGGGGCTGAGTGCAGGGCCCTGTAGGACCTCCCACATCCCCTTGCCTCTGCCTCAAGGAAGAGCAGCCCCGGCGGGGGCTCATCACCTCAGCAGGCCAAGAGTGTTGCTTCTCATTCTCCCCCCATCTCTCTGAACCTCCATTTCATTTCTTCATCTGCAAAATGCTGATGATGCCAGCAATGGCCTCACGGGGAGTTTGAGAATCATGGGAGACCGTGGGATGTGAAAGTGCTTTGTGCGTGATCAAAAGCTATAGAAAACGGTATTAGTTTTTATTATTAGATCACAGAGAGGTTTGCAGGAAGAGGTTTCTGAATTATTTGAGGGTTACATTTATTGTCTCTCTGCCTTGTTAGTCCCAGTAAGTGAGCCTTGGCTCCGTTTTGCTGTTTCCAGGTTAGGATGAAATTTTCTTAAAAGGCAGCTCTGCTTTTCCTAAAGCCTCATTAGAGCCCGGACTCCAGGCAGAACAAAGACGCGAGCACGAGAGCACGCCGTGACTTACATGACTTACAGCCTAGGCATCCCAGGATCTCCTACTTCAGTGGTGGAGAATGACTGACATCTTACCCCTCACTTGCCTGCCCTTAACTCCACAGTTAGGGGAGTTTTTTTACCAACAAGGTGGTATTTCAAGGGACTGTCCCCTAGAAGCCACTTCATTAATGAAGGCATTTCTAGAAGGTTCTTTCCTCACTGACTGTGTATTTAGCAAGTTCCCTGCTGCTTTTCCCTGTTTGATGTGAACACATACAATGACCAGCTGCTAACATTTTAGATGCAGATGGTTTAAAGGAAATGAGAAACTCTCTGGCTCTAGTCTCTTTAAGATCTATATTACAATCTAAAACAGGTTTCCTACTCAGGGAGGTGAAATTTCATGGATCCTCAAGGCATGGGTTGATGAATTATTTCACTTATGTGACAAATATTTGTTGACCACCACCATGTGCCAGGCACTTTTCAGACACTGGAGAGACACAAGTGAACAAGACTTGAAAAGGTCCCTGCTCCTTTAGACATTGCATTGTGATAGGGACAGACCACACACCAAACACTTAGGTAAGTTACAGTTTCTGGTAGAGCTAAGTGCAAATAAGAAGATGGGACAGTTGGGTCAGGTGGGGGAGTCAGTGAAATAGGTGAAGTAGACTGAGAGACAAAACTGCTCCAGTTATAGGATAAGTAAGTTACAGGGATGAGAAGTACAGCCTAGGGAATGTAATCAATAATATTGTAATAATGGTGCATGGGGACAGATGGTAACCGCACTTCCTGTGGCAAACCTTTCATAATGTATATTAATGGAAAATCATTATGTTGTGCACCTGAAAGGAATATAGCATTGTATGGCAACTGTACTTCCATAATGACAATTTAAAAAAAGACGACATGAAGCGGTGATGTGGTAGATGTGCAGGTGAGGTGTACCTCTTCGGTGGGCACAAAACTTCGGTCTATAAGGCCTTCCTAAAAGGGATCAATGCGAGTGGAGGCAGCTGACTTAAGACCTGGGGGAAGGGCATGCTAGGTGGAGGGAACAGCAAGTGTGGAGCCCAGAGGTGAGAATGAATGTGGCACATTTGAGGGATGAAAACAAATGTGCCTGGAGTATATCAAGTGTGCAGATGTGTGGTGAAATTGTCAGGCAGGGCTTTGAAGATCATGCAGGACCTCTTAGCCAGTATAAGGGATTGCATTTTTATTAGAAATGCATGAATTTCTAATGATGAATTTTGCGTCAAGTTCAAGTAGAACAGGTAGAAACCCACAGGGTGAACTTGCCTAGAGAGTCTTTGTGACCCTGTGTTACCTGCCTCTGTAGTGGACACAGTCGTCATTGTCCTTTCTGTGTGTACAGGATCTGCCTGAACCCTTAGTGGGCTGGCCGAATGGACAAGCTGACTTTGTCTTCTGTAGGGTTGGGGCACAGGGGCAGGGGCAGAGAGTAGCTCCTGAGCTCTGTTTCTTGGCTCCTCTCTGTCCCCTAAGTACAGTAGACAGGTTGATTCTTGACTTGTCCTTGACCTGGAAGATTCTCTCTAGGGGTCTTGCATTGTATGGGCTCAGTCCCCTTCTGGGAACATGATTAATCAGACAGGGCAGGAGGTTCAGAAGAATCATAGTCCTTAACCTTCTCAGTCCTGCCAGTGCAGGAGCCAGGCATCCCGGGCTTCTGGAGCGTTCACCCATTTTCCAGTATAGGCTTCCCATACCCCAGACCATCTTGCAGGCTGCTCTGTATTTACCTTCTATATTGTCTTTAAGTGTACCTGCATTGGTGCTTTCAAAGACTGCCTGCTGTTGATGAATTAGAGCCAACTTCTTAGCCTGACTTTCAAGACCCTTTACAATTTAATCCTAACTGCCTCATCCTTCTCATCCTCCTACACAAATTCTCTCCTCTACTGGGCTTGTTGACTTGCAGTCTCTACAAACTGTCTATACTTTCTGCCTCATGCATTCATGCTTGCCAAGCGCCCCTCCTAGCATACCTTTCCATTGTCCTAATACCCCAGGTGGACCTTGAACTTCAATTTCTAAACCTGCCCTTCCAGGAAGACTTTCTGGATTGCTTTAGTTCCCAAAAATATAGTGTATCCCTATGAATGGCACAAGTGCTTACAGTTTTCCCTTGTAATAACTCACCTTGTCGTTATTTTTCCTTTGTCTCCCCCAGTATACCGTCAGCTCCTGAAGGGAGCAGGTGCCTTGTTGTTGATGTTGATAAAAACCTCAGAGGTGGTAAGAATCAATAAGCTGGAAACCATACACATCTTCAGGTCAGGGTGGAATTATATTCCAGATGAACCAGTCCAGAAAAAGGATACAGCACCAGTTAAACTACTAGGCAGCCTTTGTCAGCTCTATAGATAGTTCCCCAAAGGAGTCACTTGCTGAAATGTCTCCTCAGAACTCCATCTGTTAGGAATGATGTTTTATCTTACCCTTGGCCTTGAATTGGCTTCTGTCCCTGTGTAGCATGCAAGGGTAACTTGCTCTTGGGACTACCTCTTCACCAGTGGGAACCACCCCCTCCCCCGTCCCAAAGCTTTGGGGTTGGAGGTGCCCTGTTTTATCTGAGAAGGGAAGTCAGTTTTAGGGATTGTTGGGCTTGGTTGGGCAACAAGACAGTTGCTTCGGGCATTTATTTGAAAAATGTTTTTGTCTTAGACCTCAAGGAGTTTCCTTTGCCCTTGAATTCAGTAATGAGTCTTGTTTTAGCTCCTAGGAAACTGCATGACCTATACATCCACACCCACTCACTTTGAGTAAGAGGAGGGCCCTGCTTGTTCAACAGGCGGTCCGCAGCATGATCGTTCAACACAGGGCTCTGAACCCAGGGTGTCTGCTCAGGGCTGCTCACCTGCTCTTAATTGTGTATGCACCTTTACTGAGAAAACCATGAGGGGTACACACTCTTTCCACCTTGTGTGTTTTCTGTTTCCCTGTTGATAAACATTATTTCAAATAAGCCTAGCCAAGTTGATGGTCTACCCTTAGGGGCTCAGAAGATGGTAAAACCATCCAAATCAGCTTCCTCTCATATTCATTTTGGCACATGTTCTTGTAGTATGTGGGCTAATTGGTGTATTTTTGTTTGGTGGTCAAGTGCTTCCTTTGTATGTACAGATTACATACTTTTTCTCAAAGGGACAATATTATGAACTCGGGAAAGATAGATTTTTGCTAAAAGTGAAGAATCAAGAAAGGGAACTCTTACCTCAGGAGAAATTTAGATGAAAGAAAAAGAAATATTTGAAGAACAGAAACGCTTCCTAAATTTCATAGCACAAATTCTTACCATAAAAACTTGACCGAAGGCCAGACTCACTGACTCTTTCAAGAAGGGCTTATTTTGCAAAGTTAAGGCATCCACAGCTAAAAGATATTGCCCAGGCAATACTTAATGTTTTCTGTTCTCTAAAAAATGGTTTCTCTTATTACAAAGTAATATATATTTGTTGTAGGGAATTTAGGAAGTACAGGTTTCTAACCCCTCACCCCCACCCCCGCCCCCCACAGCTCTTCCAGGGTGATTAAGAGAACGTGATCTGGGAGCCATTTTTGGAAATGATGACCAAGGCTTGTGGCTTCCTCATGAATGTTTTGCTGGTCCAGTGCATATGTCTCAAACCTACAGTCAAGTGTGTCTTATTGAGGTCCTTCAGCAGGTGCAGGTCACCCAGGGCTGTTCCCGCTGATATGTACTGCTCTGACCTATCAGTGAGAGTTGAGCCCAGTCTAGAATGAGGAATCACTGCAGTGATGATGCTGAGTCCCCAAAGAAACCATCTCTCTTTAGAAGACACGTCAGCATTTCTCTAATTACCTGCCTATATTTCTTGGCATTGCATACACTACCACTGTTTTCTTTATTTTCAGTAACCACTGAACAGAAGTGAGTCATTTCTGTGGATTTTCTCATCTTGTGTCCTTTGGTTGTATCCCTCACATGCGGCTCTCCCTTGGTTTTGAACTGAAGGAGATTTATCTTGTTTGAGGAAGAAATACCTCTCTTTGTTTCTCTGGGATAGTTTGAAAAGGCAACACATTTTTGTTGAAATAAAAGGGATGTGGTAATTCTGAGTGTGTGCTTTTAAATCTTTGCATCTCCAGTGTCTTCCACACTAGCACAGACTAGGTACTCACACTCAAAAGTTGGCTAATTAAATTGCTGAATTAAGTGCTGACACATCCTTGTTGGGGTTTCAGCCCTGCATAACTCCAGGGATACCTTTCATATGCATTGTACTGCCTGTGTGACTGACTGCGGCAACTTTGTCAGAAGGAATAGTCATTCCAGGGTATGAGATTTGAGTAGCTTTTTGATTCTTGGTATGGTTTTAACAATCTCTGTGAGTGACATTGAGTTGGAATGCCAGGAACTGCTCATACGCTCCCAGTGTCCTGCACTGACATGACTCGTTTATCTCCTTGAGCCTAGGAATGTTGTATTCTGCTCAAGCTCATTCTGCATGGATAGACTTTATCTAAATTCCAATCCATGCCAGCACTGTTTCCACTTCATATCATTCTGCTCTAACCCATTCATGTCTATTTTCTCTTTGATCTCCTTCTGAAAAATTCATGAGGACCTCTGCAGGTATCTGCTCATGCGTGGGTTTTTGCTCAGAATCAGCCATATGTGAAACTCCTCCTGGATAGTGAAGCCTCATCTTACCTAGTGATTTCCCCATCGATGAGTTGCTCTCAAATTTCAATTTCCTCTCTCCTGGATATCAAGCTAAACTGAGAAGCCCTAGACCATTAAGTGGGATGAGTACTGGAAGACACTGTGACTAAACTACTTGCAGACTTGTTTCATATTTATTGAATGGTTTCTTGAAACAAAGGTTAATACACCCACTAGCAGATGTGCAGTAGTTGGTAGTGTGTGTTAACAATGAATTTCTTCTGTAGCTGTCAGGCTCTATTATATTGAAACAACATATTTGGGAACATGATGATAGTCTCATAGATAAAATTTATACAAATTTCCCATTGAATTTAAGTGGCCAGTTATTGTTTGGGTCTACCATGGTATCCATTCCAGATTTCTGTTTTAGGTCTTAGAGATCATCATTTTACTGGTTATGGATTTTTTGCCCGCAACATTGATTATTATCTCCTTGAGGACAAAAAGAGTCTATTTTAGATAGAGTGATAATTATGACACAACATTATTCTGTTCAATAAAATTTGTGATTGAATAAATTCATCAGAAGTCTTAAGCTGGTTAGAATTTGGGTGATTGGATATGAAGATACCATCAGAATCAGGGGCTACTGAGATTCTTGAGTATTTCATACAGCTGGAGAATCAGAGGGAAGGTTTAAGGGGCACACTGTATCTCAATTTACCAGAAGAAGAGAAGAAATCATTCTATTAGTAAATATTAAAAGTTGTACAAGCAGCTACATAAATTGTGATGCATGAATTACTGGGTTATGTTAGTTTTATAGTACTGTAAAATCATATTTTTCCCTACTATCAAAAGAAGAGGTTTGAATGCTGGATTGGGCAATCTTATCTGATGCCCGTCTTACCTCCTGATAAATGGTAAGAGTGTCTGAAGATTCAGAGTAGCAACTGAGTACCAGAGAGCAGTGATGATCAAAGACCATGCATAGCTACCAAGGTTTCCCAGGCTTAGCCTGTGGCCTCTCATGTGACTGGTATGGTGTATTAAATTGGACTGGGAAAATAAATTAGTACCAGAATTCTTTTTTTTAAATTTTTTAATGTTTTATTTATTTTTAAGACAGAAAGAGACAGAGCATGAGTGGGGATGTGACAGAGAGAGAGGGAGACACAGAATCTGAAGCATGCTCCAGGCTCTGAGCTGTCAGCACAGAGCCCGACGCGGGGCTCGAACTCAGGAACTGTGAGATGATGACCTGGGTGAAGTCAGACGCTCAACCGACTGAGCCACCTGGGTGCCCCAGTACCTGAATTCTAAGCCATAAGGAAAGTTGGTGGCTGGCAGGAAGGAGTGAGCTCATGCTAAGTGCAGATCCTGAAATATCTCAGATTTTGGGTTTGCAGGCCCCAGAGACCAGGAGCAACCTATTGTGGACCACATCAACACACACCCAGGGAAAAGTGGTTTCTACCATTCAAGACATCTCAGGACTATGACTTTGGCCACTGTTTCTTTAGTATTATCCTTAGTTAGGCTCCGTAAAGCAGTTGTTCCTCCCATAAACCCTGTTAGGCCAGCATGGCCCCGTCTCCTAGGAGACATGCTGGATATTCTGAGAGCAACTAGCTTGGTTTGATTCAGGCAGCCTGGTGTCTGTAGTGCTACCCTGGAGACAAAACCATCTGTAAGGAAGGATCCTTCCTTCTTGGTAAGTTATGGGGGGACTCTGGACAAGTCCCTTCACCTCTTCTAGTATCATATGACTCTCATTTGGAGAAAGTAACTTCTTTATTGTCCTTAAAGTGATACCTGTCAGTAGACCCAGGTCTTTCCAGGAAAGTTGCTCTGGAATATGATAGTGAAGCAGTGCTATTATGATGAAAAATGAGTACATTCTCTTATGTAGGGTACAAAGTCTATTGTTAACACTTCAAAATTTGGCTTCGTTTCCTCTCAATTCCTAGCTGAATGAACTCATTATCCAAAGATTTGAGAATTGAACATGCATCTGAAGAAGCCCTTTAAGACAGTGTGTATCTGATTTGGTGCTTAATTTGGAAAAAAGAGTCCATTTACTCATATATTATTTTCTCTGGGTTAAAAAAGAGAAACAGATAGAGTTCTGCTTTATCTTTAAGTGTTCCAAATTATGTGTGACAGCTTTTCAAAAAGCTGGTATCTAAAGGCAAAAAATGCATTCTTTACATATATATGATTTGACAGAATCCTTGGCCCAGGATTGAGAAGATCTGTCATTTATTGCTGTAATTCAGCATTTGTGATTAATTGTTCCAGAGCCTTCATTGTACTTTGCCAAAACAAAATTAAAGGAAAACAACATTCTCATCATGCAAATCGCTTAACTTTCATGTTTATTAATGCTTCCATGAGGAATCAATATCCACTTTTCATTGAGAGTACTAATCACTGTGAATCCCTCTCCAACATTTCTGGGAGAAATCATTGTGACTTTTTTCTAGGGAACTCAGCTCATGACCCCAGAAAGCCTTATCACTTTGTGCCCCTCCCCACATCAGCAGGCTGCTGAGGTGCTGGTGTGGATTTATAGGGACTCTATTGGTCATGTAAAAGAGATTTTAGGGGCACTTGGGTAGCTCAGTCAGTTAGGCATCTGACTCTTGATTTCACTTCACACATTTCATGGGTTCGAGCCCCACATTGGGCTCTGCGCTGACAGTGTGGAGTCTGCTTGGGATTCTCTCTCACCCTCTCTCTCTGCCCTTCCTCTGCTTGTGTGCCTATGCATTCTCTCTCTCTTTTTCTTTTTTTTTTTTTTTAAATTTTTTTCAACGTTTTTATTTATTTTTGGGACAGAGAGAGACAGAGCATGAACGGGGGAGGGGCAGAGAGAGAGGGAGACACAGAATCGGAAACAGGCTCCAGGCTCTGAGCCATCAGCCCAGTGCCTGACGCGGGGCTCGAACTCACGGACCGCGAGATCGTGACCTGGCTGAAGTCAGACGCTTAACCGACTGCGCCACCCAGGCGCCCCTCTCTCTCTTTTTCAAAATAAGTAAATAAACATAAAAAAGGAAATTTTAAATGCTTCTTCATGTGATTGTTATTGAATCACATCTGAGCAACAGGTCAATGATCCTCTAAATGTGTATTCCATTCTTCTGGGTATTTTGGAGGGCTTTTGTAGTTGACTCAGAGTCCACCCTGGTGGTGTCAGAGTTGGGATAGGAACAACTGCTCTCTTAGACTTTCTCTTCATTGCTAAGTTGTCATCAACACTCATTCAGGCCAAGGTTTTTCTTATCAGATAAGCCAGCCTGAAGTTGTGCAGACTCGACCATAGTAATAGAAACAAAATGATCCTACTTTTTTTCTGTCAAGACTTATCTTCCCTCTTCTCACCTGCTCTTTCCTTGAGTACAGTGGATGGACTGAGAGATTTTGTGTTTCTTACATTTTTTCCCCTGGTCCCAGTTAATGTCTGTCTTCTCTTCTTGCCTATGACATCTTTGTGCACCAAGGATGTCAATATTTGCCATGGGTGGGCGTGGTATATGTTTGTGTCAATCTGTACACAAACAGCTAAATTTAGTTTGAAAAAGTGAAACCCAGGGGGTCAGTGGATGCCACCACAGTCAAAATAGACTTTTAAGACTTTGATTTTTTTTGTTGACATTCTGTTGCTTCCCTGCCTCTCACCCCATGTTGTCTCCCAACAAAACAAGGCAAAATAAAACACAATGACATCTTGATTTCCTCTCTACTCCCTAATTACATCATTGCTGTGATGTAGATGTCTTTGGTGCAGTAGCAACATTTCTCAGTAATGCTGCCCTGAACTGTCCACGGTGCTGATAAATCAGCTTACTATAAACTAATCTTGAGCAAGAACATGGCTTCACATGGAATGAAACCTTTTGCTCCTTGAATTTACAAGCTTTTGATTCCCATGGCTAGGTTCTGTCATACCGAAAGAAGTAGAGAATTGAAGACAGATATTTTACCGGTTTTAGCTTTCAGTACAATGATATTTTGGGCCCAAGTTGTCTTGGTCTTAGATATTGGGAGAGTTTTTTATTTGTGGGCTGTTTTTGGTAGATACAACTCTTGTTTTCATTTTTCCTTTCTTGTAGCTACCCCAGAGGATCACAGAGAGCACACAGGGAATTGACAATTATTTTTAATGAGAGGTGTATGTGAAGCGGCTTCTCATTCTGAATTCCCTGCACTGCTTTTTAGTGGAATCAGGGGGTTTGGGATGTGTTTGTGGAGCTGTTTGCATTGACAGCGAATTCCATAATCACTTTCTGGCAGGACCAAATGGGATCTGGTTTTGAGTTTTATTTTAGAAGCATGCCTTATTTTGCTAAGCAAAACAACTACTTGTGAAATTTGAGGAAGGGAGAACCTTCTAATATTTGTCTTTGGTTTGTAAGAAGGTGAAGAACATAGTAATGTGGAAAGGGATTTTAAAAAGTCAAATAACCTTCATCTTCTCTCTTCCTAAAACTCAAACTCATGGGCTTGAAGGTGTCTTGGATTCATAGGCTACTAGTGCCCTAGAAGATTCTCAGGAAACAAGGGAAAGATTCTTTTCCATCCACATACCTGTAGTACTTTGACAGTAGCACCAGGATCAAAAGTGGCATATATAATTGAGTATATACCTATCTATATAATAATAAGTAACAATATATACATAATCATGTATATACAATTTATAGCTGGGACCTCATAAAGCTAACAGTGCGGTAGAAAAAACACAAATAGGATAAATAACTGCCCACGTACTAAGGATGGCATGTAAGCAAAAGAGTGTATCTGAAATGCTAGTCATAATCATACAAAAGCCACTGTCAGGAGTATGTCCAGGGAATTTGTTGTTGTTATTTTTCCATAATACATGAGTACTGAATGGGGCATGTTAGCCATGCACATTACAGTCTCAATTATTAGCATGTCTGCTGTATACATCCAAATGAAAAGGGAGGGAGTTACTCCAAAATTATTATGTTACAAACCTTGATTCAAATCCACTTTTACTGGTGACAGTACTCAATAGCCAACTCAAATGGGAGAAAGGACAACTACGTCATTTGAGATTCGATGAGTCTCACCTTTTAAAATGAAAGCTTCATAATAACTTGGTAAAGCATTCTATTTTTATTTATTGTGTGCAACAGTTAGTCTTCAGAATTGATAGAAAAATATATTTCCTTGGCAAAAAGCTCTTCTAATCACAATGCTATTGGTATAAAAACACACGAGCACACGGTGCTAAGACATGCACTACAAATGTAGATCATTAGATCTTGGTTTGTTTTACAAAACAAATTTTTCAGGTTCTTACTGGTTAGTGGTATAAAATAGGCAATTTTTATTGTTTTTGAAATTACCCTAATCTGTAGAAGGAGAAAACATGCATGCCTCTCTACTGAGCTAAAACATTACAGGACTCACTGAAGGAAACTAATATAAATGGATGAAGCAAAAAAGTGGATTCTGCTGGCACCATTTCATACAAACCAGAATTAATGTGCTACGATAGGATTAAGACTTCGAATGGAGGCATAAAATGTATGTGCAAGACCAAACACAGTCTGAATGGGCTAAATCCATTTTTTATTTCTACATAGATCAAGGGAAAGAGGTTTACCAAGATGATGCTTGTTAAATATTCAAATGAGAACCAGATTTCACTGGGTGTTGGAGGAAAAGCACATTAGCTGGATTAGTAAAGATTTTTCATATTACGCTGAAGTAGATTTTGAGAGTGTTTATGCTTAATGAAATTCCTCTCTGTTTATTGTCACTAAAAAAAGGAAGGAGAAAAGGTGACAGATGTCCTGCAAAATTGAATACGTTGTAAAAAGTACCGTGACAGCATTGAGCTCACCCCCGCTAAGGCTGAAACATGAGCTTGGGGCAACACTGAAAATGCATATTGTGAGAAGTCACTTAAAAACAATTCTTGTTTGTGCTGCAGTGCTTGGGATAAGCGGAGATGGAACGGGTCAGGCATGGATTCTGGCTGCCCGGAGCATGCAGTATAATAAGGATGGTAGTAAATCGGGAAGTGGGTGGTGTTCTGTTGTAGAATAAGGATCCAGGAGGTAAAGCAGACCTGGCCCCTGTCCTGTGGCTTTCCTAAAAGATTTAAAAATTCTAGGAAGGGTGGGTCTGTTCCTAGCCTGGGCCAGGGTGGGGCTTATCAGCAGCTTCAGAGCAACAGAGATGGTGCCATGGAAGAGAGGGAGGAGATTTGAGGGGCTTTAAGCATAAGGATGCTAGGATTATCTTTGCCTTTGTGAGATTAATCTGGCATGGGCAAGGAGGATAGATGACTGGTAGAAGGACCTGAAGGAGGTGAGACTAGTGTGGTCGTGTATTTATTAGGACAGGTTTGAGAGAGTGAGGTAGAGCAGCCATGGTGGGGATGGAGAGGGAGATAAATGCAAAAATCTAAATAGAATTGAAAGTGCCTGGTAGCTTTCAGTGTCAGGAGTTGGGGGGGGTGGCGTGCAGGTGGCTGGCTCATGACCAAGAGAGTCTCTGATTCCAAGCCCAGGTAATAGGGAAGATAGTGGGGCCATTATCAGGAACAGGTAGAGTTGGTTTGGGAGAACAGCTGAAAGTCATTGTGAAATATGGAGTTCAGGACTGTGTATGTGATTTGTGGTACCCAGTGAAAAATTAAAATTGAAGGCCTGTTCAGAAATTATGAAGGATTTCAAGATGGCAACAGAGTATGGTGATTGTAAGCATGGGGCCCTTTATGAATGTGCTGGTCGCTAACCATGAAGTCAATCTTGATTGAATTGGAGGTGCTAAAGTGCACATGCCGCCCCCCGCCCCCACTCTGGGTATCTGCCCCAGTGCCTGGGAAAGCTTGAGTAAAGGAACAGGGTGGGATTGCATGCAGTGGTGCAGCATGTTGTAGGGTCAGGATCAAGGCTGAGGGACAAGAACCACAGCAATCTCTGGGTGGAACTGAACCCCTTTTGTCCCCGTTGTTAGTGATAAGCTCATTCTCAAATGTGATTGATCTCTGAGAACAGATGAGGCATCTGAGGTCCTTGGATATTTGCCTCAGTTGAAATTTGATGACTCCCTGGGCATTCCAGCCTTCTGGGAAGAAGATACTAACCTTTGGTTTATTTGAATGTCTACTATGCCTGTGTCAGACCTTCTTCTGGAGCATGTTCATGAGTGCTACCTTAGAGTATCCTTTGATATGGGCATCATTACCTCATTTTACAGGAAAGAAAATGGAGATTTAGAGAGGCAATTCTCTGAAACCTCACAGCCAGTGGTTGGCAGAGTCCATCTCTCCCTGTGGTGCTGTCCTTTTTTGTTGACTGTGGAAACACAGGCTACTCAAAATTTGTTTAAAAGCGGTAGAGGAACTCATGTGAAAATTATCTTAGGAGGGAACTGACTGGTTTTTGGATGTGGGGCCAGGAGGAGAGCCTGAGAACTTTCTGGGGTTGACCCAGGTAGTACCCAACTCTGACAGACAGGCACAAGGGGGCCTTCGGTCTGCTCCTGGAGGAGATGGGCTCTTTTTTTTTTTTTATCTGACTGGGCACAAGTTTTGGTCTCTTGGGTTGGTTGAGGAGGAATCATTTTCCATGGTGGGATTAGCCAGTGGACTGGGGGGGGGGGCAGCAGATGTCCTGGGGGCCAAAGCCAAGCTTCTCCTTCCTGGTTCCTTAGCTGTCCCAATACCTTGGAGCAGGGCCTGAGGGAGGGAGATGACTGGGAGGTTGTGGAAGGGGAGTCAGCCCCTGGGTGGAAAGGGCTGTCTCCTCTCCCCTGGTACCCAGATGACAAGTCAGTGAAAATACAGTCTTAGGCCGGATTCCAGCTGCACATCAGACCTTCCCCTCCCAGGCCGTGGCTTTTCTGAATAGGGGCTCTGCTTGATCTGAAGGAAGCACGTGAGGAGGGGCTGGGAAGTAGAGCAGCTGCCATACGCAGGCTGTGTTTCTCCAAGGTGTCGGCTAAGCCTGTGAATGTCAGAACAACAGAGAACCTGGTTATTTTGGAATCTGAACTCCATCATTGAATTAATTTGAAATTAGAGGTTCAAATTGACTGATAGGAAAAATACGCCCTTAAGGATATTGCTGTTTAAAACCTGAACATTCAAGGAGCTCTTTGACAAATTTCAAAACAGTCTGATTTTTTTTTTTTCACTCACACATTAACTGAGCTGTATTCAAACTTCACTCAGTGGCTGTGTCTAGTAGAAAGAGGTTTTCTTGTCCTGGCTCCCCTGGCCCAGGCACAGAGTGCCTTAGCTGGCCTTTGTAGGTGTTTGGGATTTCAAGGTTAGCACTTCACAGTGCAATTCTTCTGTCCAATTGTTCTCACTCTGGGGTATCTGCCAAAACTGCTAGGTTTTTAATCAGAATATGTTAGTGAGAATGGGTTGGACACTGCCTGCTCTCAGAGTGACTACCTCTTTGTAGCACTAATGTGAGGTCAGGGTGGTTCCTCTTCAGGTACTCATAAACTGGTGCTTATTTTTTTTAATACCAGTGCTTAAGGTCTATTTGATACTGGATATTAGAGACTGAATGTGAATAGTTGGGGGTGGGGGAGAAACCAGGCGTCAAGACGCTGGGCTTTTGATTATAGCCAGATTATATCATATACCTCGGAGTTACTAATGTTGCTGGCTGGCCTTACAGAGGTGTGTTAAGTTCATTTAGCAGCTTTCTTGGCGGCATAGATTGAATTCTTGTCATTTCTCATATGGGTACAGGTGATAGGCTAACAGTTGGCTGAATGGGTGGGGTAGGGCTGGTGTAGGGAGGCATTTCCCACCCCTGGACCTTAGCGCCTTGGGTGAGGTAGTGGATAAGGAGAAGGTGGTATGTGTCATCTATGGGGAGGTTTCATTTTGTGACTCCATATGCTTGCCAAGCTTTGCTTCTATTATTTGTTTAATTTAACTTAATGTACTTATTTATTTTGAGAGAGAGAGAGCGAGAGAGCGTGTGAGTAGGGGAAGGTCAGAGAGAGATGGAGAGAGAGAATCCCAAGCAGGCCCCTCATTGTCAGTGTGGAGCCCAACATGGGGCTGGAACCCATGACCTGCGAGATCATGACTGAGCTAAAATCAAGAGTCGGCTGCTTAATCAACTGAGCCACCCAGGCATCCCTGTATTACTTACATATATTAGTGGATGCGATGGATGTAATAAAACACCAATTTATTTTAAAACAACTCTGAATTATTAGTAGCTTTTTTGTCATTCTACTTATTTTTAGATTTTTGTTGTTGTTACTGTTCTTGCTTAAAGGAGTCTTCTTGTGCAAACACACCAGGTAGGGGACTCCTGGTTTAGGGAAAAGCTATTGCCCCTGCCACTAGCTCAGGGGATGCCTGCAGACAGCATGTCTCTGGTAGCACCATGACATCCCCTCAGTGGAGACAGTCTTCTCCTTACTGATGGTCTTTCTCCCCTGTTGCCCTTGTTTTCTCCACTGTAGGTGAGAAGGAGTGATAGTTTATATTAGGAAATAGTAAAACAAAAATTTTAGACTGACTTTTGGTTCAGAACAGTTTATGAGATTCTACTTAGAAGAATTATCCCCACACTTAAATACCCATGTTCATGGCAGTATTATTCATAGTAACCAGGAGGTGGAAGTGACCCTGGTGTTTCTTATGTTCTTTTTTTTTAATAATTTATTTATTTCGAGAGAGACTGAGAATCCTAAACAGGCTCTGGCTGGCAGGACGGAGCCTGACATGGGGCTTGATCTCACAACCGTGAGATCATGACTTGAGCCAAAATCAAGAGTCAGATGCTCATTTGACTGAGGCACTCAGGCGCCCCCACCCAATTGTTTCTTGATAGATGAATGGATTAAAAAATGTGGCATAAAATTATGTAAAGAGCCTAAATGTCCATCAACTGACGAATGGATAAAGAAGATGTGGTTTGTGTATACAATGGAATACTACTTGGAAATGAGAAAGAATGAAATCTGGCCTTTTGCAGCAACGTGGATGGAACTGGAGGGTATTATGCTAAGTGAAATAAGTCAGGCAGAGAAAGACAGATACCATATGTTTTCACTCATATGTGGATCTTGAGAAACTTAACAGAAGACCATGGCAGAGGGGAAGGGGAAGAAAAAAAGTTACAGAGAGGGAGGGAGGCAAACCATAAGAGACCCTTGGATACTGAGAACAAACTTAGGGTTAATGGGGGTTGGGGGAGAGGGGAAAGTGGGTGATGAGCATTGAGGTGGGCACTTGTTGGGATGAGCCCTGGGTGTTATATGGAAACCAATTTGACAGTAAATTATATTTAAAAAATGTGGCATATATATGCAGTGGAATATTATTCAGCCTTAAAAAGGAAGGAGATTATGACACCTGCTGTAACATGGATGGACCGTGAGGACATTTTGCTAAGCAAAAAAAGCCTGTCACAAAAAACAAGTACTGTATGATCCTGCTTGTGTGAGGTATGAAGAGGAGACAGATTCATAAAGGCAGGGAGTAGAATGGTGGTTGCCAGGAGTTGGGGGCAGGGGAAATGGGGCTAGTTTAATGGGTGTAAAGCTTCAGTTTTGTAATGAAAACATTCTGGAGATTGTTGCACAAACATCATGAATAGACTTAATACTTCGGAAGTATACACTTAAAAATGGTTAAGATGGCAGATTGCATGTTACGTGTTTTTTATACCACAATTTTATTTATTTATTTATTTATTTTTCAGTATATGAAGTTTATTGTCAAATTGGTTTCCATACAACACCCAGTGCTCATCCCAAAAGGTGCCCTCCTCAATACCCATCACCTATACCACGATTTTAAAAAACATTATCATCTTTTCCAGTCTCTAAGCCATGTTGATTTGTATGTGTCTTTTATCTTTGCCCTGGTGTTGGCACATTCTCACATTTTCTCTTACCTGTGCACCTCACATACCTTCCTACTGTGGGAATCACTCAGAATCCAGGTTAGACTTACTCTGGGATCGCCCACCGGTGGCATCCTACAGAGACCAAAGGGAACACTGCCTTCCCTTGTAGGTCCCTCCTGTGGTGGTTGCTACTCTTCATCACTGGGTATCATCTGTGATCTGTTTCTTCCTGGCCCAGCTGCCCTCTGGAGATCCAAACACTGTGCTGTTTTCAGCAGCTACATTGATGAGTCATATCATTGTTTTGGTTTAATTGCAGTCACTCTGTTAATAAATTCATACAAAGTAGAGCAGGAAGAAAGTCTTTGGGTACTTGCATGTCCCCAACAGATAAAATGTGACCATTTTTTTTTTCTGCATCATTTGAATTTTTTACTGCTAATAAATGCCTGGCACTGCCTTTTGGTGTGATATTTAAGTCCAAAGGGATATTGTGGAGCCTGCATATACATAATTTAATGTAGAACGTAGAATTTTAGTGCTGGCATGGATCTCTGAGAGTTTTTATATCAACTTTCTCATTTGATAGTGGAGGAATTTGGGGTCCTTATTAGGGAAGTGATAATGGTGGAGCCAGAACTAGGTCTAGGTCCCAGTTTGTATTGTCAGCCCCTTCTCTTCCTTGAGGCACCCTCTTGGCATTTATAAGACTGTATTTAGTGCCAGGTATCTAAAAGCCATTCATTTCAGAGCATATTAGCTTGAAGTGATTGTGTGCTACATCTGTCAGCAGTAGGAAGTGGTCATTACCATGTTTCAAGTCTTGTGTGGGTTGCCCTCCCTTTACCCAAGAGATGTACTGCTGATGCCATGTGTGAAAGTCAGCATTTGAACTTGATGCTTCCAAGGGGCTGGCTATTAGAGGATTGCTGCATTAAATCATCTTGAAAATGGAAAACTTACATAACATGAAGAAATTCACCCTTGAATTAACCTTTCTCAGGAAATAATGTTGGCATTCACCTTTGACTCCCTCTTAGCTTTACTTACTCCACCACAGATAATGTTCTTCAGAGACCTTGTGAGTTTCTTCCTATGAGGGGATAAGCTTCCCGAGACTCTGCTGCACACCCAGCACGTAGGAGGCACCCTTCACATCTGATTGTACTGAATTTAAGTAGACTGTTCACAGAGTTGAGGAGAAGGTCTGATCACAGATACAGCACAGCCGTATCATCATTTGAATTCACATTCCTTAAGCAATGTGAATAGTGTTTTGTAACTAGATAGGATTAATCCTGCAAGACTTCCTGGATGAGGTGAGATCTGGTCTCAGTTCTTTTTTGCTCGTTTGTTTGTTTAAGAGACCAAAAGAAGTGTATTTTATTTAAATAAACAGTAGATGTATGTAAACATTATGAGAATAACTCGAGAAATAAACCAAAAGTTGAGATGGGATTTGAAACAAGGGGTGGAGAGATATTTCAGGAATTTTAGCATTTTTGAGTTCTGGATGGTAACAATTAACAAGGAGAACATCAACAAAGGCTATTATTTACTGAATGTTTATCTAATGTCAGACAACAGGTTGAGCACTTTCCTATATTATCTTTTTTAAAATTTTATTTTATTTTATTTTATTATTATTATTTTTTAATCTTTAACGTTTATTTTTGAGACAGAGAGAGACAGAGCATGAACAGGGGAGGGGCAGAGGGAGAGGGAGACACAGAATCTGAAACAGGCTCCAGGCTCTGAGCTGTCAGCACAGAGCCCGACGCGGGGCTCGAACTCACAGACCGTGAGATCATGACCTGAGCCGAAGTCGGACGCTTAACTGACCAAGCCACCCAGGCACCCCTAAAATTTTATTTTTAATTTTTTAAAGTTTGCATCCAAATTAGTTAGCATATAGTGCAACAATGGTTTCAGGAGTAGATTCCAGGAGTAGTGCCCCTTAACCATTTAGCCCATCCCCCCTCCTACAACTCCTCCAGTAACCCTCAGTTCTCTCCATATTTGAGTTTCTTCTCTTTTGTCCCCCTCCCTGTTTTTATATTATTTTTGTTTCCCTTCCCTTATGTTCATCTGTTTTGTCTCTTAAAGTCCTCATATGAGTGAAGTCATATCATTTTTGTCCTTCTCTGACTAATTTCACTTAGCATTATACCCTCCAGTTCCATCCACATAGTTGCAAATGGCAAGATTTCACTCTTTTTGATTGCCGAGTAATACTCCATTGTATATATACACACCACATCTTCTTTATCCATTTATCCATCGATGGACATTTGGTCTCTTTCCATACTTTGGCTATTGCTGATAGTGCTGCTATAAACATGGGGGTGCATGTGTCCCTTTGAAACAGCACACCTGTGTCCCGTGGATAAATGCCTAGTAGTGCGATTGCTGGGTTGTAGGGTAGTTCTATTTTTAGTTTTTTGAGGAACTTCCATACTGTTTTCCGGAGTGGCTGCACTAGCTTGCATTCCCATGATCTCAGTTCTAGAAAATGGGCAGAAAATTGAAGAAGATGACTATAGCAGAGGAAAAATAGCATACTTAGGGGGAAGGAAATACAGAAAGAGGAGGGAGAAGCAAACTGTCCCAGATGGAACAGGCAGTGGAGTTTCCTTTTGGAATGCTTATGGAGCTCACAGCTCTGTTACTTCCCCCTTGCTTCCCACCATTTATTGAAATGAGACCCTCAGTGGCTACTCTGTCTTGAAGCTTACTACCTGGTATATGTAGTTGGTGGAGCCGGGGAATGACCCAGCTGGGCCAATCAGAGTCACTCTCCTGGGATTTAGACTAGGAACTGGGAAAGGAATTGGCGTTGCTGTGTCTGCGTCATGGTACTTGGACAGCTGGTATTTGCCTGGAGGTCAGAGAATGGGGAGGAAGATCATTAGCAGAGGGAGAGAAGAGCCATGAGAATAAGTTGGGTGACCTTCCATTCCCTGGGAGCCAGCCTTGCCTGCACACCTTCTTCAGCATTCATGTGCTTGAATCTTCTATTTTCCTTTTCCCCTTCACTCACCTCTGGGCTCCAGTGAGGCTGGCTCTGTTACTTGCAGCTAAAAAGGTGTTAAGGAATAGAGGGAGCCTCCAAGAGAACTAGAGTTCTAGTTTCATGTCAGAAGCTTGTTGGGGAGGTCTGGGTTTGATCTCCTTGGAAGCCAGGTTAGTGGCTTGGTCCTAGTATGCCTGGGTCAACTTGTCACCTCTGTTGTGACTCCGCACCCCCATCTGATCTGGACACAACTAAGGTAGAGGGTCACTGGTTGGATGCTTACATGTGTATTGGGTGAATCAGCATTGTGTCTGCACAAGACACTGCTGTAACAGCTGGAGTCTGGCTGGAGCATGCAGGTGGAACACCTGCATGTGATGAGGGCTCAGACAGAGATGTGTGGCAGGCACTGGAGGGGAGAAGAGGTGGGGAGGTCCTGGTGTGTTGGAGGGAGCAGGAAGCACATCACAGAGGAGATAACACAGGAGGGGCAGTGAAGGAACTTGGGTAGTGGACAGTCAGAACAGAGGTAACAGGGCATGTCACATGGGGGGGGGGGGAGAATGACCTTTGGGAGGAGGTGGGGCCAGTCCATAAAGCCAGAGCAGTGGTGTTTGAAAGAGAATGGGAGGCAAAGTTGTGATCACAGGCAGGAGCTAAGTCATGAAGAGCCTTACAAGCCTGGTCAACGGTGACTGTCCTTCTCAGTTTCCTGGGATGGTTCTAGTTTATGCCTATTAACCTGGTACACTTCTGACAAGTGCTCCCCTTTCACCCTTACAAGTGTCCAGGTTTGATAATAAATGATATGTTCATCTTACTTATAGGTGCAAGATTTTAAACATCAGAGTGACAGGGTGAGCTTTTAAGTTGGGTCAGTGATTCAGGAGGCGATGGAGAGGTTGGCGAGGCAGGATTAATGGTAGTGGCCTGCAGTGAACAGTGGTAATGGAATTGGAGAAGGAAGCACAAATGGCAAAACAAGTTACAATGTACAGACCATGGCATTGGGTGAACTTATAGCTGTCTGTCATGGGGACTCCTAAGGGTAACAGTACGAATAGGCTTAGTGAGGGGTTTTTAGACTTAGGGTTTAGTTCCCCTTCCATGGGGAAGCCAGAAAAGAAGTCATGTACAAAGTTGGAAATAATGGGCTGGGGTACAGAAGGGAAGATTAGGCTGCATACAGCCATTTGGGAGTCAGTAGGCTGTGGGTGACCATTGCAACCATCAACATGGATGTGACTGTCCAGGGAGATAGAGTGTTGAAGAGGAAGTCAAAGACTATGCCTTGGGGCTGCCTGTGTTTAAGGGGAAGTCAAGAAAAACTGAGTCTGCAGTGTTCAGGAGGACCAGCAGGAAAGGTAAGAAGAAGTCTAAGGGCATGGCCAGAGGAGCGGGTGCCATTAATTGAAGGTCTAGTATGATTGTGGCACCATGCTGGAAACTTCGTGTATCTCACCCTTTAAACCTTCAACAGCAGACCTCTTGGCAGAACTCTTTTTTTTTTTTTTTTTTAAGCCATTGTTATTTTTCACCCCACTGGCAGAAAAGAACTAGTGATTGCTGCTCAGGTGGTGGTTGTATCAGGGATGGGACACCAGAGTCCAGATAATCCTCCTCCTGCAGGTGACCTCAGCAACTTGGGCAGATGTCGAGTGCAGGGAACTTGACCTTTGCAGGTGCACGTCTGAGGAGGGCCGCTGTCTCCTTCCTCTCCCAGCCCCATGAAGCAGGCCACATCAAGGAGACCTGGACAAGGAGGCTGTTTAAAATGGAACATGGAAAACAATGCCAGTGATTTAATTGCATTATGAATTGTGGCCAGAAAAGGAGCCTAGCAACAAACTCATTTTTGTTGGGCACAAGACACAGAGAACCTACTATAATTAGTTCTCATTTTTTTTTCTTTTTTCTTGCTGGCGAGTGCCTCTTTATTTATTTTTTTCTTCCTTGAGGGCATATGATGGATCAGCTTTCATCTAAGGTCCTGGTGTTACAGTTGTCTCACAGCGTCATGAAATGTTTGTGTAAGTCCTCAGTTTGCATGAGTGTGGGCACACGACTGTGTCTAACATTCAGTGAGCACCTGTTGCATGCAAAGTAATGTACTTGAGAGTTGGACATGTATTATCTTAATTACCTCTTGGCACAACCTTGTGAGTTAGGTATTATTACTCTCCTTATTTTTCTGGTGGAAAAGCTGTACTGACAGAATTTAATAGGTTGCCCAAGATCTCATGGCTAGTAAGTGGCAGACTGGGGATTTGAACCCTCCTCTCATGCTGACCTTCTCCAGTTACTCTCTACATCTTTTCCTATTTGTTGTGATCTGATATCACATCCAGTCAGAGCCTCTGTAGCTTTAATCTGTTATTTTTGACCCTAAAGTGTGATCCTCCTTGAAGACCCCAAAGGGCTAGCAAGGCTGTTGAAGAAGACTTGAATGGCCCAGAGAGTTAACAGCAATTTGTGCAGAGGCCTTTCTGTGTGGCTGGAGTAGCTGAAGCTCCAGGAATAGTGGGTCATGTTCTGCAGGAACATCATCCATAAGCAAGTGCTCCAGAACCATCACTGACAGGGTTTTGTTTACTTCTTTAGAGGTGGAGCAAAGCTGTTTCTGAGACTCGGGAAATTGTAATGCCATTAAACACCTTGTGGCCTGTAGGGGCAGCTCTGGGGGAGCCCTCATTCATTCAGGGAGCCTGCTTTCCGGCTCTGCTGGGAGCAGTGCACCTACTTAGTTGTGAATAGGGAACTGCTCATCCCCAGAGACCTGGAGAGAAAGTCCTACTAAAAGCCCACGTCTTAACACTTAGAAACATTTTCTTTGTTTGAGGCCTCTTGCTTATGGATTTTCTTTCGTCACCAGGGTGGTTCTGTGCTCTCTTGCTAATGAATTATCTAGGAGTCAATGACCTGTGCGCAGTGGATCGGTATTGCCATTCATGCAGCATAAGACACAGCTGCCTGCCCTGTGTGACCAGAACCCAAGGTCAGAGCCTCCGAGGTGATTACAAAGCTGTACCATTAGCCATTTTCCCATTTCCTTCCTGTATACGGGTAGTCCTGCAAATATGCATTTGCTCACCAGCCTGTGGTGAACAGTGGTTTAAGCCTGGCAGGCGGTTAAGACTCCTGATTGGATTTATCTTAGTAAGTAGCATGATTTGATAAAAGTTGGAATTACAGACTTTGGAGGGCTTGAAAGAACCTTGTTCCAATCCCTTTAACTAGCAACCGAGAACAAAAAGGCTGGAGAAATGAGGTAATTTCCTTGGCTATGTCTTGAAGAGACTGAATGCCAAGACAGCCCTCCTCCTTGTACCCCAGTTTTGGGGGTTAGCCTTTCAAATATCTTGTTGGCAGATGGTTCTAAGGCCAGTCCTGTTGGCTGAGAAAATTGGAAAAGAAGATTATAAAGAGATTGGCAAAACCTTACCAGTCTTCCAGTGGGTGATGGGTGGGCTCCTTCTCCGACACTGATGTTGAACATTTGATTTGGTTTTGTCTCACTTTTTTCCAGAATCACAGGGATAGTTTTGATGAGTGCTCAACCACTTGCAGTCCAGTGCACGAAGATCAGTTGTCGTGTTAGAAAACTCCCTTGCTCTTCAGGTTATTAAAGAACTATTAGTGCCCCCCGACAGGCATGTAATAAATGAAGCCTCCTGAGGCTTGAATAGCAGTAATCAGTGCCTCGTTTGCACCCAAGGATTCGCTTGCTCGCTCAGCAGGATCTGGGTCAATAGACGTCATTTTCATAAGTCACTTATCTTTCTTTTTCCATATTAGACAGGCTTATTTTAGGGTTTTTTTTTGAATTCTCTTTTGGGGCAAGAGGATTTTGGGAAAAAATAAAACTGGCAGATTCTAAGAATAAAGCTGGAATCATATGTAGGTATAAAAAGTAAAATGTAACTTCCAGGGGACCTAGGTGGTACACCATTTCCATTGATATCAACACTTGACCGTGATGAGGTTTAGATTCAGAATTCAATTCTGAGTTCTGTAAGATGATTGCTTGTAAGGAAAAGTGCAGTTAGGCCTTCTGGATGGTACTCAGGGAGGTTGGAGCAGGCATTTAAGAAAGATTGTGAACAGCAAGTGGTAGAGGTTAACCTCTGACATAATCAGAAGTTTCCATGTTTGAGAGTCCCGATTACCTGACCATTCCTATTGATCTTGATTTTGCTTTTTGATGAATATTGTTCCAAAGCTAGGTGTACATATTCTGCCCTACAGTTACATTCTTGGACCACGTAAACACCCGCCCTCTTTTTGCGCAAACTGAATTGTGTCTCCCCAGAATGTATATGTTGAAGCCTCACCTCCCAGTAGGACTGTGTTTGGAGATAGGGCTTTTAGAAGGTAATGAAAGTTAGATGAGACCATAAGGGTGGGATACTAATTCAGTAGCATCGGTGGTCTTAGAATAAGAGGAAGGGAAATTTCTCTCTCTCTCTGTCATGTGAGTGCACAGCAAGAAGGCAGCCATCTGTAAGCCAGGAAAAGGTCCCACCAAAACCTACCATGCTGGAACTCTGAGCTCAGATTTCCAAGCCTGCAGAATTGTGGGAAAATAAATTTCCATTGCTTTAGCCATCCAGGATAGTGAGTGTGTGTGTGTGTGTGTGTGTGTGTGTGTGTGTGTGTGTGTATAAAATTTTAAAAAGTAATCTCTACCCATAATGTGGGGCTCAAACTCACAACCCTGAGGTCAAGAGTCACATGCTCTACTGACTGAGCCAGCTTGGCACCTCTAGGCTATTGTACTTTGTATGGCAGCCCCAGTTGACTAATCCTTGGTCCCTTTCTCTTTTCTTGTTTCCTTCCTTCTTTCATCTTATTTCATGTCAGCAGCTTGAACTTATGTGTAGAAGTTTCATTTGTTTGTTTGTTTGTAAGTAAGTGGTTAGGCAGCCTTGGATGTGTTTGTCCTGAAAATATTGTTTGAGGGCATGGCTAGCTTTACCAGGTGGTTCACAAAAATCTCTGTACGCCATGATGTAGGTAAATCACATGCTATGAGGCATCATATGGTAGTTAGGCACCATTAGAAAATGGATAATGCATTTACATTGTTCAAAAAGGTCTAAAGGAAGAGTTTTCTTTTCACCCCATCCCCCATCTGTCCATTTCTACTGTTGTCTTCCCAGGTAACCACTTCTGTTAGTTTGTTAGTGTGGGCATACCTCTGTGTATCCATCCTTCCAGAGTTGCTTAGTTGAAGAATGAAAAGCAAAAATTAATATATTTCTGTACCTCCCCCACTTAAAAAATAAGATAGGTTGTTATACTGTTCTGTCTGGCTTTTTTTTTTTTTTTTCACTTCACAATATAGCTTGGATTTCCATATCAAAACATGGAGAATATTGTCCTTTTTGAAGGGTGCCTAGTATCCCATCTTAGGAATACACCACAATATAACCGTGTAGCAAACTCTCTTTACTTTTATTTCCTTCATAACTTATTAGTTTCTCTTATACTAATGATTGTACTGCCTTTTGTATTTGCTTGGTTTTATACATATTTGTCACTAATTTAACCTCTGAACCTTTGCAAGTTACAAATGTCTGAAGACACTCAGGTGCATCTGGATTTCTGTCAGTTCCATTTTCCTGAGCAGCTCTCTCCTGGAGCCCTTGGACCATTGCCACTCTCAACTGCTCTCCTTCTGGACTTGACCTCTGGCACCAGCACCTTGGGATTCATTTCAGTTGTCTCCTGCTCTCGATTTCTTGGTTTCTGCATTACATCTGTGCATGGTTTTCATTTACCTCTTCTTGTTGAAGAACATCTTCCAATTGTTTGAGAAAGGGTGTGTCAGAGACAAATGTTTGAGATCTGAAATGACTACAGATGTACCCTCACCCGTGATTGGTAGCTTGGCTGGATTCATATTTCTAAGTTGGACGTAGTTTTCTTTCAGAATTTTGAGGCCAAGTGTCCACTGTCTTCTAGAGTCCACTGTTGTTCCTGCGAAGTTAAAGCCGTTCAGATTCCTGCTGCGTTCTGTGTTCCTTGTTTCCTTTTCCTTCTTTCTATATTTGTAGGACTTAGCTTACCACTAAGTATTCTAAAATTTCTTGCTGCTGTGCTTTAATTTGTGCTTATTTTATCTATTTTTTTTTCTGGATACTTGGAGAGCCCTTTGAATTTGGAAATTCATATCATTCTACTCGGGGATTAAAAAAAGGTTTTTTTTTCTCTGAAATTGTTTTTGGTTGTTCCCATTTTCTCTTTATGCAAGTCTTAATATTCAGACGTAATTTCTAATTATGTCATCTTTTATCTTCTATTTTCTGTCTTTTTGCTCTACTTGCCAGGAGATTTTCCCAAGTTCATCTTGCAGCTATCTTTTGGGTTTTTCTTTTTGTGAATACTCACACACACACACATAACCTCCCCCACCCCCCATAATCTTTTGTTGTACCATACTATTTTTATTTCAGGGTTATAGTAGTGTTTACTATCTTTGTGAGGATGTTAATGGTAATTATTTTTAAAGTGTTTTCCCCTCCCTTTAGAGACTTTTTTCTTCCAAGTTCATCACTTTCTTTTACCTTCTGTTTTGGCCTTTGTCTCTAATATTCAAGGTTTTCCTCCACTGTTTAAATTTTTTTTTTAACGTTTATTTATTTGTGAGACAGAGAGAGAGAGACAGAGCATGAACGGGGGAGGGGCAGAGAGAGAGGGAGACACAGAATCGGAAGCAGGCTCCAGGTTCCGAGCCATCAGCCCAGAGCCCGATGCAGGGCTCGAACTCACGGACCGCGAGATCGTGACCTGAGCCAAAGTCGGATGCTCAACCGACTGAGCCACCCAGGCGCCCCTCCTCTACTGTTTAATAACACTCAGTTGTTGGTTCATCTGTAAGAGGGACTGCAAAGCTCTTTGAAGGCTTTAGTGTATACGTGTGGCTTGTTGATCCTGACTCTTTGTTTCTATAGGGTCATCTGGCTGGATGTTTGATTAAGAATTAGTGTTGAGGGGCACCTGGGTGGCTCAGTCAGGTAAGCAACTGACTCTTGGTTCCGGCTCAGGTAGTGATCTCAGGGTTTGTTGAATTCAGGCACACATCGGGCTCTGCGCTGACAGTGCAGAGCCTGCTTGGGATTCTGTCTCTCTCTTTCTGCCTCTCTCTGCCCCCTCCCACTCGTGCTTTCTTTCTCTCAAAATAAGTCAATAAACTTAAAAAAAAAAAAGAATTAGTGTTGATATCTTCAGATATCATGGGCGGCTCATGCTCTCCAGAGAAGACTCCTAGCATTCCTGCCTGGAAAGGGAAGATCAGGGTGCCAGTGCTTGTAGGAGTCAGTGGGGATGAGAGGGCTGAAGGGGTGGTGGTGGGGTTTCAGCACCCTCCTTGGTTTGTTTACCTCCCTTATGTGAGGTACCCTAGCCTTTGACCTATGTCTGAAGTCCTTTAACGAAGAGACCCTCTCCTGTCCCCTCTCCTGTGAAGACATCTCCCGTGTTTTGCCATGGCAGAGATGGTGTGATACTGAGCTCTGCAGTGGCAAATGGCATCTGGGGGCCTGATTTCTTCTTGATCAGAATTTCAGTTAATCCTTCTTGCTTTAGCCCCCAATCCCATGTCTTTTGAGGAATCTAATTGCATGAATTTAAGTGTAATAATCCAAGGCATGTCTTGAAGTTGTCTACAGTTCTCCCCCTCACTGCTGTAGGGCAGGCCATCATCGCCTCCTGCTGGGACCAGGGCAGAGCCTCCCAGCTGCTGGTCTCTGTCCTTCTTAATCTATTTCTCTCTTTACCTCTCCCTCTTCCTCTTCCCCTTGCAAAAGCTTATAATGCATTCAGCCTTAAAAAGGAAGGAAATCCTGACACATGCTACAACATGGATAAACCTTGAGGATATTTTGCTAAGTGAAATAAGCCAGTCACAAAAATTCAAATACTATGTGATTCCACTTATATGAGGCATCTAGAGCAGTCAAATTCATAGAAACAGAAAGTAGAATGGTGGTTGCCTGGGGCTAAAAAGGGGAGAGGAATAGGGTGGTGTTGTTTAATGGGTACAGGGCTTCAGTTTTGCAAGATGGAAAGGTTCCAGAGATTGATTGCAGAGCAGTGTGAGTATACGTAACACTGTGAACTGCACACTTAAAAAGAGTCAAGATGATAAATTTTATGTTAAGTATATCTTACCAAAATTTTTAAAAAGCTTAAATTGACGATAGGGTTTCTATTTTGGGGGGGATGATGGTTGCACACCCCTTGGTACTACAAACCATAGGATTGTACACATTAGTTTTTAAGTTGTATTTGTTTATTTATCTATTTTTAAATTTTTTTAATGTTTTATTTATTTTTGAGACAGAGACAGAGCATGAGGAGGGGAGGGGCAGAGAGAGAGGGAGACAGAGAATCCCAAGCGGGCTCCATACTGTCAGTGCAGAGCCTGATGTGGGGCTTGAACTCATGAACCGTGAGGTCATGACCTGAGCCAAAATCAAGAGTCAGGCACTTAACTGACTGAGTCATCCAGGTGCCCTAGAATTATACACTTTAAATGGGTTAATTGCATGGCGTATGGATGGCATCGCAGTAAAATTGTTGTCTCATAATGCAGCTTTTTATTATCTATCAGGCTGACAACATCCTGACTCAGTTCCAAAGGCCACTGGCATTCTGTTCAAAACTGAAGTTCCCAAGAAAGACCTTGGTGTGGTTGTGCTCACCCCTGGAGATAGGGTACAAGATCGAGAGTTGTGGGAGAATGTACCATAAGGGACACAATGCCAGAGGTGGTTGTGTCAATATTTTAAGGTGATTTATTTTTCTTTGAAAAGTCTAAAGTGGGCCTTGAGCTTGAGAGATCCATCATGAGTCTGCTCTGCGGTCTAACTGACCCAGGTCTTCTCTGGCACCAGGGCTCGTGAGCCCATTTGTTATCCACCCATTCATTCACTCATCCACTCATTTGTTCATTCTTTTCACTTATTTCCTAAATGTTGAGCCTCTCCATCAGGCCCCAGAGAGAGAGCTTATCTTCCACATTGTGGTGTTGAAATTTGGGAATATCATTTCAGACTTGCCTTGCTTGGTGCAGTTCACTTAGGAGTCAAAATATATAAGACACACAGGAATAGCATAACAAGAAATGCTGCAGAATCCATATGAAGAACATCACAAAAATTTATTGACTGACATAAAAGACGACTTGAATAAATGGAGGTGTGTGCTGCCAGTTTCTCTCAGTGTGATAAAGATGTCAGTTCTTTCCAAAATAATGTGTCATTTCACCCCATTCCAATCACCGTCTCAGCTGGGGTTTTCTTTCTTCTTTTTTTGGAATGTGTCAAATTATTCTCAAATTCTTGAAGAATAAGCTGGCTGGAATTGCCATAAAATTTTGAAAATGATGTATAATCAGGGGAGATTTGCATTTCCAGATATAAAATGTACCCAAACTATGCTAATTAAGACCATGGTTATTAGTGCAGGAACATACTGTTGAATGGAACAGAATAGTCTAGACATAGAGCCTAATATGAAAGAGGGTTTTAAATTAACCACTTGGAAACAATAGAATTACAGCCTTTCCTCACACAGTATACCAAAAACATATTTTAGTTCTATTAAAGGGTTAAATACCCTCATTATAAAAGCTAGGAAAAATTGTAGGTAACTCTGTTACTGGGGGAGCCAACAGAAATAAGATTTCAAAGGAGGAAAACGACTGTAAATAAAATCCACCTCTCTAGACATCAAAAGACTTGCACAAGAAAATAAAATGCTGATAAAATATCTTGGAAAAACAGGCAACAAAGGATTCTATTAGTGTATAAATACACGGGAACAGTACTAAAGCTCTAGTATGAAAATCAATGAAGGATATAAGCAGGTAATTAACAGAAAAGGAAATACAAATTGCTACTAAACGTGAAAAGCTTGTCAACCTTTCCACCTTGCTCCCTTTAAAGCAATACCTTTTATATGATGGTCTACATGTGCTTATAAGAGAATCATGTTTTAGAAGACACTTGAAGACCCTAATGTTAATTGTAATGTTAATGGAAAATGGAACAAAATAGTGTATCAGAAATTGTAAAACAAAGGGAAACATGTGAAAGAAGTTGGCAGGGCCTGCACTGAAAATTGAATAATGCATTTGGGAAGAAAAAAATAGTTCGCAATTTGGGCTATTCAATTACTCAGTTGGTAGAAATGTAGATTGGTAGAACTTTTACATAAAGCAATTTGGCTGCTCTTAGTAGGCACCTTAAGAAGTCAACGAACAGGGTCCCAGGAGTTAGTTTCTGAGAATCACTCCTAAGGAATTAGAGATGCAGATACAGGTTTACATAGGTGGATATGAGTCAGTTTATTGATAAAAGTTTAAAATGTGGGAAGAAGCCGTAAATCCAGAAGGAGGGGATTGTTTAAAGAAATCACATTAAATGTGCTTGATAGAACGCTTGATGGTAAAATAAGATAGAAGACTAAATAAATATAACGTGGTCTTGTTGTGGTAAAAAAAAAAATAGGTATGCTTAGGGGTGCCTGGGTGGCTTTGTCGGTTAAGCGTCCGATTTCGGCTCGGGTCATGATCTCATGGTTCGTGAGTTCGAGTCCCACGTCTGGGCTGACAGCTCAGAGCCTGGAGCCTGCTTCGGATTCTGTGTCTCCTTCTCTCTCTGCTCCTCCCCTGCTCATGCTCTGTCTCTCTCTCTCCCTTCAAAAATAAATAAAAACAATTTTAAAAAATTAAAAAAAAATAGGTATGCTTAGAAAATACTTTGGAAAGACAGAACGAAATGGATATACGTGGTTATAAATGGTTATATGTGGGATGGCTGGCAGTTTTAAAATTTTTTTTTTTTTGATAACTCTGGGTGTTTTCTCTATTTTCTTCTTTGAGCATTTGTTAGTTTTTATAATCAGAATCTTATCTGTATGGAATACTTAGTATTGAAACAGGCAGTTCATTGATATTTCAGGAGTTACAGAACTTCTTGAAGTTGTTAATATTTGTTAACATTCTTAAAAAATTGAGGAAGGAAATCTTTTTCTCAGCCACTTGAGGATTTGTGCCTATTTCCTTGAGACCTGGTAGAGTTTAGATATAAGACCTGAAAGGTGAGTAGTGAGGGAATTTCCATTTATCCTGGAGATCTATTGGAGATCATTGGAATGGGGGATGTGTTTTAGGAGTTGAAGTAAATTCTATTGTGAAGGACTGAAGATCAATATAGAAATGTCTCTTTTTTTTTTCAAATGACAGTTGAGGGAGAAAGATAGATCATTACTCACTGCCTATTTGGAGGCTGTTCACGAACCGCTTTTAAAAACCAGTGCACGGTTCAGCAACTTTGCCATTTCTTCAGCTGGCCAGTTTCGGTGGATCTGTTTAATTAGATTTCCACACGGCATCTGTAGCCCCAGTAAATTCAAATAATTAAGCTTCATGATTTCTTGTGTGTTATAAATGTCACTAAAATTGCTGTTGCAGAACAGATCATTTCTTTGGTAATTGCAATTTCTGTCATGAATTGTTTCATCACTTATAACGATTAGAACTTTGAAATAATTTCTTAAAATTGGACTCAATTGAATAATTTTTTTTTTTGTCTTGGATCTCCTTGTCCATTTTTCTGCTTTTATTCCTCAATTATTTGGGCTAGTTTGCTTGACTTGAATACGGAGAAGGACATGGGCAGATGCTCTCAAGAAGGCAGGTGCCCAGATTTGGGGTTGTTCTGGGAGGTAGGTGGGCCCGTGTTCCTTCAGGAGGGAAGTCCTATTCTGTCTGGTGGGCAGATCCCATCTGGGGGCATGTGTGATAAGGGATTTTTGGGGGGCTAGGACTGGCCCAGAGTGTCCATCAGTAACTAAAGTCCTTTTGTGTTGTTTTTGTTTTTTCTTGTCTTTGGAAGTAGTCCAGGTATTAGCGGTCCACAGGAGACGGTCTCAGCAGCTGAGGGGGACCTCAGTAAACCATTGCTAGTCATCTGGTAGATCTCTGCAGGTGCTCCTGGCCACTGAGTGAGTCAACAATTTTGAGAACTCGGGGTGTGCTTAGAATAGTCCTAAATGCCGTGGATACAGACACGCATCTTTATCTCCTGCCCTCCTCTGTGCAACAAAGGTACAACTTTCTTGCCTGGTACTTGGGGCTTTGTCTGGCTTTTGTCTTTCCCATTTGTCCTAATGCCCAATTCCCTTCAGCCAGGTGGGATGGTCTGCCATCTTGGCTCGTGTTGCTGTTACTGCTACCTGGAAGTGTCTTGAAACCCCCCCCTTTTTTTTTCTACAGTAAATGTGCTCATTCCTCAGCACCAGTGCCATCTTTCCTTTGAAGCATTTCTCAGATTCCCGAGCCATGAGCAGTGGCTCCGACCTCTGAAGATACGTTTTTTCCCCATAACCCTTTGGGGCAGATATACATTAGTAATGTGGCTCTTTGTGGAAATCTTTTTGCTTTCCTCAGGGCAGGAAACTGTTTGACTCCTGTTTGGTTTCCTATAGAGACAAGTGATTGTGCCTGTTAGCTCCGTGAATGGAGCATTTTGTAGATACGTTGGTCTGGGACAAATCCGCTTGGGGTCAAGTACTGCGGGACTTGACCCAACAATGGTGGTCAGCCTGACAAGCTATGTGTGGCTGTACAGTCTGACAAGCTATGAACTCATTTACAAGTTTTTCATTTTATTTAATCCCTAAAACTATTTTCAAAAGCCATTTATCTTTTTATTAAAAATTATTTTTTAAAAATGGTGGTAAAATATAGGTAACCTAAAATGACCACTTTAACCATTTTTAAGTACGCAGTTCAGCGACGTTAACTGTACTCACACTTAGAGAAACCATCACCCCATCCATCTCCGGAGCTGTTTTCATCTTGGGTGACGGAAGCATTGTTTCTCTCTCTCCCTGGCCCCTGACGGTTACCATTCTACTTTCTGTCTCCGTGAATTTGACGACGTAGCTCCCGTGGAAAGAATCACGTAGTATTTGTTCTTTTATGACCCGCTTATTGCTCTCAGTATAAGGTCTTCAGGTTTCATCCATGTTGGAGCCTTGTGAAATAATTTCCTTCCTTTTTAAAACTGAATACTATTCCACTTACATACATCACTGTTTATCCCGTTACCTGCTGATGGACACTGGGACTGCTTCCACCTTCTGGCTCTTGTGAATAATGCCGCTCTCAGGATGGATGTGCAGACAGCTTTTCGAGTCGCTGCTTCCATTTCTTGTGGTTAGGTACCCAGAAGTGAGATTGCTGCATCATAAGGTAGTTTTTTGAGGAGCCATCACCTTGTTTTCTATAGTGCTGCATCCTCTTACATTCTCGCCAGCAGTTACAGTGTTTTTATCTCATAAAGATGGAAACAAGTAAACTGTCCGGGATTAAATAACTTGTATCTGGACTTGTGTCGCGAGTCAGTGACTGAACTGGCACGTGAGCCCAAGGGTGTCTAGTTCAAGAGCATGTGCTCAGTCATGCCCCGGACTATGGATTCCAGGACTGTGTGGCTGAAGGTAGCAGAAAGCCTCTCCCATAGTGGTTAAAACAACCAGGCCCTGGTTTTTCTTAGCGAACAAATGGTCTGAAGGGATACAGCTACCGTCATGGTCTTAGACGCCCAACAGTGTCAACAAGAGTGACACTGGCTCTTTCCCTTCTGGCTTCCTCACTGCCTCCTGTCTGCAAGGTGGCTGCTGTGGCTCTGGACATTACATCTCTCTGATGTGAAGACAGAAGGAATAAGGGCCAAGGCAGCTGGAGCTGTCTTTTCTTAAAATCAGAGCAAAAGCGGTCCTAGAAGCCCTGGAGCAGATTCCTAGAGCTAGCGTATGGCCAGGACTAGGTTGTATGATGACCCCTCACTAAAAGGGAGGCTGGCAAGTGTCTTGGTGAGAGGTAGTAAGGGAAAAGGGGGTTTGCAATGGCTTTTGGGCAGCTGTTCATCGGTCTTGCACCCTGTACATTTTTAGTGAAATTCAGGATTTGTTCCTCCCTACTTAGAATCTTTTTTTTTAAATTTTTTTTTTAATGTTTATTTATTTTTGAGACAGAGAGAGACAGAGCATGAATGGGGGAGGGTCAGAGAGAGGGAGACACAGAATCTGAAACAGGCTCCAGGCTCTGAGCTGGCAGCACAGAGCCCGACGCGGGGCTCGAACTCACGGACCATGAGATCATGACCTGAGCCGAAGTCGGACGCTTAACCGACTGAGCCACCCAGGCGCCCCCCTACTTAGAATCTTAAAGCCAAAATGTAGGTAATTAAACTCCTCTGCCTAATTTTAACTGGAAACACATTTTGTTAAGATCTTCTTGGACCAAGGAAGACATGTACCATGATAATAAAAATACCAGGAAAGATGCATAGGAGGTTTAAGTGAAATCACTTAGTAGATTATAACGTGCTTTACAAGCACAGTTCACTAGACTGTGAGCTTCCTGGAGCAGAGGTTGCGTTTCATCGTTGCTGAATCCCCAGGGCCTCACACAGGGCCTGAAACATGGGCGGGAAAAAAAAAAAAAAGGTGATTACGGAATTGGACGAAACATCATTGTAATATGCCAGTGGTGAAATGCTTCCAGGACACAGACTTTCGTGCGCGAGGCCGAGGCTGTTTGGACATAGATGGAGTATGAGCTAGGCTGATGATGGACTCTTTTGCCCACGTTAGAATAGAGCCTTTGAGGGGTGCCTGGGTGGCGCAGTCTGTTAAGCGTCCGACTTCAGCCAGGTCACGATCTCGCGGTCCGTGAGTTCGAGCCCCGCGTCGGGCTCTGGGCTGATGGCTCAGAGCTTGGAGCCTGGTTCTGATTCTGTGTCTCCCTCTCTCTCTGCCCCTCGCCTGTTCATGCTCTGTCTCTCTCTGTCCCAAAAATAAATAAAAACGTTGAAAAAAAATTAAAAAAAAAAAAAGAATAGAGCCTTTGGTATATTCAGTAATAATGTTATGAGGGCATTTAAATCAAAATTTAAATTCCTCACAACTGCTTGGCTGGCAGAAATCAGGTAGCCAGCAATGCTGTCTTTTGAAGATGGATCACCGGCCACCTGGCAGGTGTGTCTGATGTGGAACACACGTCTGTGTGGTAAGATCCGTGTCATGTGTTTATCGTCTTCATCCAACACTATTTGCTGCTGAGTGTGGGGAACGGTAAGTGCTCATCAGGAAATACTTTCCTGCCTTCCTAGGGACACGACCATTCTGGCCTGATGGAGGCTGATGCATGGGCATCGAACACACTTCGCCAGCTATCCGAGGAATAGTTTCCTCCCCAGAGGGATAGTGTGTGCTTGATCCTGTGCCGATGATAGCATATGCATGGCCTTGTTTATTTCTACCACAACCTTGTCATCTTTAAGTGCCAGATCCAGGATTTGAACACAGATCTTTGGTCCCTCTAGTTTGGGTTTTACACTCTCCTTTGGATTATAAGTGGATTGATCTCTTGGGGCTAGTCAGTCAGTGTGGCCAGGGACTGAACTGTGGATTAAGAGTCCAAGGTTTACACGGTGGCTCTGACAAAGATGGTAAGACTTGGGGAAGGCCCCTTCCTGTATCTTGGCCTCAGTCTTTCCATCTTTTACATGGGAAGACTGAATTTATTGTGCCGTATCAGACTTCCTGAGGGCCTGCTGTGTGCTGTGGGTGTTGCAGGCACTGAGGTTATAGCCCCTTCCTGAACGAGTTGAGCCCCTTCCTGCCTTTCTGGAGCTTATGTTCCAGTGGAGGAGACAGGTATTAGACAATTAACCAAACAAGCTTTTAATTACAGTTGTGAAAGGAAAAAGTACAATATAATAAGATTGTATGTATTTCACATACCTATAGTTATTTATACTGACTTTATATAACCTAGTTATATTGTATTCAGAGCACAGTGTAATGTCTGTTATATGTAATGAGGGAACTGATGGCATGTGGGGATAGGTGTGAGCTTGAAGGGCTTCACTGGCAAGCTGTGTCTTTAACAGAGATGAAGGATACGTGGGAGCAAGGACAGGAAGGTGGACATGGTCACAGGTGTACTCCCAGAGACTGAGCACTCCGAGAAAATTAGAATCCTGTGACATTTCAGGAACTGAAAGAAGGAGGCCAATCTGTAGGAACAGAGGGGGAAAAAAGCAAAAAGACCACTGGACAGGTAGGCAGGGACCCCAGAGAGCATTATGTGGTTGTGAACCCCATGGAGATTTGCGTTTCCCTTGAGAATGAAAGCAGACTTCTCAAGGTTTTGTTTTTATTTTATTTTTATTTATTTGTTTTTGTGACAGAGAAAGACTGTGAACAGGGGAGGGCCAGAGAGAGAGGGAGGGAGGGAGACGGAGGGAGGGAGGGAGACTGAGAATCTGACGTGGGCTCCTCACTGTCATTGAAGAGCCAGACTTGGGGTTCGAACTCATGAACCGTGAGATCATGACCTGAGCCAAAATCAGACACTTAACCGATTGAGCCACCTAGGCATCCCTCAAGATTTTAAATAGAGAGGGGCATGATCACATCTAAGTGTTTAAAAGATCATTTAGTTGCCTTATGGAAAGTCGGTTGGAGGCAGCACGAATAGATGTGGTGCCTCCAGGATGGAAGGGTATTCCTTTAGTCCTTCTGACGGGGTTGCTATTGGCTTGGATTATGTGACAGCCATGTAGAAAGAAGGACGGAAGCTGAAGGACTTGAGACAGATTCAGAAGGTAGAATCAGTAGGATTTGATATTTCAGCCCAAGGTGGGGGAACTGGGTAGAAAGGTATCAACAGCTCCCACAATTCAGATTGGTCATTAATTGGGGATGGGTGGTGGTGGGATAGGGATCAGTGAGGAGAGCCAGAAGGGGAATCAGAAGGCTGGTAGTAGGATACTGAGAGGATGACCTTACCTTACAGGGAGGGGCTGCTTCTCCTTTAAAGTACATTTGAGGGAGGACACAAACTCCCTTGTAGTGAGTGGACAGGGCCTACACATTTTTCAGGGAAAGATGCAGAATGAGGACGGATGATGCAACCAAAGTAAAGGGATCTTATATCCCATGCATCCCAACAAACCCTAACTAAGTGCAGGAGCAGTTGAGGCAGTTGTGTGGAAGGACAGTTTCGGGACTGGATCCCATGTGGCCATCTCTCCTGGTTGGCTGTGCCAGGCTCCTAACTCAGCTCCCTGCCTATACATTTTCCCCACATGACTATGCTCATGAAATGCAGATGTGATTGTGTCTTAGAATCCTCTTGGTTAACTCCTCTGAAGGTTCTTTGCCATTTAAAGCACGAGGCCTACCATCTCAGCTTCACTTCTGTCGCTGCCCTCTCCACTTTCTCTCCCATCTGCTCACCCTTTTATAAGCTGTGTCTTGCTAAGGTAATAAGAGATCAGAATGTCTGGTTTTGGTCCCAGGGGACAGATTGTGGCAGGTCATGACTTGGCGTATCCATCCCCTGCACAGAAAGGGAAAACTCCTGGGCTCTACAGTTTGGACACAAGTAGAGGGTGGTTGCTTCTGGCACAGCAGTGATTTAGAACATGGAACCTAAACTTGGCCCAGGGTTATAGGACTTGCTGAGTAGCCCAAGTGTTGCCTTTTATGGTGGTTTAAGTTGTTTCTGTATTCTGAGGTGGTTGGAGGGTAGTAGTGAGACTACAGTTCAGAGACCCCTTGTTCTGGTGGTTATCTTAGTTCATAGGGAAGTCCATGATCAACAAACTCTGTCTCGATCTAGACCTTTGTGAGAAAACAAAGGAGACAAAGGAGAGCTTGGCCCTCACCTGTATCCTTGGCTTGTTCTTCACGTGGGCACTGCTTATTTGTTTCTTCTAGAGGAAACTAAAGAAGCAACCAGTTTTCATGGGGTTCTTGGCAAGACTTGTGAGCACAATCCACATTGCTTTGGGGCCTCAGCAGTCTTGTGTACTCCAGCAGTGAACACAGTGTGGTAGCTGAGGTGATGGTGGCTGCTGTAAGAGTCAAATCCCCAAATCTCTGCGTCCCACAGTCCTTCAGGGACCCCGGCTATTAGAGAGCTTACTATTTTTAACATGTGTCCACTGGCAAATGGGAAAAGAGACAGCCTTGGGTGTGTAGAAGGCATACCTTCTTCTTTTACCTATTCGATCTGGAGAGGATGTACATTATTTCTACTTCATTAGTTAGGATTAGTCTCGTGGTCCCACCTAGATGCAAAGAGGGCTGGAGAATGAAGTCCATGTCTCGGAGCTGCTTAGCAACACTTTTTATCTTTGAGATGAATCTTTGATGGGCCGCTAGCTCATTCTGTCACACACAACAATATTGTAGTATACTTGCTGCACTGGTGGCCTTAAGCCCTTGGATGGAGACTGTGCCCTTTGCAGAGGTATCAGCCCTCTGAAGGTGTTGCTAAGGTACATCACAGCTATAAGGGGGAGCCAAATAAGGGGAAGGATTATTTGTGAATGTAGGTATTTTACTGCCAGGAATTCCAAGAAATAACTGGATGAGGAATCTGGAAGATTCCAGAAGATCTCTTCTGGAAGAGATCTCACGTCATGTTGGGGTAGGCTCTGGAGAAAGACCCATTGATGAGATTGGAGGAAACTTAGGTTACATACAATAGGAATTTTCCAATGTTTTGTTAGGGGAGATTATCTAAATTCTTTTAGTAGAAATATCCTTGGAATGTAGGAGAATAACTCGTTGGGTTGTCATTGTTAGAAACATCCCTTGAGAACATGCCACTGTCTTGGCTGTCATTCTGTACTTGTAAGGCAAACTTCTGACTGGTGCTGGTCTCTTGGGAGCTTCCACTCAGCATGAAGGGCCCTCATTGTGTGGGTGATAGATTCTTCTTGATCATAGATATTCTTGCTGTATATGAATGTATAAGTGGACACTCCGAGTTGTAAATTGGTCTTATGTTTGTTCAGAAAGATTAAGTTGGTTCTTAAGCTCATTTGTACTGCAGAACTGAAGACTAGAGCTTGCTTTGGGTCACTTTTTGAAGCTCAGCCGGAAAAAGCCCTTATTTCTTTTGCAGATGTCAGTTGATGCCCAGGGAATATACCATGTCTCAGTAAAAATTCCTGAAAGCCTGTGCATCCAGATTGAGTGTCTAGATTTCCCATTACCCCCTTCTGCATCTGAGAGTGAATAGTCAATAATCCATTACTGAATAGATTGCAGTTGATATGTAAAGTTTATGTTATGGTATATAGAGATTAAAGACAACAGTAAAACAACAACGATGATAGGCAGCTAACATTTATTGTGTACTTGATAAACTAGATATTGTCATCGCTATTTTATGGATGCCAAAACTATGGCAGTTCTTCTGAAGTGGTATCATAGAGTTGTGGCTAAGCTAGGGTTAAAGTGTGGCTGTTGGGTGTCACACCTGACTTCTGCAGAGCCACTGGTCTAGAATGAGTTGGTGGGGATGAGTTGGTGGGGGTCTAGGAACATGCCAGGAGCTGGGGTTTTTTGATTCTCACCTGTTTAATGGTTTTGTTGATATTCTGGTTTCTTTGGCAGGCTTTTTGTTATTGTTCTGGAGTGTACCCTTCACAGTATAGAAAAGGGAATGTGAACCCTAAAGGAGTTTGAGAATTTTCAGAGTTTAATCTGAAGCAGCTATAGTGGGTAGGAAATGTCTTAGAAGTGTCTTTTTAAAATCTTAACCGGTCATATGAATATCTCTTTCTATTCCATAATATAGCCTGACTGTTTTTACCATAAAAAACATTTTACCCTTTCTAAATTGCCGTGTAAAATTGATGCTCCGGAAAATACACACCATGTTATATGCTGTGGTTTGCTGTGCTCCCTACTAAAATATAGGACAACAGTTTCCAGCGTGAGAAGCTTCAATACATGGTTTGGTAAACTAGAGTTATAGACGCATTATCAGCCTTCA
The DNA here is from genome assembly GCF_007474595.2 of Lynx canadensis. Classification (NCBI taxonomy): domain Eukaryota; kingdom Metazoa; phylum Chordata; class Mammalia; order Carnivora; family Felidae; genus Lynx; species Lynx canadensis. Next base: position 113,870,537 of record NC_044303.2, on the reverse strand, counting down.
GGATCTGGGGTGTGAACATGGATGCCTGGGCAAGCCTCAGTACCCTGCAGGGCTGTGTTGTATCATGATTCATCAACATTATGAGAATTGCTGTTTGCTTCCGAAAATGCAAAGTATATTTCTGTTTTTGGAGGTGAATTTTGCAGCAGAATTCCAGGTCATTCTCTTTGGCAGAGCAGGTTAGAAAGGTTGTTTGCATGGTGATACAGAGGGGGAAGATAGGCATGGGAGGTGGAAATTGTATGCAGTGGGATATATTTGTGTTGAATATTTCTGCCATGTCTTCAGCAGCATAGTCTTTTGCCATACCAATGGCTTTATGGGACTCTGGAAATAAACAACCAGGGCAGATCAATAAGTACATTAGTAATAAATGTGTCTTCACTTGGTAAGGCCATCCATTGTGCTAAGCCCAATCTTAAGTGTTGGTTTAAAATATTAGCCTTGTGAAAGCATTCTAGAAATAGTCGATAGAAATAAGGAGCAACCAGCATCTTTATATCTTTAAGTGTGATGTTTCATAGCTGTGAATGTAGATAGACCCTTTGGTAAACTTTTAGAATAGAAAGTCCATATTGATAACAGGGAAAACTGCCTTTTAAAAATCAATTTTATTGAGGAATAATTTGTATGCAATACACTTTGCCAATTTTACATGTATAGTTTCACTTTTAACAACTTTGTACATACCCCTACAATTAAGATTTATTTTATTTTTTTAAATTTTTTATTTTTTAAAATTTACCCAAATTAGCATATAGTGAAACAATGATTTTAGGAGTAGGTTCCTTAATGCTCCTTACCCATTTAGCCCATCGCCCACTCCCACAACCCCTCCAGCAACCCTCAGTTTGTTCTCCATATATATGAGTCTCTTCTATTTTGTCCCCCTCCCTGTTTTTATATTATTTTTGTTTCCCTTCCCTTATGTTCGTCTGTTTTGTCTCTTAAAGTCCTCATATGAGTGAAGTCATATCATTTTTGTCTTTCTCTGATCAATTTTACTTAGCATAATACCCTCCAGTTCCATTCACGTAGTTGCAAATGGCAAGATTTCATTCTTTTTGATTGCCGAGTAATACTCCACTGTGTGTGTGTGTGTGTGTGTGTGTGTGTGTGTGTGTGTGCGCGCGCGCGCACACACACACACACACACACCACATTTTCTTTATCCATTCATCTGTCGGTGGACATTTGGGCTCTTTCCATACTTTGGCTATTGTGGATAGTGCTGCTATAAACATGGGGGTGCGTGTGTCCCTTCAAAACAGCACACCTGTATCCCGTGGATAAATGCCTAGTAGTGCAATTGCTGGACTGTAGGGTAGTTCTATTTTTAGTTTTTTTGAGGAACCTTCATACTGTTTTCCAGAGTGGCTGCACCAGCTTGCATTGCCATCAACAATGCAAAAGAGATCCTCTTTCTCCGCATCCTTGCCAACATCGGTTGTTGCCTGAGTTGTTAGCCACTTTGACAGGTGTGAGGTGGTATCTCAGTGTGATTTTGATTTGTATTTCCCTGATGATGAGTGATGTTGAGCATTTTTTCATGTGTCTGTTGGCCATGTGGATGTCTTCCTTGGAGAAGTGTCTAATCATATCTTCTGCCCATTTCTTCATTGGATTATTTGTTTTTTGGGTGTTGAGTTTGAGAAGTTCTTTATAGATTTTGGATACTAACCCTTTATCTGAAATGTCATTTGCAAATATCTTTTCCCATTCTGTCGGTTGCCTTTTAGTTTTGTTGATTGTTTCCTTCACTGTGCAGAAGCTTTTTATTTTGATGAGGTCCCAGTAGTTCATTTTTGCTTTTGTTTCCCTTGCCTCCAGAGACATGTTGAGCAAGAAGTTGCTGCGGCCAAGATCAAAGAGGTTTTTGCCTGCTTTCTCCTTGAGGATTTTGATGGCTTCCTGTCTTACGTTGAGGTCTTTCATCCATTTTGAGTTTATTTTTGTGTATGGTTTGAGAAAGTGGTCCAGGTTCATTCTTTTTTTTTTTTTTTTTTTAATTTTTTTTTTCAACGTTTATTTATTTTTGGGACAGAGAGAGACAGAGCATGAACGGGGGAGGGGCAGAGAGAGAGGGAGACACAGAATCTGAAACAGGCTCCATGCTCCGAGCCATCAGCCCAGAGCCTGACGCGGGGCTCGAACTCACGGACCGCGAGATCGTGACCTGGCTGAAGTCGGACGCTTAACCGACTGCACCACCCAGGCGCCCCAAGTCCAGGTTCATTCTTCTGCCTGTTGCTGTCCAATTTTCCTAGCACCACTTGCTGAAGAGACTGTCTTTATTCCATTGGATCTTCTTTGCTGTTTTGTCAAAGATGAGTTGGCCATACGTTTGTGGGTCCATTTCTGGGTTCTCCATTCTGTTCCATTGATCTGAGTGTCTGTTCTTGTGCCAGTACCATACTGTCTTGATCACAGCTTTGTAGTATAGCTTGAAGTCTGGGATTGTGATGCCTTCTGCTTTGGTTTTCTTTTTCAAGATTGCTTTGGCTATTCAGGGTCTTTTCTGGTTCCGTACAAATTTTAGGATTATTTGTTCTAGCTCTGTGAAGAATGCTGGTGTTACTTTCATAAGGATTACATTGAATATGTAGATTGTTTGGGTAGTATCGACATTTTAACAATACTTGTTCTTCCTATCAAGGAGCATGGAATCTTTTTCCATTTTTTTTTTTTGTGTCTTCTTCAGTGTCTTTCATAAGCTTTCTATAGTTTTCAGTGTATAGATTTTTCACCTCTTTGGTTAGATTTATTCCTAGGTATTTTATAGTTTTTTGGGCAACTGTAAATGGGATCGATTCCTTGATTTCTCTTTCTGTCACTTCATTGTTGGTGTACAGGAATGCAACTGATTTCTGTGCATTGATTTTATATCCTGCAACTTTGCTGAATTCATGAAGCAGTTCTAGCAGTTTTTGGTGGGATCTTTTGGGTTTTCCATATAGAGTATCATGTCATCTGCAAAGAGTGAATGTTTGACCTCCTCCTGGTTGATTTGGATACCTTTTATTTCTTTGTGTTGTCTGATTGCAGAGGCTAAGACTTGCAATACTATGTTGAATAACAATGGTGAGAGTGGACATCCCTGTCTTGTTCCTGACCTTAGGGGGAAAGCTGTCAGTTTTTCCCCATTGAGGATGATATTAGCATTGGATCATTCATATATGGCTTTTATGATCTCGAGGTATGATCCTTCTATCCCTACTTTCTTGAGGGTTTTTATCAAAAAAGGATGCTGTATTTTGTCAAATGCTTTCTCTGCATCTACTGAGAGGATCATATGGTTCTTGTCCTTTCTTTTATTGATGTGATGAATCACGTTAATTGTTTTGCGGATATTGAACCAGCCCTGCATCCCAGGTATAGATCTCACTTGGCCGTGGTGAATAATTTTTTTAATGTATTGTTGGATCTGGTTGGCTAATATCTTGTTGAGGATTTTTACATCCATGTTCATCAGGGAAATTGGTTTATAGTTCTCCTTTTTAGTGGGTCTCTGTCTGGTTTTGGAATCAAGGTAATGCTGGATTCACAGAAAGAGTTTGTAAGTTTTCCTTCCATTTCTATTTTTTGGAACAGTTTCAAGAGAATAGGTGTTAACTCTTCCTTAAATGTTTGGTAGAATTCCCCGGGAAAGCCATCTGGCCCTGGACTCTTGTTTTTTGGCAGATTTTTTATTACTAACTCGATTTCCTTACTGGTTATGGGTCTGTTCAAATTTTCTATTTCTTCCTGGTTCAGTTTTGGTAGTGTATAGGTTTCTAGGAATTTGCCCTTTTCTTCCAGATTATCCATTTTATTGGCATATAATTGCTCATAATATTCTCTTATTATTGTTTTTATTTCTGTTGTGTTGCTTGTGGTCTCTCCTCTTTCATTCTTGATTTTATTTATTTGAGTCCTTTCCTTTTTCTTCTTGACCAAACTGGCTAGTGGTTTATCAATTTTGTTAATTCTTTCAAAGAACCAGCTTCTGGTTTTATTGATCTGTTCTACTGTTTTTTTGGTTTCGATAGCATTAATTTCTGCTCTAATCTTTATTATTTCCTGTCTTCTGCTGTTTTTGGGTTTTATTTGCTATTCTTTTTCCAGTCCCTTAAGTTGTAAGGTTAGGTTGTGTATCTGAGATCTTTCTTCCTTGTTTAGGAAGGCCTGGATTGCTATATACTTTCCTCTTATGACCACCTTTCCTGCGTCCCAGAGGTTTTGGTTGTGGTATTATCATTTTCACTGACTTCCATATACTTTTACATTTCCTCTTTAACTGGTTGGTTAGCCCATTCATTCTTTAGTAGGATGTTCTTCAGTCTCCAAATTTTTTCCAAATTTTTTCTTGTGGTTGATTTCAAGTTTTATAGCATTGTGGTTTGAAAATATGCACGGTATGATCTCGATCTTTTTGTACTTATTTAGGGCTGATTTGTGTCCCAGTATATGGTCTATTCTGGAGAATGTTCCATGTGCACTGGAGAAGAATATATATTCTGCTGCTTTAGGATGCAATATTCTGAATATATCTGTTAAGTCCATCTGGTCCAGCATGTCATTCAAAGCCATTGTTTCCTTGTTGATTTTTTGATTAGATGATCTGTTCATTGCTGTGAGTGGGGTGTTTCTTGGTCTATAGACCCCTTGATTATGATATAATGCCCTTCTGCATCCTTTGATACAGTCTTTATTTTAAAGTCTAGATTGTCTGATATAAGTATGGCTACTCCGGCTTTCTTTTGTTGACCATTAGCATGATAGATGGTTCTCCATCCCCTTATTTTCAATCTGAAGGTGTCTTTAGGTCTAAAGTGGGTCTCTTGTAAACAGCATATAGATGGATCTTGTTTTCTTATCCCTTCTGTTACCCTATGTGGTTTGATTGGAGCATTGAATCCATTGATGTTTAGAGTGAGTACTGAAAGATATGAATTTATTGCCATTATGATGCTTGTAGAGTTGGAGTTTCTAGTGATGTTCTCTGGTCCTTTCTAATCTTTTGTTGCTTTTGGTGTGTGTGTGTGTGTGTGTGTGTGTGTGTGTATATATATTTTTTTTTTTTCCCCATCTTTTCTCCCCTCAGAAAGTCCCCCTTAAAATTTCTTGCAGGGCTGGTTTAGTGGTCACAACTCCTTTAATTTTTGTTTGTCTGGGAAACTTTTTATCTCTCCTTCCATTTTGAATGACAGCTTTGCTGGATAAAGAATTCTTGGCTGCATATTTTTCTGATTCAGCATAGTGAATATATCCTGCCCCTCCCTTCTGGCCTGCCAAGTTTCTGTGGATAGGTCTGCTGCAAACCGGATCTGCCTTCTTTTGTATGTTAGGGACTTTTTTTCCCTTGCTGCTTTCATGATTCTTTCCTTGCCTGAGTATTTTGTGAATTTGACTATGCTATGCCTTGTTAATGGTCGGGGTTTTTTTTTAATCTAATGGGGGTCCTCTGTGCTTCCTCGATTTTGATGTCTGTGTCTTTCCCCAGGTTAGGAAAGTTTTCTGCTATGATTTGCTCACATAACCCTTCTACCCCTATTTCTCTCTCTTCCTTTTCTGGGACCCCTATGATTCTGAAGTTTTTCCTTTTTAATGAGTCATGGATTTCTCTAATTCTCAAATTGTGCTCTTTTGCCTTAATCTCCCTCTTTTTCTCTGCTTCGTTATTCTCTGTAAGTTTGTCCTCTATATCGCTGATTCTCTGTTCTGCCTCGTCCATCCTTGCTGCCGCTACATCCATCCGTGATTGCAGCTCAGTTATAGCATTTTTAATTTCATTCTGGCTATTTTTTACTTCTTTTATGTCTGCAGAAAGGGATTCTAATCTATTTTTGACTCCAGCTAGTATTCTTATTATCATGATTCTAAATTCTGGTTCAGACATCTTGCTTGCATCTGTGTTGGTTAAATCCCTGGCTGTCGTTTCTTCGTGCCTTTCTTATGGGGTGAATTCCTTTGTTTTGTCATTTTGAAGGGAGAAAAGGAATTAATGAGGTAGAAAAATTGAAATAAAAAAATTAAAATTAAAATTAAAAAATATTGAAATTAAAAATTGAACACACACACACACACACACACACACAAATCGAATAGATGATGCTAGATCCTAGGTGTGTTTTGGTCTGGGTGTTGAACGTGGTTTGACAGATTAAGGAAAAAGAAAGGGGGGGGAAGGAAATCATTTGAAAATTTGAAAAAATGAATACACTGAAGTAGACTAAAATGAGATGATGAGGGTAAAATAGAATTTGAAAAAATATACACAAAAGTAAAGAATGTAGTACAAAAAATTAAAATATTTTTAATAATTAAAAATAAATATGAATTTTTTCCTTTTATGTAATTAAGAAAAAAGGAAAGAAATGAAAAAGAAAAAAAGATAAAGAAAAGAAAAAAATCATTTGAAAATTTGAAAAAGTGAATACACTGTAGTAGACTAAAATAACATGATGGAAGTAAAACATAATTTGAGAAAACTTACGTAACAGCAAAAAATATGGTAGTAAAAATTAAATAAAAATATTTTAATAGAAATTGAAAGTAAAAATGAAGTTTTTCTCTTTCTGCATTCAAGAAAAGGAAAAGAAATGAAAAAGGAGAAAAGAAAAAGAAAAAAAGGAAATTGAGAATTTTAAAAGGTGAGTACACTGAAGTAGACTAAAATAAAATGATGGAAGTAAAGTAGAATTTGAAAAAATTTACACAAAAGTAAAAAGTATAGTAATAAAAGTTAAAGGTATTTTTAATAAAAATGGAAAATAAAAATGAGTTTTTCCTGTTTCTGTATTCAAGAAAGAGAAAAGAATTGTAAAAGAGAAAAAGGAAAAAAAAAACAAAAAAAATTGAATAGATGAACCTGTTAACAGATTGAAGTAGGACTTAAATTGCTTCATTTTTGCCTAGAAGTCGGTCTATGTAGCTCTTTATAGTCAATAAATTAAGCCGGTGGTGAGACTTGTGTTCTTGAAGAGCGAAGTTGGCCCAGTTGGGCGGGGCTCAGTGTAACAGCTCCGCTCTCCACTAGGGGGCGCTGCTAACCTATTTGGGTGGATTGTTGCAGGGCTCGTAGGTGCGTAGGCGCATGCGCGGGAGCAGTCAAAATGGCACCACCCAGCTACCCAGTCTGTTCTCCCGGATCAGCAGTTGCGCACCCATCCTCTGTCTTCAGCTCTCATCCACTCCCCGCTTCTCCACTCTCAGTGACCAGGCCCCAGGCAGCACCTCTCTCCCAAGCCTTGTCTCAGATGCGGCTGTTTTCCCCAGCCCCCTACTTAAGAAGGTCTGTGGCTTTGACCCGTTCTGGCCTTCTGCAGGAGGGTCTCACTGAGCAATGGTCGAATGAGCAATGGCCGAATATCGGCTGCACCCAGGTACGCCCACTGGACCCCGCTGTTGCCAGTTCCCCAAGACTGTGGCCAGGTGCCAGTGCATCCCAGAAAATGTTTGCAAGACAGTGTGGCAGTAGCGTGTCAGGGATTATGGAAAATCACAACACACATCTGGCACCAGGCTTCACCCTTAATGACCTTCCCTAGCATGAGCGAACGTGGCTGCCCTCTGGGGTCTGCTGGGACCAGGTGGCTTCTCCAGTCTCCACCAAATGTCCCTCCACCAGTAGAACCTCTTTTCTCCTTGAGGCCTGAGAACCTCCCGGACTCCACTCTGTTCCTGGGGATTCATCCTTCCCACCAGAGCACTGCCAGATATCGAGCTGCGGAGTTGCAGCCTTTGCATTCCCCTTGTTTACAGTATTAATGGAATTTAAACTCTCTCCTTTCTCCTTTCTCCCTTTTTAGTTTAGTCTCTGTAGCTGTTTCCAATTTTTCACTTTCTCTCCAGCTGCTTTGGGGAGGGGTGATTTTCCCTTATTCTCCCCCCTCCCCAGTCTCCGTCCTCTCTTCCCCCACAAAAGTGGTTCCCTACCTTTTGGGGCTTCTTGCTCCCCAAGTTCAGCTCTCCATGCCGTGTACCTGCTGAATTCTGTGGTTCAGGTTGTGCAGATTGTTGTGTTAATCCCCAGTTTTCTAGGTGTGTAGGATCAAGATTTATTTTTTTTTAAGTATGTTTGTTTGTTTATTTATTTAGATAGCAGGGGAGGGGCAGAGAGAGGGAGAGAGAGAATTCGAAGCAGGCTCCGTACTGTCAGCATGGAGCCCGACGTGGGGCTCAAACTCCCAAATGGTTAAATCATGACCTGAGTCAAAGTCAACAGTTGGATGTTTAACTAAGCCACCTAGGTGCCCCACTAAAATTAAGATTTAAAACATTTCCATTACTATAAGTTTCCTCTGGAATCTTTGCAATCAATTCTCCAGCCCCAGGAGACCTGATATACTTTCTGTCACTGTACATAAGTTTTACCATATATACGAAATCATACAGTATGTAATGTTTTATGTTTAGCTTCTTAGTATTTTCTTTTTTAAGATTTGTTCATGCTATTGTGTATATCAGTAATTCATTATTTTTATTGGTGATTAGTATTCCATTGTGTGGATATAACATATTTTGTTCATCCATTCATCTGTTGATGCACATTTGGTTTGTTTCCAGTTTGGAACTTCCCATAAGCTTTTTGAAACAACTCATTAGGAAAATGAAAAAACAAGTCAGAGGCTGGGAGAATATGTATGTGTGTGCGTGTGTGTTTTGTGTGTGTATATGCACGTATATGTGTATGACAAAAGACTTGAATGTGGAATATGTAATGAAATATTACAACTTTATAATGAGAAGACAACCAAATTAGGAAATGGGCCAAAGATTGGAACAAAATTTCATAAAAGGAGAACTACAAATGGGCACTGAACACATGAAGAGATAAAAACTGTTAGTCATTATGGAAACGAATATGTACTGTTTCATTTCCAATACACTGGATAACATTGAAAAGACTGACAGTACCTGGTGTTGATGAAGGTGTGTAATATCTCACACTCTGATGGATTGCATTCAACGTTGTGAAATGGTACAAAGACGTTGGAAAAAGGTTTGGTGTTTTCTCATTCATATTATTTTTGATAGCTTTTGGATTTTTTCAGTGAGTTATAGGTTGCTTTTTCCGCTGTATATTTTATTTCATTTCCCCCAGTGTTCTAGCTCTTTAGGGAGAATAAGAGATTTTCTGGAGTCCTGAGTTATGTTATCTTTGAATAGTGTTATATAAAGCTATTATTTTGTTCTCCTGCTAAGTTCAAGACAGTATGAAAGAAAGCAAGAGCTAAACTATACAGCCAAGAGCTAAAAGGTTAAAACACATTTTAAACGAGATAATTACTGTAAGGAAAGCAATTAATATATATAACTTTGTTGATTTTGATAGCCCATGTAGTTACCATTTCCAGAGTTCTTGGTATCTTTATATAAGTCTCTATTTGCATTTGGGTAGTTTTCCTTCTGCCTAAGTATTACCTTTAACATTTCTTGTACGTGAGCTCTGTTAGTGATGAATTCTTAACAGCTCTTGTCTGTCTGAAAATTCTTTATTTCAACTTTATTTTTGAAAGACATTTTTGCCAGGTATAGAATTCCATCTAGGTTGACAGTTTTTTTTTCTTTATGTACTTTAAAGATGTTGCTCATCTGTATTTTTGTTTGTGTTATTTCCATGGTGAAATTTATTTTTTTTCTTTTTTTCTTGTTCTTCTCTATGTGACATCTTTTTTATCCATGGCTACTTTTAAGATTTTCTATTTACCACTGGTTTGGTGCAGTTGATTATGACATGCCTTCAGTTTTCTTCCTGTTCCTTGGGCTTGTGGTTCATTCAAGTTCTAGGATCTATGGATTTATGGTTTTTATCTGCTTAGGTTTTTGAGAGTCAGCAAGATGACCTGAGATTTTATAGTATTTGGGAGTATGTGATTTGTCAGGGTTGCCAAGGTAACACTTAAGTGTGTTAGCTAATGAGTTTTTCATTCAGTTGAATTAACAGGAAAGTAAATGGATGTAGTTCAGCAAAAGTTTGGTCTTTTTTCCAGAAGCAAGGTGAGCTTACTACCAGACTCTGGGTTATGAAAATAAGGGCCTTTACTTTAATTTTGATTCATTTGTACAGTTGGCCAGTTAGGGATTATCTAGTTGTGCCTTTCTGGCTCAGTGCTCATTGGGGTAGAGCTTCTGGGATGTGTTGTCTGGAACAAGGAATTACCTCTTTACCCCATTATTGGATCTAGACAGTGTGCACTATTCTTTTCAATGGAGGGAGAAGGCAAGACCTAGCTGTCACCTTGATTGCAACTTAAGGGATCCTTTCTTCTAAATTTTGTGCATGTCATTACACCCTGGACTATGGAGTTCACAGTTTTTCCTTCTGCTAGTAGCCTTCAATAGCTATGTAAACACATGGGTTGGATTTTCCCTATTCTCTCACAAATCCTATTTTAAAAGCCAGCCCAGGGAGTTGCCAGTAGCCCTGATTCAATTCAGAAGTATTTGTGTGCTTGTAATACAAAGGAATTGCCTTTTATGATTGGAATTTCCAACACTGGGGACCTTCTCTATCTGTGTCACCTTCTTACTTAGTCCAGGAATTATTAATAAATCTCTATTTACATACTTATTCTGAAATACTTTTTTCTTTATCTACTGAAATTTAACCCCCCAAGTGCCTCAGATCCTCTAACTAGGACTTAAAATGTCATCCTGTATCTCCTCTTCCAGTTTATTTATAACTGTGCTAGCCCAAATCTGAATGCTTTTCTGGTCCTAATTGAATGTTCATTTGTGGATTCAGGCCAAATTCAGAATCAAGGAGGTCTGTGGTAGAACAGGCTTTGATCAGCAAAGCTACAGCACATGGGGGATAAGATGTAATATCCTCCAGTTAGTACAAGGGGGAGAAAGACTAGGATTATCTGTGACTCTTTTTAACAGCAGCATAGTGAACGTTTGAAGCTCTGGACCTTAGGGGGTTGAAACAGGAAGTCTTGGAAAATATTTTCTAACACCTCCAGGAACATAGAGTGCTGATTTCAGGAATTACTGAAAATGTAAATCTCTGTTGTTTTCTTTTCCCAGTGATGTAATTGATAGCTAGACACATGGTCACATCCCAATTTAATAAAATTCCTCCAGCAATAAATCATGACCAGAAGGGTAGTTTCGATGTTTTGCCACCAGCAAGAGAATGTCTTGCATTTAATATAGGGAAATGTAAACAGAGCAAGCACTGCCGTTTCTTCAGGTTTTAAAATCATTAATAAAGATGTCTTTACTCTCGAAGGAAAGGGTGGTGAGCAGTCACATTTTTATTATTCTACTCAATAAGTGAATTTACCCAGCACATAAATTAGCAAATACATTTTCTCCCTGCAGCACATGTTGACATTTTCCTGCAGATGGCTCGGCAGAAGGGGAAACGAGAAAGGTGGTTAGTGACAAAGGACAGGCATGTTTGGCCACTGTCTTTCAACACCTAGGGACACTGGCCTGCTTGTCTCTCTGACCCAGCCAGTGGGCTTGCTGGGAGCAGGAGGGTCTCAGATTGCAGACACTGTTGGGAAGGATGGAATAGGATAGGAAAGCAGTCCAATCTGCATGACCTCTTAGAATGAATTTTTTTCCTCTTCTATATTAAATTTGTTCAGACCGTTATGAGTTGGAGAAAGGATTTTCTCTATTATCTTTCCATTTGGAATCATTTCTCAAAATTGGTGTATAGATGATGTTTTCGTAAACCATTAGTTGGAGATGGGCTATTTGACCTGCAAGTGCTCTAATTTTGGTTTAAGGTAACTTAGAGGCAGGATTTAGGGAGAATGGGTGAGTGGAGCAGGGGTGATCTTTGAAAAAAAAATACAAGTATTTCATTGATTAAATATAGCCTTTGTCATCCACACACTTACTGGAACCTCGTGATTGGCAAACTGGTTGTTGATGGGAATAAGTTGGAGGCTCAGTATGAATTGTTTGGTATTTGAGGACTGTGAGGGGTAAAGGTTTATTCAGGTATTTGGGAATGAAGTCTGTCTGGAGGCAGATTTCCATGTAGGACTGTAAGATCTAGGTGTGGTACAGCTCTCTCCAAAGGTGGTAGTTTCAGAGAAGCCAGGAGACTATCTCAGGTTTTGGTGGGGGCAGGGGGGCGCTGTGATTTTTGCTCCAGCGAGTTGGAGCTCATTCCAGGAGCTGGGGATGAGTAGGTATGGCAAAGAAGAACCTTCAGGAAGGCAGCCGGAGCTACTAGGTAGTGTATATAAATCCCCTCCATCTATCCACTCAGCTATTAATTATCAACTTCTTAATATGTTTGGTATCAAAGTTGCTTTAGAAAAATGAGAAGTTAGTAAAATGCATTATGGTATACATGTGTTTGGGTTTTGCTTGTGATGTTTTTCACTTGTCACAAGCAAAAGAGAATTAGTGTTTAGATGTGTGTTTTGATTTTTTTTGACAGTTCATATTCAGAATAAAGTGGAATCTTGGGGAAAAACTCAGAATGCGCTAGGAATGCTTAAACTGGTCCCTGGGAATCAGTGTAGTCTATATTCAGCAGGATCGCCTGAGAAGAGCTTTGAGCCAGGGTCCTCAATTACAAAATAAGGTAATAGTAGAGACCTGTCCATCCAAGGTGAGATGATGGCTGTAATTTGTTGGTACAGCACTTCCCAAAAGCGAGTATTTAAGATTTCATAAAAATAGAATCCCATGATCCACGTGGTATTCACAAGTAACTTCTTACCACTTACCACTAGATTTTGGGCAGCTCGTGTGTTAAAACATAGATCTGAGACACATGATCAGAGTGCACTTGGAGTCTCTTCTCCAAATTTTCTGTTGAATGAAACTGAATTCCTTTGCCCAGGCCTCCCGTCACAGGACAGTGGAGGACATCCTGGTACATGTCAGTATATTTGCCACACTCTTTTGTAGGATGACATCTCCATCTCCTGTACTTGAGAGCAGCACGGACTCCCTGCCTGGGGTCCCAGATGCTGGTGGACACTCCACTGGTATTACCAGGCTTCCTCTGAGGATCTGCAGTTAGTCTGTGCTCCTTCTGTGCTCAGGGGCTCTCAGTAAGTCAGCAGGTTTCCTTCCATTTGGCCTGGAGATTCTCCTTTGCAGGCAGAGACCTAGGCTTCCCCGTGTTCCTCCTCAAGATGAAGCAGACAGCCTTGCAGTTGTTTGCTAATTCCTTGATGTCAAAAGTGGCAAATTTTGGTTTGGCAACCTCTCCCCACACGTACCCATCTCCCACACATCACCTTTTCCAGGATTGTTGTCTGTAGGACTGGAAATCCAACTAATTTTTCACTCTGGCCCAACTTCTTCTCTGTCGCTGCTGGATGTTCAGTTTGGAGCAAGGCACCCAGCAGGCAGAAATTGGATGATAGCATCATCTCTGCACCAGCCGCTTGTCAGTGAGGTCCTGAGGCATAGTGGGCCTTCTGGGTGCACACCTGTGCTCTGATGAATGCGCACTTGCATCTGAGCTGAGTGGGAAATGATCATCTGGTAAGAGAAGTAATTTATGAGGTCACTGTTGCATTGGGCTCACACCCTCCATCTTCATGGTCTGCAGTTATTTCCCTCAATCCTCTGTCATTAGGGTGGATTGTTTATCTGGGGGGGTCATCTGGAGTCCGAGGGCTCTGCATCACAGAGGCCTAAAGTGCCTCTTGTCCACTTTCCTCTTTACCCTTGGTGGCTGTGTCAGGCACACACACCTCTTCTTTACCATGGCGGTGAGGCCTGGAGAGAGCGGGGGAAACTCATATTCAACACTTTAAAAAAAAAAATCTAAATAGAATTTCTTTTGCAGGAGAGGATTAAAGCCATGGGATGGAGTGAGAGTTTGGTGTTCTGGGGGATTGTCACTATCTCTTTGGGGTGCCCTCATTTGCGTGGACTCGAGCCACCATGCCTGTGTGTGACCCAGGGGGCCTGGTACCTGATCATCATGACCCACCCTTCAGGCCCTAGCTCAGAGGCGCCTGTGGGAAGTCTCAGCTAAATCCAGAACTGGATTAAACAGTTCTTCCAGCTGCTCACACACCACCTATTTTCATTGTTTTATTGGCGTGTGTCCCCTACTGGACTTGGAGGGCATGAAACATTGTCTTGTCCTTCACCAGATCCTCGGTAGAGCCCAGAACCACACCTGGTCCCTGGGAACATGCTGGGTAAAGATCTTCCTGCTGGATGGAACCCTTGCTGCCACTGGTACCGAGGAACATAGGAACTTGTGATGTGACACTGGGTTTTACCCAAAGCAGGATGCTAGAAAATGTCCTTTCCTAGGTAGGGTCTTCATACTTGGTGTGCTCGTCCGTGAAGCCTGCTGTTTTTCTCAAGGTAGCACTTCTGCCTTTCCAGCATGTACACCCCTTCGCGACACTTTCCGTCATACAGCTCATTGCAGCCTCCTTCTCCATCCCAGCCTCTAAGGAGAGAAAGCCACTCTCCCGTGTGTGTGGGGTATCTCTGACCGTGCCCTGGCTGGTGCCAGTTGGAGAGTTGGAGTGGCATGCTCCCTCCCACCTGGAGCTCACCCCGGGCCTGTGAATGCCAGAGTCAGCATCCATTCTCCTTGCCCTCCCTTTGCATTGTGCCCCAGGCTGTATGGGACTTAGTCTTTATTTAATACTTGTTGGCTCCATTAAAATGCAGTGATGTCTTCCTGGCCAGTTATCCAATGGGCAGAAAACGGAACTTGTTGGGAATAATGAAACTAATAACAGATTTTGACAGCAGTGATCTGTGCAGCCACTGAGATGGTTATCAAAAAGCAGCCTTTCTTCTGCTTCCTGCGGCCAACCTGCTTGGAACATCTTACAAAGGCCCGGTTGTCACGATAAACCTCTCTGGCCATCAATTTTCAAAGTCTGGTTCTCCAGAACATCTTGATCAGTTCTTAAAATTAATTATTATCAGAAACAAGTGAAATGATATCTCGGGAAGATCTTTTCAAACACCAACGGGCGTTGTGGTGGAGTTGCCAGATAAGGGGAAATATATCAGCTGGAAGGTCTTGTAATAAACCACCTGAACACCTTGATTAAGTGTCAGTGAATGTGGAGTATCAGGAGCATGATAATAAGGGTATAAAGTGGGAAGACTTGAAAGGTAGTAAGGTCTTGGTTCAGTGATGGGAGATGTTATGAAGCCGAGGAAAGAAATTAAGTTCTCAGGGCTGGGGAAGGCTGGTTGTGTGATGGCCTGAGCAGGCTGCTCCTATGGTGATCCCCTGCTGGTCTGTCCACATCTGCTTTGCTTTAACATCCCTTCCTACACCCCCACGTGCTCAACCCTGGCCTGCAATGCAGGAGATGCCTGCTAAATGCTGAACTGAGCTAAACTGAATTTTCAGTGGGCTGCAAACTCTCCACGGGCCAGACATGTAGCATTTAATAGATGTTGAAGGACTGAGTGATTGGGATATTTGCATGTATATCCTTCCAACCTAACAGAGGAACATGCCAACCCAATGATTCCTAATCAACAGCTAGTCTTCTGTGAGTGTCTGCTGTATATCTCTTACCCATGTCATGTTTATTGCGTGCTAAGTGTATACATGCATTATCTCAGTCTTGCAAGAGTACTATTAGGCTATTTTAGAGAAAGGGAAGCAGAGGCTCATACATGTAGGGCATGGCAGATTTGAGATTTGACCTTGGCCATGCACTGAATCTAGGCTGGACTGCCTTTCCCAGCTGTCCGGTGGCCTGCAGCCCACAGAGGTTTGGGAGCCTCAGGCCGTTGTGTGGAGTGCAGCCTCCCTGTTCACCTGTGCATGGCTCAAGCATTTAGGATTTCCCTGAACCTAAGGACTCTTTTCGGTCCTTCTCCTTCAGATTCCAAGGCACATGCCACTTGTGAAGGGCATAACAAACAGGGCTTAAACATACCCCTTTGGTGCATCAGCAGTATTGTCTCGTTCCAGCTTTGAATGTAGAAAGGGAAGATCCTCTTGGAGGATGGGAGAAGTGGGGAACCATGTCTAGCATTTCCTGCATGGAGTTGGGAGTGGGTTGTCATGACACTTTGAAGATTGTATGGTGGCCTGGGGTATCCTCAGACTTGGAAGCTCCCTCTCAGGAGCCCGGTGGACTGTGCTCACAGGTGTGTGTTTGGGGAAGGGGCTTGGGAAGAAGATGGGACTGACCTTCACACAACATAACTTGTGCATCAGACATGGTGCTGGAGCCTGTCTTCCCACGCACCTAGGAGGGAAGGGGGAGCTATCCTCCCATTTGACAGCTGAGGAAGCTGAGCCTCAGAGAGGCTAAGAATCATGGTCAAGGCTACATAGCTAATAAATGGTAGAGCTGGGATGTCCCCCAGTCTTGTTTCTTCCTGGAATACATGTTCTGTTCTTGACATATTGTTTCACTTTCCTGGGGAATAAGTCCTTGGGGGAGGCTTGTGTCCTTTATTCATAGCATAAAATTGGAGACTGTGTACTGCAAATAAGCTTAAAAGTCATGCAGTCTAAAAAACAAAGTAAGTGGGAGTCTACAGAGGATTAAGTGTCTTATTTACATGTTAGCTACATCTGGTAGCTGAAGATGTGTCTCTTTCTTCCCCATACCTTTCTTCAAGGATGGATTGGAATCGAAGACCAGCTCTTTATTCCTGAGGAGGAGGGCAAGGATTGATGGGCTTCAAGGTTAGGAACCCTTAGGAGGTTTTGAATTCCAGAGGTGGAGCTTACAATGTGATAATGTCACAGCAAAGGAGTGTGGTTTTTCTTTTCTCTTTCATCTTTGACATTGGTGGGCTGAGGATCCTAGTGGAGCCATGTTAGAGCAAGACCACACAGCCACCCCTGAGTCTGGGTCTGTGTCTCTGATTGTCTCCTTTCCTCATCTCCAGTCTCTTCCATCTCGTTGGTGAGAGCATTCCATCATGGTGGACTTGGGGAGGCCTGGACACTCTGCCTTGTCTGCAGTGTATGCTGAGTTCTGGGGACACAGCAGTGAATATCAAAGACAGGCTTTTTTCTCATGGGACTTAGGATCTAGGAGAGCAAATAGGCAATAAGCAAGAAAACAAATCATAGGTTTTCAGATAATAGTAACTGCTAGGAAGGAAATAAATCAAGTGACAGCAAAATAACCTTTTGGGGAGAAGAAACAGCATTAGCAAAGGCTCCAAAGTGGCGAGAGCTTGGCCTGTGGGACGGGTGTGGCAAGGAGAAGAGTGAGTGGGGGAGGGGTGGGGGGAAGGGACGAGCAGGTGCAGAACCTACAGAGCCTGTGGCAGGTCTTAGCATGTCATTCTCTGCAGGGGGGAAACTGCTAATGAGCTTTAAGCCAGGGAGTGATGTGACTTGATGTATGCTCCAAACATTCTTATATGCTTCGCTCCATTTTGTCCAGTGCTGGTGGGTGTACAGTGGACTGTTTTCTCAGCAGAAAGACTTGTGATCCAGTTTTATGTTGGGAGAATGAGGTTCTTTGTGTTAGCCTGGGTGATAGGAGTTCTCTGTGTGGTCTAGCCTGGGTCAGTGTTATTTTATATTGGGATTTGAACTCACAAAAGTAGTGCTCCATGCTTTTTTATCCTCTATTTTCCTCAAGGAGCTTGAGGAGGAGAGGAAGATGGGTCCAGGCAGGATTTAGGCACCCTTGGGTCACCATCTAAGGGGATCATTGAATACTTGGCTAACTTAATCACCACCCCCCCTTTCAGGTGCACTCAGCCAGTTAATGGCAGCAAGAACCCGGTGACCTGGGTCCCAGGTGGATGTGATTTTTATGATCACATCCTGCCCTTGGGTTCACACTTCTCATTGCTGCCCCTTCCTGTCTGTTGTCTCTTCCCAAATTTTACCCCAGTTGTGAACTGTAGCTTAAAGTATAGCGTAGGGCTGTCATCTTTACCTAGAGGGAAAAAAAAGACCAATTCCTTTAAAATTGCCCATTCTCCTTGGATAGGAGTTGGTTTATGTTGACAGCTATGGGGTTTACGTATAGATCTTATATCTGTTTTTTTCAGACCATGAAATTATGTCCGGTTTCAGTACATATTTCACTGATATAATTAAGCTGTTCATTCCCTCTGAGTTGGTTTTAGCCATATTCAGCAGCATCCCAGGATGCTTTTCATGTTTCACACTGTTGAAGGATGAGACCTCAGTTCAAGACCCAGCTCTGCTACTTACCAGCTCTTTGGCCTCTGGCAAATTACTTTTTGCTCTGAGCTTTGATGTTCTCAGTGAAAATTGATATAATGGCATAAGTGAATGGTACCTAACGTTCACACTTAGGCTTTTGAAGCAGTGACTTAAGTAACTCAATCCTTGTAACAGCCCTACTTGGAAACTACTATTTTATTTCCATTTTACAGATGCAAATATTGAGGTACAGCTCAATCATTGGCTCACGGTTCCCTAGTTGGAAAATAGAACAACAGGGATAGAAAGCCAGAGTCTGTGCTCTGAGCACCTAACTGAAGCTACTCGTGGATCCTCCCTGAGAGACTTGATTGGCAAAATGCATGCATCACCCTTATCACAGTGCCAGGCACGTAGCCCGTGCCCTTCCCATCTGTCTTCCTGTAATTCTGAAGAGTTGTCCTCTCAGAGGCCTTCTCAGTAGAAAGATAGAAGCTTTGAATCCAAATGGGCTTTCTGCTGATGGTGACAGTCCCTCGGCACCCAGTGCTCAAGATGGATCGCGTGCTGAGCGGGTAGGTGTCGACCAGGCAGAGCTGAAGGAAAAGTGGTGTTCTGCCACGACCTCCCCCCAGTCACGTGGGCTGCCTTTAGGATTGCGGGCAGGCGTCCATTCCTGCCTGACCTTCCTGCTCTTGTTGGAGTCCTCGCTGTCTGACTCGCACCTCATGCTCAGAATTAATACCTTCCTCCAGATGTCTTTAGCACCCACGGGGTTTGGCACGGGGGTTGACACTGCTTTTGTGTGTGACTGTCTAGTAAGAATCTGCCTTTGTAGATGCCTGGCTGTGGGTTTTGTCATTGTCGAGTCTCCTCTGTGGGTGCTGGGCTCCTTGAGTGGGTGGAACATGCCCTCTCATTTTACCTCCCTGGAATGATGGACATCCTCTCAATGGGACCAGGACAGGAGCCCGCAGAACAGCAGCTTGCCCGGGGTGCCCAATTGAGGGTGATGGAGTCAGGTCATGGCTTGGCCACAAAGACTTCTGTTTTCTCTCTCTGCTCAGCCGGCTGTGCCAGATTGGGGAACAGAGTTTGGGGTGTGGCCATTGCAGGAAACCTGTGGGGTGGCTCTGCATCCCCAGATGTGTGGTGAGGCTGCATGGGTGATCCACAACACAGCTGTGGGTTCCTTTCTTGGTTTTCTAGTCGTGAGTAAAGACAGGCCCTATGAAATGTGGAATTGAAATGTATTTGGCTTAACTGAGATAGGAATTAGCCAAATTTTTCCCTTCCTTTGCGCTCTGCAATCTGGGTCTTGGTAGCAGAATTGTTCATCTTGGTCCTTCTCGCTGGGTAGCTGGGGGGCTGTCTGGAGCCTCAGAGAAGCAGGAGCAGCGTTTGGCCCGGTGGGGCTCATGGGAGTCCCTTAGCTTCTTCATGGTGAGAGGGTGGCCCCGGGGCAGGTGTCTGGTGCTTCCTGCATCTCTGTGGCTCTGAGAGGGGACCTTGGTTTCTGCCTGGAGGATGGGGTCCAGGCGTGGGGGGAAACAGCTGCCATTTTTGCCCTCTGCCTTTTGCCCTGCCCCTTCTTCCATGAAGCACACTTCCAGCTTCTCTCCCCTTTCAGGCACTTCATAACTTGTGGTTCAGCTGATTTATGGGGCTAAGGTAAGCTCATTATGTGAGATGTCAGTAATTATATGAATTGATGAGGAGATTTCCCTGTTCCTTCCCTTGGATGCTTGCAAAATCATTTCAGGTGGATTTTGCGTTTTGACCTAAACAGTGATGAATTTAGACATTAGCTTCTCTCAGTTCAGGATAACTTCTGCATTCATTGCTTTGTAACAGGGTCATCCCAGGTGGGGTTTCTGATGAGGTTTTCCTGCACCGAGAGTGACAGAGGCCCCCTGCATCTTCGATGAGTGTGTGTTGTCTTTATTTTCCTAATTATTAATTATTAAGAGCATTACCTGGAAGGACTTCAGCCTGTTGGCTCCTGTTGAAAATGCTTGCTGCATTCCCAGACAGATTCAGTGTGAGTGGTGGTATGTTCTTGAAGATTAAAAAAAACAAAACAAAGCATAAGCCCTTGGAAATAAACTTGGTGGATAGTCCTATTGTAGTATAACTGCGCAGGTGCATTAGCAGTGACAAACCCAGGGGTTAAATCCAGCTTGCAGAGGTGTTTTGTTTGGCCTGGACAACATGTTAAAAAATATTTTTTTGAATTGGTTGCTAACATTAAAAAATTACAAGATGTTCCCTGAAACCCCATGAATTGGGATTTCCCATTTTTTGTGGAAAATTCTCAGATATGGCCACGTGGCTCACCGACCTCTATGGAGATAGTTGGCTGGCACTGAGTAACGGCTGCCCCTCCCCACGGGGCACACGGGTGCTGTCTAATGTGCATCTGTGTGAACCTGGTCTACCTTGTTGATTTAATTGATCGGTTTGGCCCCATCTGGCGTTTGAGTGTGCGGCTCCAGGAGCAGATGAGCAAGCATTAGTATGCTCAGTGATCGACTCCTTGCCTCTGTGGTCTCCATCCTGGCTGCAGTTCACATCTCTCTTCTGGTGAGTGCACACACCTTCTGCTGGTCTGCCTGCCTCCACCTTTGCAACCTCCCTGCTCTGCAGTCAGTGCTCGGCAAGGAAGGGAGACTGGTCCTTGTGAAACACATCAGACGGTTACTCCTCTGTTCAAATCCTTGCTAAGGTTCTCAGTGTCTCTCAGAGGAAAACCTAACACATGCTGTCCTACAGCTCCATCAAGATCTGGCTTCCTGCTGCCTCTCTGAGTTGGTCTCCTCCTGTCTCCCTTGCTCACTCTCTTCTAGCCGCACTGCCCTCCTTGCTGTTTTGTGAACAGGACAGACCTCAGGGCCTTGGCACGGTGTCCCTGGATGCTCCTCTCCTAGGTAACTGCTCGGCTAATTCCCTCACTTCCTTTAGGTCTTGGGTTGAGTCCCACCTTATCATTGAGGCCCTCCCACATCATCTGATTTATTACCGCAACGTATTTCCACCCCAATTCCTGTGTTTTTTATCCCCACCTACCTAACTCTACCTTTTCATTTTTTTTTGTGGTACTTAATCCCTTTTAACACATCAAATGCTTTCTGTATCACGTGCATTGTTTGCCTCTTCTCTTTGCCTGAATGTGAATTTGACAATGACAAGGATCTTTTTTGCTCATCGTTTTATCCCAGGCATCTAGAACAATGCCTGGCACTTCGTCGATATTAATAAATGTCTATTGTTGGACGTAGTTGAAATCACGGAGTGTTTTAAAAACTTCAAGGTGATTGAAGTTTAGAATGATGGAAATGGGAGCTGTTGGTCTCATTGTACACTGCCCAGCAGGTAAGCTCCCCAGAGGGACTGGCAGTGTGGGCGCCATCCAGCCTGAGGCGCGAGGGCCAGAGTTCCAGAACTTTGCCTGGATTTTGTTCCCTGTGGGGTCATATTGCTCCTTCATCTTCTCCTCTGTAACCGAGGATGAAGGGGGTGGCATATTTTGCATCAAACAGAGCAAAGGGGAAGTGGAGAAGAAGGCAAGAGCAGGGACAGTGTGCATTGCACATTTGGGAGAACTTCCTGGTGAACCTGTCGGTGCCTGTCACCTGCACTGTAAGATTCAGAATTGTTTCCAAAATCTGGATCAGTGCTATTAAAAATACACCTTTTCTCATTTTCCGTGTTTCTGTTCGAAATCCCTTTTTGGGCTCAGACATTTTCTCCCTTTCCTTGCTGACATACAACGGGATTTCACAGCGCTGCCTCACCCAGCCACAGCTTTGATGTTGTCGCTGGGGGGACAGGCCGAGATGTGACCCCTCGCCGCCCGGACTGCTTTTGAGAGCCCCTGTGTTCACTCTATGGTGTGTAAGGTAGTGTTTCACATTTTCACTTCCATTCCTACTCACTAATAGAAAATTAATTACAGTGAAATAGGAAATAATAGAGGCCAAACATCACCTCGGCCAAGTGGCATAAAACACACCTCATCCCCACTCGAGATGGTTGTCAATAAAAAGTGACATTTAAAAACGCTGACTATATTCAAACCTGTGAAATGCTTTCTCCCATAATTTAAAGTCATTTTAGGGGAGATGTGCAAGTCTGTTTTGTTGTAATGTCTATAAGCATATTAATCTCACGAGGACTAGAATATCTGCAGTGGTTGTACGTTTCCCTAAAAGCTTTTTCAAGAGAAACCTAACAACTTCTAC
Organism: Lynx canadensis; assembly: GCF_007474595.2. Classification (NCBI taxonomy): domain Eukaryota; kingdom Metazoa; phylum Chordata; class Mammalia; order Carnivora; family Felidae; genus Lynx; species Lynx canadensis. The sequence goes on along the minus strand of NC_044303.2, from coordinate 113,848,241 downwards.
TGAAGAAATGAAAACCTGCTCAGACTCAGGAGATCTGAAATAAACGGGTCTGTTTTCTCCCAGACACCACAGCATTACACCTGCAACCTGTCTTCCCTGGCTTTTCGGTGCTGGCTTCTAGGTGCAATCCTCACGAGCAGGTGGGACTCCTCCCAGCTCCTTGGGAGGGACAGAGAAATGCTTGAAAGGTGCTATTTCAAGGGGCGCTCTTCCTCCTGGAGAAACCCGAGGCTTAAGTCTTGACATCTCAGATGGAATGCAAGCCTTTCTGGAATGAAAATCCCCTGAGCTTTCCTCTAAAAGAAAGAGGTGCTGGGGGTACCTGGGTGGCTCACTCGGTTAAGCAGCTGACTTCAGCTCAGGGCATGAATTCGTGGTTTGTGAGATCAAGCCCCACGTCGGGCTCTGTGCTGACAGCTCAGAGCCTGGAACCTGTTTCAGATTCTGTGTCTCCTTCTCTCTCTGCCCCTCCCCCACTCACGCTCTGTCTCTCTCTGTATCTCTCTGAAAAATAAACACCCCCCCCCCAAAATTTTTTTAATTAAAAAAAAAAAAAAGAAGTGCTGGGATCCTGGGATTCATGGAGTGGCAGGGGCCGTTCTGTGCAGTGTGTGGGGAGAGGGGCATGTGCATTGTTTGCACCTAGATACCCCGCTGCTCCGGCAGGCAGGCTTTTCTCAGAGCTGTGTGACCTTGGGCAAGTTACATAACCTCTGTAAGCCCTCATTTCCCAGCTTTCAGGTGAGAATGTGAGTAGTACCTGCTTCAGAGCATTATTGTGAGGAGCAAATCAGATGATGAAGGTAAAGCCAGCACATGGCTAGCACTTAATAAACCTTTGCCTTTGTTAGTTATCATTTTGCCAAGTTTCTCCAACCCCCCCCCCCCCCCCCCCCCGTATTCATCTGTTCCTTACACTTGTCACAGCAAACATAAAGATAGGAACCCCCTGAGCATGACCACTTTGTCTCCAGCTGTATTGATTCCATGAGTGGGACTTGGTACCCAAGTCCCCTAATGTTCTGGTACCCTCGAACCATCAGGGATTGCCCCTGGTTCCCAGGCCCTGGTTTATGTTGGGTTTGGTGCAAGGATGCCCTGCAGCCTCTGCTGGGAGGCAGGCCTTCTCTTTGCTCTGTCCCCATACGCGTCTGCTGACTTGGGCTCCAGCAAAGCAGGACATTCAGGGGTAGGCTGGGAAGGGGTTTCCAGTAGGTGCTCTTGCGGTAACTCTGTGAGTGGCCGTGGAAGGACCTCCTTCTGGGTAGCAGGAACCACCCCTGGTTTATATGGAGGCAGACTGACTTTCTTCTCTATGATCCACCCTTTTCTTTCCTCCTTGCCGGCCGTTCTTTGGACCACACGTGTTTGGGTATTTGCTCACAGAGCACCCATCTCCTTGGCTAGGAGCATTGTTGTCTTCTCAAAAGCCCTCTGAAGTTCTGAGGGCTGTGCTGAGGGCCTTGTAAGGGGCCCTTGGATGGCCACCGTGGTGGTTGCCTTGCCAGGCTCTCTGCATGACCCCAAAGACCGGTTTTGTTAAAGCTCTTCCTCTTGATCCCCCAAACAAGGAGTAATACATTTCATTTCCAAGGCCCCCTTTTCTAGGAAATGCAGATTTGCTCTTCTGGTTAGACGGTGTAGATGAAGACAGAGCAGTCGTCTCTTAGGTGCTGGTGGGGGTCAGGACTCTGCATAGCTTCCTTGCAGGACTCACTGGTCTCCTTGTCCATTTGTGAATCTTCCTGTCCCAAGCTGGCTTGAGCCTCTTCCCAGTGGAGGCTCCACTAGTAATGAGAGTCTCTCCTGGAGTCATTCTCATTTGTCGCCAGGACCTGCAGGGTCTGCGTGGGCTGGTGGGGGTTACGGTAGGCTGGCTAGGTACAGCCCCTGGCTGTGGGGACAGGAAATAGGAATTGGCCTTTTTGGAGCTGCAGTTAAAGCACTGTTGCCTTCTGCCCTGTGGCCTGGCGATAATGCCACTGGCCAGAGGTTGCAGTGTCCTTGGCCGCAGCTTCGAGATGCACGGCTGCACACAGTGTGGGCACGAGGACCACAGTCATCTTCAAGTCCATGAGTGTAAACCAGGCCTCCCTCTGCAGATGAGTCTACTGATTCAAGTGTAGTGGATGAGACTTGACTCAGGCCAGTTGTGAGAGACTGAAGAGTAATTATGTTATTTTCAGGGAATATTGACCTCAGAAATAGTCCAGAAAAGTGAAACTCTGCCAGAGTTAGCAAGCGTTGTGGTTTCTTTACTTTTCATGAACAAAGTATTTTGCTTTTCATCCCTACACGAACCTTTCCTCGTTGTTGGTGAGGATGCCGTGCAGATGGTCTGGCCTTCACATGAGACTCTGTTTGGCTGTGAGCTTCTCTGGTAGTGGACATCTGCAGGGAGTAAATATTTTTCAGTAATGGAGACAAAGTCATGGATTTTTTGTTTGTTTGTTTCTTTTACTAAAGAGGCATTATAACCTGGGAGTGAAGAACCTGACCTCTGAATTCTCCCTGATAAAATTCAGTGAGCTCTTAATTGCAAAAACTTGCCCCACACATTGCCTAGCTGTCAATAAGTATTAGTTATCATGGTTACATGATACAGTCTTTCCTTGATGCCCCAAGTCATGGCATATTTGAAACATTTTCTGGCTTTTTTGTCAGCACCTTATGTGGGCTACGATGACTCTGAAAAATAGAACTTTGAGGAAAAATACAGAGCTTACTAAAATTTAAAGGTTTTTTTTTTTTTTAAGGTTTTTTTTTTTTTTTTTTTTTTTGTTTTTGGGGCAGAGAGAGACAGAGCATGAACGGGGGAGGGGCAGAGAGAGAGGGAGACACAGAATCGGAAACAGGCTCCAGGCTCTGAGCCATCAGCCCAGAGCCTGATGCGGGGCTCGAACTCCCGGACCGCGAGATCGTGACTTGGCTGAAGTCGGACGCTTAACCGACTGCGCCACCCAGGCGCCCCCTAAAATTTAAATGGTAAGTGCACATCTCTCAGGTGACATACATGTTCTTGCCTTCCATTGTGCATCCTTCCTGTGAGTGGTACAATCACTCTTCCCCACCCGAGAGTGATGGCCCTTCCCCATCCAGTTCCTCTGGCCCTCTTCAGTTCTCCCACCTGCCTGCAGTGTCAGATTGTTGGGAAGTCACATGGCTTGGTGCATGATATACCTTACTGGCTAGGTTTCTCTGCCCTGTCTGTGGATTCCAGATTATGGCAGGTGGATACCCTTGGAATCCTTTCTGACCTCTTTCTGGCCCCTCGTTCATTTTCAGGAATAAACAGGTGCTCTAGTAGTAGATTTTATCGATCACTTAACCAGGGAGAAGTTATGGAAATATTATCCATAAAATTGTGGTAAAACCCTGTTAATGTGCCAATTTCCCAAATTAGCAAATCAATTAGATTTGTTGAGTATTTGTTTAGCTGTGGTTTCCTGGTGACTCCTGCTTTATTTACTCTCATAATTTCTCCAAAGATTTGTTTCTGTTTTCCTGAGAGAAGAATGTGTTGTGCATATCCTATGCACAGAAACTGCTAGAACAGCTAGGGGCAGAGAGATAAATTAAGCAAATATTTCAGATTTGTTACTGTATTTTCATCAGCCATATAAGTTAATGATCCAAGGCCAGATACATTGCCTAATGCCAGGCACAGCCATGCTAAATTCTACTTTTCCTGGGGGGACTGGGGATAGATTACAGTTCAGGTTTCTCTGGCCTGGGTCCTAGGGTGATGGGGACCTGCCTCATGACGCTTTATCTTCAACTGAATACAGTCTCTGGGCACCAATTATTTCAAAGGCCCAGGTATTGTCATCCTGCCACCTTGTTCCAACCCATCAGCTAACAAGGCTGCCTCCCTGAGGTATTCATGTACCTGGGGATTGCTGGCCTCATTGAAAGTCTTGTCCGCCTGCAGAAGAGCCCCATGTGTGGGTTGTAGAGGCTGCTATCAATATAGTGTGAACTGGTGGAGGGGACTTGCTGGTGTCCTGCACGGGCTCCCTGGGCTACTGAAGACTGACCCTACCTTTGCCATTCCAGTAATTCATCTTCCTTCTTTTGGACTCAAATTGTCTTTTGTTTGGGAAATTCTCCTTAAAGATTCACTTGATTAATACCTATTGAACATTTGCTGTGTGGTGGGTATAGTACTAGCCACAGTAGGTAGGAGGGTAGGTGCGTCCAGGAAGGCTTCCTGGTAGAGGTTATGTCTGAGGTGAGTCTCGAAGAATGTGAAAGAGATCCAAGTGAAATGATGCCCACAGAGTAACTCAGTTTGGCCCTTCATACCCTGAGTAGTAGGTATTAATATCATTCCCCTTGGATGGAGGAGGAAGTGAATCTCAGAAAGGGTAAGTAATTTGCTCAAGGTCAAGAACTAGTATGCGAACTTAGGAAGTCTTTTTCCAAAGTCCACAAGCTCAGTCACTGCAACTCAGTGGTAGATAGGCAGGCAAAACCCACAGTTTGATCCATTGTTAACAAGGAGAAGAAGGAGGCATTTGTGATGATTGAGAGGACAATGAGTAAATCTAACCTCCCTCAGGGCTGGCTCTTTGAAGGGAGGGGAGGTGGGGGTGAAGAGAAAGAGAGGCTTGATCTCTTTCCTGAAGTAGTGTATGATCCAGTTAGAAAAGGCTGAGAAAGCTCTGGTTGATAGAAATAGTAACTATGGTTCCATCTGCAGCCAACTGTCGATCTCTAGGAGATGACATCAGGTTGTCACCACTGGCATCAACACACCATGTGAGGGCACCATCCTCAAATATGGAGAAGGGATGGGCATTGCGCTTCTCAACTCGTGGAACAGCTCTTAAGATGAGTGAGATGCCCCTGCAATTCTAGAGGTCACCAGACTTCCATGGAGCTCCTTTCATCCCACTCCCTGAAGGAGTTCTTTGGAAAAGTTCTGGTTCTGCTATGCCCAGAATTCGTGATCCCCAAAGACCACCAGGGAGCCGAGTCCAATGCAAAAGCAAAAGAGCCTTTATTCGAGCTAGCTCGAGCTCAATCCCCTACCTGCACCGAAGCAGCGGTAATATACCGGGAGAGAGCGAGTTTCAAAAGCACAAAGGTTTTATTGGGGTCTGGGGGCAGTTGGTGAGGTAATGGCTGTGGCCTCAGCCGATTGGCTGGGGAAGGGTCGGAGTCCTGTTACGCAGGTCGCTGGGCGTGTTTTGATCGGGAAGTTTGAACGGGTGAGCGGGAGGTTACTCAAGGGGAGGAGGCGTGGTCAAGGTTTAGTCACTCACGGTGGAGGACACAGAACAAGATGCAGTTGGCTGGCGTAGGCCCGCCCTTTCAGTTCTTGACCTGGCATCCTGGAAGGAGCATGGAGCAGGATTTTGAGTTTCTGGATTAAGAGTCTGAAGAAAACATCAGTTGTGATACTGCCTCTATTGTTTACTTACTGGGTGACCTTGGGCAATTTGTTTAACATCTGTAGGTCTGTCTTCTTCATCTGTCAAATGAAAGTAATACTTAGGGTAAGTAGATGTTGATGGTTGTGAAAGTATTTTGAAATTTCAAAGTATAAAAGTTTAATGTTCTTTGCAGAGTACATTCTTAATGTTATATTTTCTCATCCTGCTGGGTGGAAGGAAGCTAACTTACCACGAAGATGCCTTCTCTTGGGTGGAAGTGAATCTGCACAGCCACATTTTGAGGCCAGATGAGCCACTTCACATGCATGGGATTAATAAGTGTGTTGTTATGGATGGCTACTTAACTTCTCTCAGTCTCTCCTTTGGCTATACAGTAAGGAGACTGGGCTCTGCCTTGCAGGATCATTATGAAAATGACATGAGCCACGAAAGGCTCTGGAAGCAGCATTGGTGCCTAGAGAATGTTATAAGCCCTTCCCCGTCCATCTCTTGACCCATCAGCCCCTCCCCCACGACAGCCTAGTTGTGCGCATGCTCACCGGTAGTGGTGGAAGTGGATCTCCAGACTCGTGTCAAATCCCACATCTCACAGACGCATGGGTACCACTGTCCTGGTTTCGGCCACATTCCTGAACACCTGAATTTATTAAAAACTTTTTTCCCTTTTTTTTAAAGTTTTATTTTAGAGCGAGAGTGTGGGAGAGGGCCCGAGGGAGAGGGAGAATCTCAGGTAGGCTCCGTGCTCAGCATGGAGATCCACACGGGGTTCTATCCCATGACTCTGGGATCATGACCCCAGCCAAAATTAGGAGTCCCACTCTCAAAAGACTGAGTCACCCAAGCACTGTCCCCCGCCCCCACTGCCACACACACGTTTTTTTCTTTAATTTCTCTTTCCCTCTAATTTCATCTTAGATGATAATAGATATGAAACTACAGGTTTAATACATATAACTTAAATGACTTAAATAAAACATTTTGTGTACTCCCCCAAATCCCCAGTGGGGTATGTACCACAGTTTGAGAAACACTGTTCTAATTGGATTTGTTTGAGATACCTTCATGCCTGCTGGAAGTGTTTTCTCTGTTCCTTCTCAAGAAATAGTTGAGGCATTTTGGAGGCTGGTTGTTGGAGGGAACATTTTTATATGAGGAAGTTTGAGAAATAGAACGGGCTGAATTGCAGGGAACATTTTTATCTGAGTGCCGTTTGAGGAATAGAGGAGGCTGAATTGAAGTCCAGTTTGGTATTTATTTGGCTCCTGAGGTTTGAAAGCTCCATCTCTGTCCATATAGTGGAATCCAAAAGTTTCATCCAAGGCAGTCTTTGACAAAACGACAGAAACTGCGGAGGATTATGGACTGCGAAGAAACGTAATGTGTGTTGGAGAGATTTTCAGAACTCTTCTGGGCTGTTGCTAGCATGAAATCACAGCCTTCATGTTGGTGTTGGGGGCCTAGATTCTTCTCGGTGCAAAAGGGAGTAGCCGTTGCTTGACATTCTGACTCAGGCTTTACAGGGGCCAGTGTGCAAGCAAGCTACAATGGCACCCGGGCTAGCGGCTTGCTTTGGGTTGGCCTCCTTGGCTTACCTACTCACCTCTTAAGAGCGCACGCAGCCCGGAGACCTTGCAGGGGTGAAGCTTGGGCCTCTCCCAGGCTGCATTGCAGGGATGTTATTTCTGCTCCATCAACCATCTCACCTTATCCCAGCCGCGCAGTCACCTTTTTCCAACTGTGTGCAACCAGTGTGGCAGCTGCTTGCAATTTGGCTGTAGATGGGTGATTATCGGAGTTATTAAATGCTGTCAGTTGGGCAGGAGTCACCAGACATTGAGCGGGTGTTGGTGGGACACAGAGAGATGCGGAGGCCGAGCCAGAGTGCCCTCCTGTTGACCACTTGGCTCACTGACTGCGACTTGCTCATCCCAGACCAGTGAAAATGCGTCCTGTTTGTCATGACTATACTTTCATTCCCTCGTGAAGAGAAATGTGGTTTTAATTCCAGAGATCAGATGGGATGACTTGTGTTCATCTGGCTGATAAATCATTTCAAAGAAAATTACTTTGGCATGCCTGACATTTGTATGGATTGCTTATGAATTAAAGAAATGAATCCTGGTCACGTCAGAAATATTTTACCATTACAAAAAATTGTGGTCTGCGGAAAACAAAATTCAATAAAGCTATAAAGCTGTCTGACCATCTCTCTGAGCTGCAGAAATGCAGCATTTTGGGACCTTGTCATTGATGTCAACCTGCCCCGTGGTGGACAGTCTTATAAGGAAGAGAAGACTCAGGATGGAAATGAGGAGGTCTGGGCTCTGGCTCACGATTTGCCCACTGACCACTATTTGCGATTGGGCAAGAAGTCATATCATCTTACTGGAGGACCTCAGCTTAGCTGGGTTATTGACTCCACTTGAATATCTGTTAAAAGCTTTGCCCTCTCCCTGGAAACCATGGACACACCCAAAAAGTATTTTTCGCATAATGCCCCAAGTTGGTAGATCTCTTGAAGCTCATCTGTGAGCCTCAGTTTAAGTACTTCCATACTCAGTGGGCCCAGCTGTCTGTCCCTGCTCTAGAGACCATATTAAAGCTTACTCAACTTTTTAACAATCTTCTCTAGAGGAGGAGAAGACAAGGAAACCTGGCCTTGAAAGCTGAGCTTGTCGTTTCCCATGGGCTCTGTCTTCTGGTTCGGTGGACATTTATTGAGCCCATTTTGAAAGGGAGGCAGTGGGCCAGGTGAGGGGTGTGAAGGTGAGTGAGACACATACATACTCAGTCTCTGAAAGACTGTTCATTCAGGCATGGGTGTTGTTGTTGGTGAAGGCTGGGAGGGGTACTGGCACCAGCACTGGAGGAAGAGTCAGGATTTGAGTCTGATTCTCACCTTGTGATGTGTTCTAAATCAGCCTTTCATGATCTTGGACAGTGCACTGTGCCTTAGTTTCTTCCTCTCTTAACCAATAAGGTTAAGGGCTCTAGGCTTTTTTTTTTTTTTTTTGAAACATAGTGACCTGCAACATTACATTAATTTTAGGTGGTCTGACATTTATTTGCACCATGAAATGGTCACCCCAATAAGTCTGATTACCATCTGTCTTCATACAAAGTTAGAAGAAAATTTTCCTTGGGTTGGAAGCTTTTAAGATTTACCTTTTTTTAAAAAAAATTTTTTAAGTTCTATTTAATTATTTTGAGAGAGAGAGAGAGAGCGAGTGAGCAGGGGAGGGGCAGAGAGAGACGCAGAGAGAGAATCTGAAGCAGGCACCACACTGTCAGCACCGGACCCTGGTGTGGGCCTTGAATTCATGAATCTTGAGATCACGACCTGAGCCAAAACCAAGAGTTGGACACTTAACGACTGCGCCACCCAGGCCAGGCGCCTCTAGATTTCCTTTCTGAACACCTTTCACATTTGCGATACAGTGTTACTGATGGGAGTCACCATGCTGTGTGTTATCTCCCTGTGACTGACTGACCCCTGGAGGTTTATACCTCTCGATCCTAGGACTTTCTACCTCTCAGAAGTATCGTGAGGACTGGCTGTGCTCCTGTATTCATTTTTAAGAATTTAGCAATCTCGTGGAAACAAGATCTCTGCCAGTAAAAAAACAGAAGTGTAAGAATGGTTAACAGCACACACTGACAGTATAGAGAAGGAAGGTATGACTCAGGGTTCTGCGGACAGGGGAAGCCTGTGTCCTGAATCCTGGAGCCTTCACCTTGGAGGATTCATTTTAAGTCTTATTACTTTATTATATAAGTCATCATGTTAATTGTGGAAAAAATAGAAAATTCTATTTATAAAAAAAACAAACCGAAAACACATACCGTTTATCATCTAAGCAGCTGGAGATAATTACTTTGGATCATTTGGTGTAAAACCTCTAGACCTTTGGATGCATGCACATCCACAGAAAGCCACTCATTTATTCCTTTAACAGTATGTATTCAGTGTCTACAAATGTTCCTGGCTTTGAGTTAGGCACGTAAGTCTGTGATGGTAAACAAAGCAGATGCGGTTCCTTAAGGACATAATCCTTCAGGCTGGAAGAAGATGATAGAGAATTGCAACTGTGTCTCTTTCTTCGAACATAAGCATGCAGGCATGCATGTATGCACACTCTTAGCTGGTACCATGCTCCCTGTTATTGGTTTGCTTTCGGTTATTTCCCCCCTTTAATATACTGTAAGCTTTTCTCCATGTTGGTTAACACACGCATCAGTTATCTGTTCCCTGTCAGACAACCAGAGAGCTTCGTTGACATGCAACAGTAAGTATTCACGTTCGTGGCTGGTGTTGCTGGCATGTCTGTGGGTCTTCGGACGGCCAGCTGGTCTAGGATGGCCTCGGCTAGGACGAGTCAGTATGTATTGCGTAATCCAAGTATGGGCTTAGAGGTAGAAGGAGGCGCTGGACGGAGACAACTGAATTCACCATTTTGACTTTCAGTAATTGAATTCTTTTTTAAAACATTTTTGAATGTTTTTATTTATTTTTGAGACAGCATGAGCAGGGGAGGGGCAGAGAGAGAGGGAGATACAGAATCTAAAGCAGGCCCCAGGTTGAGCCTGTCAGCACAGAGCTTAACATGGGGCTCGAACTCACAAACCATGATATCATGGCCTGAGCTTAAGTCGGACACTTAACCGGCTGAGCCAACCAGGCGCCCCTGAATTCTTTTTTTTTTTTTTATGCTTATTTTATTTTTGAGGGACAGAGAGAGAAGGAGACAGAGGATCTAAAGCAGGCTCCATGCTCACAGTAGAGAGCCCGATGTGGGGCTTAAACTCATGAACCAGGAGATCATGGCCTGGGTTGAAGCGTGATGTTTAACTGACTCAGCCACCCAGCTGCCCCTCATTAATTAAATTCTTAACGTGTGCCACCAGGTACTGTGCCAAACCCTTTGTGTTGTTATCTGTACTCCTTACAACTTCCCTGTGAACCAGCTACTGAATATCAGTCCCCCTTTGCAGACAGGGAAATCGGGGTGCAATATCTAAGTATCTGGTGCACCCAAGGTCCCTGGCTACTTCGTGGCAGTACTGGGATGTGAATCTGTGCAGTCTGTCTCCAGAGGCTATACCTTCCGGTCTTACTTCCAGGTTTACTCTTAGTAGGAGAGGAGCCTGCCGACAGACATTTGATGAGACTTGCTAACAGTTAACGGAAGAAAAGAGGGAAAGACGTAGGTTTATGGAAATGAGCTTTCTAGCTGTGGGAGTGGTCCTCGACAAGCAGGAAGGCCAACTACAATTCGTTCTGTCCGTTGAGGTTGGGGCTATAAAGTTGCTGACTTAATATAAAGTCAGGGGGCTTTATAAATTTGCTGTGGACAGCAAATGGAAGCAGTGGTCAAGGGTGAAACCTGTGGTATCTGCCCAAGGAAGGGAAAATAGGAAGAGCAGAGAGTGCTGGCAGTAGGGTTTTGGTGTTTTTCTTTCCTTTTTTTTTTTTTCTTTTCTTTTTTGTTTTTTTCTTTTTAGTAGAGTTTTGAGGCTGGTTTTCATCTGGGAATTAGGAAGAGAACGGAAAGGAGAGCCAGCAAAGGAGTGAACTGAAAGGTGGGTGAATTGAGTTGTGGGTCTAGACTCTAGGAGGGGAGTTTTACCATGGAGGGATGGTCTGCAGTCAGGGGTGGGAAACGCCATCAGGAGGAGGAGAACAGAAGAGGTAAAGGGTTTGGCGTTGTGGAGGTCAGGGGCACTGCTGGGCACAGTGGCTCGGGGGGAAGCTGTGGAGAAAGAAGGCAAGTCGCACTGCTGTCTGGACAGAGTGACTGAGAGTCAGCTTTTCAGCCTATGCTTAGGGTGCCTGGCAGCCAAGGCCAGGGCCACTGTGGGTGCGGGGACAAGGGCTATCTGAGCATGACAGGGTGGGGGGTCAAGAGGAGACAGTCGGGGATGACTGGGAATGCCTGAGAGAGGAGGGCTAATGACAGGAGCCCACACCAGGGGGGGCACGCAAGGGGTGGGGATCAGGGACTGGCCCAGGAGGAGTAGTGCGGGAGGGATGGGTGGAGGCCATCTGAGAAGACAGTGAGTGTGTGTGAGGTTAGGTAGGGCTGAGAGGAAGGGTGAGCCCCACTCCGAGCCAGGGCGGCTTCATGATTGCTGTTATCTTGACTTGGCTTCAACCTTCTCACAGTTACCCACTTCCCACACAGCAGCCAGAGCATCTTTTGAATAGAAAACCATTGAGGTTCTCTCTTGCCCTCGGCATAAAGCGTGTTCTCCTTAAGGTGGCCTTCATGCTGGTTGTCCTTTGTGTTGTGGTTCCTGCTGGCTCTTTAGCCCCATCCAGCCCCACCCCCTGTACTTCCAGCCTGTCTGTTCCTTTTGCCTGGAGTGCTTGATGCCCTGCTCCCCCTGCTGTACCCATGTCTGCTCCTTTGTAACTCCAGGCCTCGGTTCAGATGGTTGCCCTCTGACTTCTTCCTTGTGTCTGTTCTCTGTGCCTTGATGTCTGCTGAATCCCCAGCATCCAACACCATGGTTGGAGCGCAGTAGGGGCTCAGCACAACTTTCCCGAAGGAAATTGAGGTGGGCGGTGTTGACATGCAAGGAGTCCGTGCTGTTTCTGGGGGCCGAGAATATCTCTGCAGGTCAGGGTTTCCCTGGTGCTTCTAAGCCCCTTTGTCATGCTCACCACAACTCCTGTGTGTTTTTCAAGCCTGACCAACTGCTCTCTGCCCTACAGCCCTTTTTCTTTTTTCTTTTTAAAAATGGAAATAGAACAGGCAAAGCAGACCTCACAAGCACCTTTTCCTTTCGACAAATAGCTGGCTTTCCATTAAAATGGTAATTTCCTTTGTTTAAAAAAGGCAGATGTGGTCAAATTAAGCTAATCTAATTTGCAATTTTTCATTAAAAATATATATGGGTTAGGCTGGGAGGCTATTTGGGTCCCTGGGGTCATTGTGTTAGCAGTCACGGGAACAAATGTCCTTTATTTGCTTATAGATACATACAGCTTCCAGGCAAGCATCATTTCCTCACATTGACTTCTCTGTGACCTTGTTTCAGACCACAGGGGATTTCTGTCTGCCAAATTGTTTTGTATTTTGCCCTTTTTATTAAATAGAAAATCCCTAAGTACCCCCGGGTTGCCGAGTCCCTTGTAGAGAGGACAGGAGAAAGGCTCTCCTCTAAGTAATAGGGAACATGGGACAAAGACGTGGGGTTTTATACAAGAGCAAGGAAGAATGTAAAATCCTGCATGGAGTTGAGAGGATGTGGAGATGGGCCCTGACCTATGTGCCTGGCTTTGCGTGGGCAGGATCCCAGAGTGGAGGAAGACGAGGCAGTGGTCCCTTGACGTTCTCACATCCCAGAATTTGTTGGTATCATCGATAGCTTAGGATTTCCCCCATGAAACGCATCAGGCATGCCTGGAACCTGTGTGTCCCCATCTGAACCTTAAGGAGAGTTAGCACCATACAGCTAAGCTCTGTAGAACCTTGGATGATGTTGTCAACCAAGATGGTATAGTTTTTCTTCTCCCCCGTAGCCCTGAGGGACTTGTGTCCAATCTATTCTTCATCAGCGCTTTTGGTATCTAAGAGACCTGGATTCGAGCGTGAGCCTTGTTTCTTGCAGCTTTGTGGCTCCAGGTCTGAGAAGCGGGGACGCTGCTGTGTGGAGCTCCAGGCACACTTGGCATGGCGTTCGTCGTAAGTGATGCCTCTTAGCATCACCCCCGGCTCTGGGATTGCTCCAGTGTTGGACCCTGCCCGCGAAATCCACAAAGCCAGGGGTTCCTCCTGTTTGTGTCTCATCTCTGCAACGACACCTCGAACCCTGATGAAAGGTGGTTCAGTCATTTGCTGTGCCGTCAGAACTTAAAACGAGTCAGAACAGCGTTAGGATGTCAGGATGGAAACGTTTGGGGCCCACATAGGCAGGCAGTGCCTAACAAAGCGGAAGCTTTGTTACAAGCTTCTGAGGGGAAGACAGGACCTGGGAAAAGTGTTCTTGGCGCTCTAGAAAGCTCTTGGCCCTCCTAAGTGCCGGGTGACTGTAGAGCATGCAAGGAGTTGGAGGTGCTTCTGTACTATTTTGAGGAGGGCTGATATCCTTGGATTATCGTTTTTAAGCCTGTGATAAAACCCATCTCTCAGGAAGTGTGTGGCAATGTGCCTTATTTGTCTCTCTTACATCCTATCTTGATTGGTCTTTGGAACGAGCCTTAGGTATTTTGCTGTAGTTGGCCTATTTTCTTGCCTACCTAAATTATGCCAATTTGTGCAGAGGATGGTATGTGATGACAGGTGAATGGTCGGCGGCGAATTCTGTCTTCTGTAGCCCTTTTCTTGTCACTGTCACAGCTGTGAACATTGGCAAGTCCTCCAGATAGATTCTCTTTTCCTCATAAATGTTTGTCTAAAATTAATTTTGACTGTTTTGAAGAGGTTGCTGAGCAGTTGGAGGGTTTTGCAGAGCAGAAAATGCAGCCCTGGCAGAGGAGCCAAAAAGCTTCAGATTCGGTGTGGCATGTGAGTGGCCCCACCAGAGATGGAAACCGGGTCCACGTCCACGTAGAGAGTTGGAAGGGGTGCGTGGCTGTCACGCCACTGAGCAGACCTGGAGGGAAGCCCTTGAGGTGGGAGCCTTAAATGCCATGACACCGTGTGGCCTCTAAGGGCACAGGATGGTCTGAGTTATGATAGACCTTCAAAACCCTGGACATTTGGCTACCTGTCAGGTAAAATAGTATTTTTTTAAGAATATAATTTGGTGACTGCCCTTGCTTTTGCTCCACGGTGTCTTGTGAATCCATCGACAACTCCCTCTGCATCCTGTACCCACAGAGATCACATCAGGGAACTCCGTCAGAACCTGGCTCAGCTTCTAAAAGCGATGTCACTGTTTCGTGGCTTTCTCTGTATTCCATTGGTTTATGTGGTTTGCGGTCTTTTCAGTTAGCATGTAGCACCATACTTTGAACAAAGGGTGGAACTCTGATCCATCAGTTTTGGGCCCTGTGAAGGAATGGGTCTGCTTTCTTCCCTCTTATATCCCTACTGCCTAGCGGAAGCCTGGCACACAGTAGGAACTGAGTAAGTATTTGCCAAATGTGTTTATGAACTGACTCTTCCTAGTTGCTCACTGGACTTCATATTATAAATATTTCCTCTGTGCCATAGGCGGAGAGTTTTATCTTAACTGTCCGTTTCTGCTTGATTTTCAGTGTAATTTTAATTGGTCCTGGGTGGACGAGGTAGGACATAGTTGAGCCTCAGGTGGGAACGAGAGAACTGGGTTCTGTTCTCAGCTTGTCCCTTCTTCTCTGTGGGAGTTTTGTCCGTCATCATGTGGATGCTGAGTTTTACTCACTTGTGTATCCTCAGAAGCAGGGGTCACAAAGTATCGCCCAACACCTGTTTTTGTAAATCAAGTGGGGCTGGGTCACGGCCATGCCCACTTGTTTCCACGTTGTCCACGGCGGTGTTTGTGTCATAACACAGAGTCGACTAGTTGCGACAGGGTCTGTACGGCCCAGAAAGCCCAAGTTGTTTACTCTCTGGCCCTTTATAGAAAAAAGTTTGCTGACTCCTGCTCAGGAGCATTGAGCAGGTGCTTGGCACGTGGTAGATATCTGGCAGAGCATGTGTTCACTCAAGGCCTGAAAAATGGATAAATGCAGTGGTTTGTCCGTCTGCAGGCAGGGTGTTCACTCCTGGGGGCTGTGGAGGAGATGAGGGTAAGGGCTCCGTCTCAGCAGTGAGGGCCAGAGGTCTCCCAGGGGTGTCATGGCTTAGTGTGATCTGACTGTCCGTTTAGTTACCAGGTATTTATTGAACCACGCAGTTGTTGAGCATCAGTGAGGTGACGGCAGTTCTGGAGCGCGTACTACTCGCTGACCGCTCTGTGCTGTGTCTGTGTCGTCTGCGGTATTCACAATTTGCCCGCACAGCTGTCACGTTCTTGCCCCTCAGATGCTAGTGTGAAGCTCAGGCGTTGCTTCACCTGCCCATTGTCATAGCGGTAGAAAGTGGCAGAGCCAAGTCCCAAGCACGGGTCTGTCTGACGTCAGAGCCCGTGGTCTTGCTGCTGAGACCGTCCCCATACGCTCCGGGGGCACTTACCAAGTGGATGTCAAGAAGCCTGGTCCCTGATCTTAAGGGGTTTGTAGTCTAGACGGGAAGTTTGAATTGTCTCAAACCGTTCTTGGAAAAAGGTTATCAGGAAGTCAGGAAGACTTCCTGGAGAAGACGAAGATGGCAACTCTCATAATAGTAACATGTCACGTTTGTTTCCCGTGTGACTGATACCGTTCAGAGCATGCTCCAGGCATTAATCTTTTACTCTGAAGAACCCTATGTGATGGGCACTGCAGGGTTGAATTGTATCTCCCCCAGAGATAGGCTTAAGTTCTACCCGTGGTACCTGGGAAGGTGACTCTGGTTGGAAATAGGGTGTGGGTGCCTGCTGGTGCATAGTGGGGCAAGGGCAGTGCAGGCGTCCCGGCCATGCTGACTCCAAGTTTCACGTGTGGCTCTGACTCCACCAGTCACATCGAGTCATTTCCATCCCAGTCATTGTGCTCACCCAACTTCGGGATGCTCCCATCTGAGAAGAGCCCCTGGCACTGTCCTCTTCAGTCATAGACTGTGTTCCCCAGTGGGCAGGGGAAGGAGTGAAGTCACCCTGACTAGCTTAGTCTGGGAAGCTGGCCTCTCCCATAGGCCAGGGGGGCGCTGGCCTGCATTCATCCTGGGGAGGCACTGCCAGTGCTCCCCCCAAATCTCCCTTTCCAGCCCCTTTTCTTGGGGGAAGGCAGGTAGTTAAAGATCAGCCAGCCAAGTAACTGCTGGTATTGTCAGAAAAACTAAGTCATCGGATCAGTTGTAGAAACTGAAGTCTCATTGGCCCAGAGAGTCAGAGGAAGACAAACCGGTGGAGCCCATGACGTGCTGGATAGGGTACTAAGACTTTTGTTACTGTTTTTGCTTGTTTTTATTTTGTTAAAAGTCACAGCAGCTCTTTGAGATGTTCATATATCCCTATTTTACAACTGGGACAAGAGGTTTGAGGTCTTAGGTGACTGAGCCAAAGACTCACAGAAAGCAGTCATGCTGGAATTTAAACCCAGGGTCTTTCTGACTCCAAGGCCTGCTCTTAACAGCTGCTTTCTGGAACAGGGGGTGCTGAGAGGGCAGTGCCAGGTGGGGCTGCCCAGTGGATGGTCTATGTGGATACTGTGGGGGAGGGATAGAAAAACAAGGGACCCTTTTTACTTGTTTCACAGTTTGATTCAGTTTTGGTTCAGAATCTAATCAAACTTCTGACCATCGTGTCACATGCCTTCATTTTATTGTTGTGATTTTTGTTCACACGCCTTCATTTTTTTTAATGTTTATTTATTTATTTTGAGAGAGAAATGGGGCATGTGTGAGCAGAGGGAGGGGCAGAGAGAGAGAGAGAGAGAGAGAGAGAGAGAGAGAGAGAAAGATCCCAATAGGCTCCAAGCTGTCAGCTCAGAACCTGATGCGGGCCTCAAACCCATGAACTATGAGATCATGACCTGAGCCAAAAACGAGAGTCAGACACTTAACTGACCAAGGCACCCAGGCACCCCCACCCCCCAACATCTTCATTTTAAGGTGAGCGTGTATAGGCTACTTCCTGCCACTGGGCAACGCTACCCATTCTTTCCCAGCCGGGGTTCCTCTTCCTAAGCCACAGCGTCTTTAAGAAGTTCACGCTCACATAGTGGATACACATGGGCTATTTCATTACCTGGTTAGGAAAGTGTACCCAGAGGCTGTTGTCATGACTTCACCAGTAAAGCAAACACATGAATGAATTTTCTGTTACATCCAGTTTTTGCTTTGGGTGTTGTCTAACTTGCCCCATTACCTCCCCCATGTGCCCCCACCCCCAGGCCCTATCGTCTCTGTTCCCACCTCTCTGCCCTTAGCGAGTCCTTACAGTGGAGGGTAGAGATGTTGTAGCCTAGGTGGAGTGTGATTCACGCATGTGACATTTGCTCTACCAGGCTGTCGGTCTGGTGAGTTTATTTGGTGTGGGTCTTAGGGAGTTGTTATATGAATATCTTAGAGGAAGCAAAGGAGAATGATGAATGCTTGGGAAGCTCTTCCCTGACATTCTAATTCTTACTCACTAAGTGTTAAAGTGGCAGTATTTAGTCTGATGACTCAGTCTGTGCAGGGGAATTGGTTTCAGTGCTGTCACCATTGGGGCTCATGAATTGAACTACCACCAAGGTCTGAATTACCCAAGAGATGAGTTTATTTGGGCTCTGGAAAGGGAAGGCAGTCTTCAGCCCCACTCAGCTCACAACTTCTCTTTTCACGTTAAGTTCTGGCTGGTGACTTGTGTGATGGTACCACCAGACTTGTCTTGGCTTATTGAAAGAAAATTTCATATTCAAATCAGATGCTGACTTAATATGTGATGTATGGCTATTAAGCCAAAGAAATGAGTGAAAAGTTATCTTGTATGTTTTTTAAGTAGCACCGATACCCTCCCGTGGCGAGAGATGCCACTCAGAAGTGTTTGTAGCTTGCCTGGGAAGCAGAAAAAGTATTAAGAGACCTTGTCATTTGAACGGTGTCTTTTTGAGCATTAAACCTTCCTTTTTGTTATTTAAAGCCATTGGATGGCACAGAAACACATTCGCTTATTACCCGGGAGTTTTTTCTCTTTGCAGTAAAGATAAATCTGTATATGTTTGATCTCTCTTGTG